>NC_043013.1:17826517-17849017 GCF_006345805.1 Octopus sinensis
AAGTTTTGGTGTTGGTGGTTTGTTTGTTTGTTTGTTGAGCAAAGCGGTCTTCGTCCCATTAGTGGGAGAAGTCCGAAACGTGGTCCTTTGCTATTCGTAAGGCCCGCAGAAGAGAAAGCAGCTCAACCCCCGACACCGAGAGCATCGACAGATGGATGAATGCGCATCCAGGCTCAGCGGTTGCATAGGAAGTCGGGGACAAGAAACAGGAAGAAAGAGTGAGAGAAAGTTGGAGCAAAAGAGTACAACAGGGGTCACCACCACCCCCTGCCAGAGCTTCATGGAGCTTTAGGTGTTTTCGCTCAATAAACACACACAACGCCCGGTCTGGGAATCGAAACCGCGATCCCCCAACCACGAGTCCGCTGTTCTAACCATTCGGCCATTGCGCCTCCACTTGGTGTTGGTGGTGTCGGTGGTGATGGAATTGTAGGTAATTTAAAGCTGGCTTGGGATATTGTTGACCAGAACTTAAGTCAGATATCTAAGTTTATGTATAACATTTAGGCCAAGACAATCTGATGAAACCTATCCCTTGCAGATGTGTGCACGCATGTATGTGTGTGTGTGTACACGATTTGTTTGTTGAGGACTTGAAAGCATTTTTTTGTTTTCTCTGCTGTGCTGTCAAGTGGTATAAGGCATGTTTGTATGTGTGGCTTAGTGGTTAGGGTATTTGGCTCATGATTGTAGGGTCACAAATTTGATTCCTGGTGACGCGTTGTGTCCTTGAGCAAGACACTTTATTTCATATCGCTCCAGTCCACTCAGCTGGCAAAAATGAGTAGTACCTGTATTTCAAAGGGCCAGCTTTGTCACACTCTGTGTCACGTTCAATCTCCCCGAGAAGTATGTGAAGGAGTATACGTGTCTGTGGAGTACTCAGCCACTTGCACATTAATCTCACAAGCAAACTGTTCTGTTGATTAGATCAACTGGATTCCTCGTCATCATAAGCGACGGAGTGACAGTTTTTCTTTTAGTATGTGTGTATATTTGTGCATGTGTATGAATGTGTGCATGTATTTGTATGAATATGTATGTGTATGCATGCATGGTATGTGTGTTAATCTATATTCATCAATGACAATAGTCAGCTCACAAATCCACAGGGTTTTATAGGAGTGACTGAAATCAGTATCCTGGTCTTATAGGTGTCATGTGACTGTATCTTGGGCAAGTCAACCAAAATAGGGCTTGGCTCCTCTTGATTGAAGTCATATACTCTTGACAAGTCTTGAACACAGCATTGAAAACTAACAGAATTGGACCAAGTGACTGCCAGTCAACAAAATACTCTGTGAACTGCACAATGTCTGGGTGTTTTCATAATGAATTGTACAGTATCATATGTTGGTGGCCTGGACCAGTCATAATGAAATGTCTTCAGAGAAACAATGTGGCTAAATGGATAAGGTGTTTGGTTATATAGAGCTAGCTCATAGGTTTTAGGTTCAACTCCATTACTGGTAATTCGGTGTCTATCTGAGCTTGTTTACTTCATTCATCATTACTTCAGTCAACACCCGATTATTAGGAACATGTACAACTAGATCACTAAGGAATGTGGCTTCTGATAGACTGATATCTATCTTATCTAGGGGTGGTGGGGTAAGATCCATCTTCTTTTATCTAATATCATGAAGATTGAATAAAGAATCAACTGTAAGTACTTTGAAAAACCCTGCTGTTACTTAATAAATTTTAGGCAATGAGTTGGCATAATTATCTGTACATCAGACAAAATGCCAGAAGAATTCAATTTCAGTTTTTCTTTTGTTCTGAGTTCAAATCCTGCTGAGATGAACTCTGCCTTTCATCCTTCAGGATTCAATAAAATATGGGATCAGTCACCTCAATAATTGAGCTCAATTCTTGTAATGTATCAGCGAGGTGAATGGAAGGAGGTACTTCTATGCTAAAGATAGAAACATTTTTACTAAGTACAAAAAGGAAAAGTCAGTTTTGATCTAGCAGACCTATGTATATATATATATATATATATATATATATATATATATATATATATATATATATACTGTATTTTCTGGCATACAAGTCAAATTTTTCAGACCAAAATTTGCAGCTAAAAAAGCTAGGTCAATCTATACACAAAGACAAACATTTTAGGACCAAATAAATTCCATGTGAAATACAGTATGATTTGCAAAGATAGTGACAATCTTTAATTGTTTACACATGTTTGCACACTATATACTACACTGAACTGTATGCTGGAAAATACGGTATATAGATTCTCTGTTTGAGTTTCCTATAATGAACATATAGTCTATACATTCAATCATATATGCATTGATGGTATATATGTGCATGCAAGTAGACTTATGGTGCATATACACAGTCACATATATACTTATGGTATATATATATATGTGTGTGTGTGTATGTGTGGAGGCACGCGGCTTAGTGGTTAGGGCGTCAGCATCATGATCGTAAGATTGTGGCTTCGATTCCTGGACCGGGTGACGCATTGTGTTCTTGAGCAAAACACTTCATTTCATGTTGCTCCAGTTCACTCATCTGGCAAAAATGAGTAACGCTGCAATGGACTGGCATCCCGTCCAGCCGGGGAACACATACGCCATAGAAACTGGGAAACTTGGCCCATGAGCCTGGCTAGGCTTTAAAAGGGCGCATTTATTTATTTATATATATATATATATATACACACATACACACACACACAAGCACACAAGAATTGATGGCATATTCAAAGATTAAGAAATTTGCTTTGAAATCATGAGGTTGTAAGTTCAATCTTATTGATTCGGTTCTTGGACAGTGTATTTTTAAGGGCCCAGAGTTGATTGAAACCCTGTGAATGAAACTAGGTACATGGAAACGACATGGATGCCGGTTGAAGGGATCACACCTTTAATTCAAATGTTCAGTCATATTATGGATTGTCACACTAATATAGCTTGTGAAATATATTAACAGTACATGTGTGTGGAATACTCAGCCATTTATACATAAAATAAATTTACAAGTTAGACATTCAGTTGACTGAAAAACAAAAATACACACTGTAAACAAGCAACAAGCAATTCCTCTCATGTATAGAAACTTACATTCATAAAATGTAATTACAGACAGATTCGTGTACAAAAAAATATGTACACACATTACAGGAGTATATGCACATTCATACACATACACACATAGACACATACACATGTATACATGTGTACACACACACATACACACATATACATACAAATATACATTCAAATTAATTTGCAGTTACATATTCAAAAACTCCTGGAAATGACTCATGAAAAAGTCTTAAAGACCAACTCAAATGGTTACAAAGACTCATAATACAGTTAAAAGTAAACCACTGGTTAATTAGTTAAATATACACCACTGATTAGTTAATTAAATATTAAACACTGGTTAGTTAGGTAAATATAAACCACTGGTAAAATATAAACCAAAAGTTAGTTAGTAAACTATAGATCACTTAATTAAATATCCTTAAGTAATTATTCCTATAACATGAGGGTGCTAAAAAATCCCTGGCTTTAAGAGTATTGCAAAAGGCCTACTTAGAGGCCCAACCTCCTGAGTTCTTTTACAGGGCTTAGAAAAACTGAAGGACCGCTGCAATAAGTGTGTGAACCTGAGAGGGGAATTTGTTAAATAAAATTATAATTAACTGCTCCACCTGTATTTCCTATTACCCAAAGCCAGGAACTTTTCAGTACCCCCTTGTTAATTAATACTTGTGGTATTAACAGCAATTTAACTGTCAGTTAGAGTAATCAATAATTAGTTAAGGGCAACCTGTATCTATTTAAGAGTAACCAGAGGGTGGTTTTTATAATGTTAATTGGTGGTTAACCTTGTAAAATTAATAGCTGGTTATTTCAACCAGGCTAAATACTAAACAACTTGGACAAGCTTTCTTAATGTGACTTAACCCTTTCATTACTGTATTTCTGTTGAGATGCTCTGTATTTCTTTCAATTACTTTAAATATGACAAAGAATTTAGTAAAATAACTTCGTTATCATTCAGCTGGTGTTAGGGACATTAATTGTGACTAAGATTTGGTGGAAGATTATAATTCAAAACTTATGAAAACAAGACATTTGTACTCAGAGCCAGAGCCGGTTTCAGCCGGGTTGGTAATGAAAGGGTTAAAGCATGAAAACTTAGTAAAAAAGAGTGTAGGTCAGTCATTTCTGAAATAGAGGGCATGGATGGGTAGGTTGAGAAAACAAGGGTTGTGTAATGTTATGAGTGGTCACATGATTTCCATGTAACATTTCAAATTTTTCCAGAAATTTACTAATTGATACACATGTTGATGCAAAAGCGTACAAAAAGGAGATGGCTGGAGGGAGTTGTAGAAAAATATTGGAGAAGGGACACACAATGTTGCATTGAGAGAAGGGGGTGCACATTGTAGGGCTGACCTAGGGCACTGAATACTCTGGCATGAGCCCAGCCCTTAAGTAACTACTAGGTACCCTTAACTGACTACTGGGTACCTTTAACTAACCATAAGGTACTCTTAAACTACTGGGTACATTAACCCTTAACTAATTATTGGGTGCATTTAACAAACTAGTGGGTACACTTAACTAACTACAGGGTACCCTGAATTACCTGCTGGGTACTCTTAACTAATTGCAGGTTATCCTTTACTAAGTACTATGTACTCTTAACATACAACTTGTTATCTTATTTAATGTAATTGCTGTTAGATATCTCTTCAATCTGAGTGAGAAGAAATGAAATGACAAATTTGGTGCTTTCATCAGATTTGAGCCCAGAATAATAAGATAGCAAATTTGTTTTTAAAAACCAGTATTAGCCGGTCGATGGTCTAACTGCAACTTCATTAGGAAATCTGCTCCAGCATTAACAACAACAACATGCAAGTTGCAGTCCCACACTTGCAAGCTTATAATGCACCATACCACATCACGCCATACCATGCACTATATATATAACATAACCATACATCATACCATACACTTTGCCATACTATAACATACACCACATATGCTCTATCCCACCCCATACATTTATACTTTACACCAACAGCCTGGGTGATTGAAACATAACAAATATATAAAATGTCTTCTCAGTTTTCAGATAAAATTTCAGAATGTCTTCTGTTCCAGTTTGAAAACATTTTCCCATGACAGCCTACGCGCACGCACACACACACACACATACACAAACAACATGTACTCACACATAGACCTTTACTCACACACACACACACACAGCATGCTCTCACACATAGACCTTTACTCACACACACACACAGCATGCTCTCACACATATATTCACTCAGTCATGCACACAAACGAACATAGCCACATCTATATAACAACTGTAAGTGAGGATGGACACCTCTCGTACTGCCTATAGTGTAATGACCACTTCCTCCGTAATGAGCACTACATCTGTATATGTATATAGTAACACTTGAATATAGGAATTATTCCCTGATCCATTGGCTGCAGAAGAGACGTGGTATTTGGAGGGAGGTATATGACATTGGGGTCAAAATCTACGATGTTTTGAGGGTAGCCAGGAACATTATCTAAGATAAGTAAAACCTTAAAAAGAATCCCCTTCACCTTATAGTACTTCTCTGCTGCTGGGATAAAATGATTGAAGAATCAATCTTCAAAAACAACAACAGTAACTCATGCTTTTGAATTTGCCATCCATATAACAAGGAGAGATGCCTTGGGTATATTCTTCATAGCACGGGGTCTGTGTGCATGATACACAAGCAATGGCTTTAACTTAAAATCTCCTGCACAATTACTTCCCAACATAATGGTCACATGTTCTTTTGAGACCTTGTAGTCTGGAATAGTTTTCTCTTCCTTGGAAATGAATGAACGTTCTGGTAATTTTTTCCAATGCAATCCAGTTTCGTCTACATTAAAAATCTGTTTGGGAAGAGAACCGTTTTCTTCGATGATTTTCTTTAATACATTAAGAAATTCTGCTGCTGCTTGTTTGTCAGCTGATGCACTTTCACCTTGCTTTTTAATGGAGTGATAACTTCTTCGCTCCTTAAATCTCATGAACCATCCTTGACTTGCCTTGAACTCTACATCTTTCTCATTTGGATATTTTTTCTTCAGGTCCTCAAACAAAGACAACACTTTCTCTTGAATGATTTTTTTGACTAATAGTAGCACCATGACGATTCAACCTAACAACCCAAAGAGAAAGAAGACTTTCCATTTCTTCAAAGATTTTGCCCCTTTTCTTATTGATGACAGTGTTCTTCATCCCTGGAGTATCAGATTTGATATGTCCTAAAATCTTGGCCTTATTATGTCCAATCGTCGATACAGTTGTCTGACTCAATCCAAAAGATCGTGCAATTGCTACCACTTTTTTACCTTTTTCATGGTGTTTTCTCATGATCAGTTTATCTTCCAGCATTATAGCATGATGCTAAGTACTTTCACTATGAATTTTCTCAGGAGCCATGGGGGTAAAAAATAAAGTCACAAATGAATGAGAATGAGAAAGTACCTGATAAACAGACGTAAACAAATATGAATTCAAAACAATTGCAGGAATCATGAGTGACAACAACGCCTAACAGTAGATATTGGAACTACAGAGCAATATGAGCTCCGAAAGACTGATAAATAAGACAACACAGCTGATTTCATGATTGCGTTCACTAAGCTACACTACTTTATGGTGTGTATCTTAACATTTACTGTACGCATTTTAATATAATTTTATATGCTTTTATTCTTATTTATTGTACAGTAACATGATTTTATGTGCTTTTATCGGTTTTCTAGTAATTTTACGATTCCAATATTTGTGGCAGACAGACATAAAGTCGAGTAAAATGGTTTAACTTAATTTTTATTTTTCCATATATCATTTTTGAAACCGACGTATAACCAACTTAAATTGAAATGACTTAAGCCGAGGTATGCCTGTATATACTTTTGTATCATCAGCATAGTTAGTGAGAGTGGCTGAGTGTATGACTGAGGACATGTCTGAGGGAGCCACCACAAAGTTGTGCCCCGTGTACAGTTCCCCGAGGGATTCCCCTGAGAATTGATGTCTCCTCACAGAGAGTACCATTGGATGTCTGTCTTTCTTTTTAAAAGTGATGCAGCCACTCCTAGTTTTCCAGCAATATCAAGGTTGTTTCAGTGCTCAATCAAAAATGCTGTAGTAGCTGTGTGAGGCAGGTCCTCTCTGGACAGAAATCATGTTGTTTTTTTTTATCTAACAATGTGACCTGCTTCCTTCCGACACAGTGTGTTCCATGACTTTGCTAACATGTGAAGTCAGGATAGGCTTGTAATTTTTAACATCTGCTTTACTTTCTTCTTTATGGAACAAGGCATATAACTTATTTTAAAAGAAAAAGCACACAGCCAGTTTCAACTGTGACAATCCAGTCAGTATATTTTAAACATATACACACTTTACAGAGACTTTTAGATTTGTGCTGCATCCAAGAAGTAAGGTGGAGAGGAAGTTCTACTGGGTTCCTCACAGGCAAAGAACATAGGTATAAGATTTTCTGGGCAGGGAACACTGATGGAGTTGGGGGCATGGGTATACTCCTTGCAGAGAAATGGATTGATAAGGTAATCAAGGTAGTCAGAGTCTATGATAGAGTAATTAAGCTTAGTCTAGTGCTGCAACATGGATTAGAAACCATTATCTCAGCTTGTGCACCTCAGCCGGGGCTACCCAATGAACAGAAAGACCAATTTTATGATACCCTCTTGCAGACTACCACATCGACGAATGACAGGGACCTTGTTTTGTGGCTGGCGACTTCAATGGGCATGTTGGACAACATCAAGGAAGCTTCCATGGCGTACATGGTGGCTACAGATTTGGTTCCTGCAATGAGGAGGGAACCAGGCTGCTGGAGTTCTGCAATGCAAATGATCTTATGATCTGTAATACTAACTTCAGGAAACCTGCCAGTTACCTGTTCACCTACCAGTCAGGTGGACTCACTACTCAGATTGACTACATTCTCACCAGGAAACCGGAAAGATGGCTATTTATAAATGCCAAAACCTTCCCAGGTGAAGAATGCACACCACAACATAGGTTAGTAGTTAGTGACTTCAGGATAAGGGCTAAATGGTTGACCAGAAGATGACCAGCATGGAAAAGAAGGGTCTGGAAGCTTAAGGATCCTCTGGATGGACAGAGATTTAGAGATGTATTACTTGAAACTTTTGATAACAAAGGGGAGGATAAAGCATCACATAATGTGGAAGACAACTGGAGGTTCCTACAGAGCTACTGACCAGATCTGTGGATGGTGCAAAGTCCCCTCTCAATCTAAGGTAACTTGGTGGTAGAACAATGTAGTTGACAGGGCCACACGGGAAAAGAAACAGGTATGGAGGGACTGGAAGTGCAGTGGTAGCAGGGAAGGGTATCAAATCATCAGAAGGGAATCTAGGAGACAGGTTTACTTAGCCAGAGGGGAAGCAGATGAGAAAAAAATTGCCAGTATTCTGCATTGTGAGAACCAGAAACTTGAAGTATTGCAAGACAGTATGTAAGAGAGAATCGTGATGTCATAGGAGAGAAATGTATCTACATGGATGATGGCTTACTTGCATTTAATGGTACTGCAAAGAGAGAGACTTGGAGACACCTCTATGAAAGGTTGCTAAATGAAGAGAATAAATAGGAGAAAGAGAGTCTGCTAAATGTCGGGACCAGAGAGGGACCAGCTATTCGAATTGACAGTACCTTGGTAGATAAAGCAATTAAGGGTATGAAGACAGGGAAAGTCCCCGGTCCCCGGTCCATTAGGAATCACTGTGGAAATGGTTAAGATATCTGGTGGTGAAGGCTATAGTCTAGTCACCTATATAGTCAACCAGGTGATCCATGAAGGAGTCATACCCAATGACTGGTGTAGTGGCACCATAGTCAACTGCTACAAGAGTAAAGGTGATGCTTTAGATAGGAATAATTACAGATGTATCAAATTGTTAGACCAGGTGATGAAAGTCACGGAGAGGGTCACAGCTCAACTAATTAGGGAGAGAGTTAGTTTAGACGAGATGCAGTTTGGGTTTGTGTCAGGGAGAAGCACCACTGATGCTATATTTCTGATAAGACAGCTGCAGGATAAATTCCTAGCCAAAGATAAACCTCTGTACTTGGCTTTCATTGACATGGAGAAAGCCCTTGACAGGGTCTCCTGATCTCTTATCTGGTGGTCAATGTGGAAACTAGGGATAGATGAGCAGTTGGTGAGAGCTGTACAAGCCGGCAACAAGTATAGTGAAGAATTCTTGATAGAAGTAGGGGTTCACTAAGGATCAGTCCTCAGCCCCCTGCCCCTACCTCTGGGAGCTCCTCTATGCTGATGACCTTGCTCTAATAGTCGAGTCATTACCAGAACTAGAGGAGAAGTTTCAGGTGTGGAAGTAAGGTCTAGAATCAAAGGGCTTTAGAGTCAATCTAGCAAAAACCAAAGTCTTAGTTAGTAGGAAGGCAGGCAAATCGCAAATCCCTTCAGGTAGACGGTCCTGCTCGATTTGTAGAAAAGGCATAGGTAGAAACTCCATAAGATGTACCCAGTGTAAGCTATAGACACATAAATGCAGCAATATCAAAGGAAGATAGTTTTTGTGTGTGGCTGCGTTGGTATGGTCATGTGTTGCATATGGACAAGGACAGCTGTGTGAAGAAGTGTCACACCCTAACAGTGGAGGGAACCTGTGGAAGAGGTAGACCTGGGATGAGGTGGTGAAGCACGATCTTTGAACATTGGGCCTCACAGTGTCAACGACAAGGACTAGAATGAGTTGGCAGATGGAAGGAACGAGAGAATGATGGGAAGGATGTAGGGATATTTAGAGTTGTTTAGAGGTGAGTGTAAGTGATTAGCAATAGCAGAGGTGGACAGAAGTAGAGGTGGATGATGAGGTAAAGGTGAGAGTAGGTGAAGAGTGGAGACAGAAGTGGTCCCGAGAGAGAGTGCTGGCTGGCAGCACACCATACATCATAAGGAAGTTAGTGTATTGGAGGGTGGGTGCGAGATGGTAGTAGGCTAATGCAGTCTCCTATGAATAGGACCACTGAAGGGCAAGTGGGCAGAGTGATGAAGATATTATCAGCAAAGGCTGAGAGGAGATGAGAGATGGAAAGCTATGAGTAATAATGAGATGGGTGAATAGAAATATGAGCAATAGGTAGATGTAATTTAGAAAAAAAAAAAAAAACTTTTGGAAAAAATGCCAGAGGTGTAAAAATTTGGGGAAAATTCTTCCTTGATGAAATACCAAATTAACTAGTTTCAATATGAAAATTTAAATTAAATTAATTTAATTTCTGTAATTGAACTAATCGGATATGGAAACGGCTGTAGGACAGGAATTTCGTTAATATGGAATTGAATATCTTTGAATAAACTGATGTCTGCATGTCAGTTTCTCCATTTTCTTCCTTTTCTCTCTCTCTCTCTCACACACACACGACATATCTGTGAGTGTATGTTATGTAAGACGGCTAGGATGTATGTATGAAGGTGTATATATATATATATATATATATTTATGTGTATGTATATACTGGCTTTACAAACTACCACATTAAAGACTTCACTAGCAGAGGAGTGCAAACACAATCAATTAATGTATTTTAAAATAAAAAAATAGATTTAGACTTTTATTGAATTTTCACTTTAATTGCATCAAACTATATAAAGTCATTACATACTCATAGGGTAGGTTTCCCATATTGTCTCACGCAAATACTTCCCTGGGTGGGACTCTGGTCCATTGCAGGAATAGTCATTTTTGCCAGATGAATGGACTGGAGCAATGTGAGAAATGAAGTATTTGCTCAAGAACATAATACATTGTTCAGTCCAAGGGATTGAAACCACAATCTTATGATCATGATTCCAACACCCAAACCACTAAGCCATACACCTCCACTAAATACTGTGTTTATGATATATCTCTCTATATATAAAGCTGAAGTTGTCTGTGTATGGCAGGTTTAGTAGCCTTCAACTAACACCTATCTCCTCCGAGACCCTGTAGCGCAAGTTGACCAAAATTGAGAGTATGATAGAAGAAGGCTTGCTCTTCATTCTGTAGAAGAATAAATTCAAATTGGACCATGTTAACACCAAAAAGATGCTTTTTTTCTATGAAAATCCCTAATTTTTTAACGATTTTGTGACTGCTGTGTTGCCATTTTTCGGTGTATTTCAACCAGAAAAATGTTCACTTACAGAGAATAACAAGCTACATAATGCAAAATTTTTACTTTTCAAAAATTCCAATTCTAAAGGGTCGAAACGAACCCGAGCAACGCCGGGCGATACTGCTAGTTGTAATATAAAGAAGGAATTTTGTCCTAAGAGGTTTATGTCACTGCTGTTGCTATTAATATTCAGTGATAATGTCTGAATTACGGTTTACAAGTAACAAAAGGACACCAAAATATTACAAAGGATTCTGTACAACCAGATATGGGGAAGGGGCCTTGAGTTATTCCTGTCCAGGATGGCATCCACCCTCGTCGTATTTATGTGTATATATGCATATTGTATTTTGTATGTACCATAGTCATATGTGTATATCTATGTACATAAGTTTCGTTTTTGGATTCGGTTTGCAAGATTCTTTATATGAGTTCGTGTGTTGAAGCATATTCTGTTGTGTCTGGGGAGAGTCAAAACTATTGAAAAGGTTGCAAGACGCAACGAAAATTTTAGGACAATAAAAATAAGAAAAAAGTGAAAACTTTACTGGTGAGTGTGTTAAGGCACAAAAAGAAAATGACTCTCCCCAAACAACAGAATATGTAAATAAGTGTTTGTATGTAAATGTATGTAGATATATGTGTGAACGTATGTACGTACATCTATGTACATGCATATGTTTGTAGATACATCATACTATGTTTGCAGCCTGTTAGATATATTATGTATGTCATGTTTTGTTGTATTGTAAGTATATATGTTATATTGTGTATACATTAGTGTGTGTGTGTGTATTTATATATAGGCATACCTACACATGTGTGCACCCCTGCCGACTTTATTTTCTCATAACTTCCAGAGAAACATATTTTTAAATGAAATTTCCTACAGATATTTTTCAAATGGTGTACATGCCTACGATTATATAGGAATCTAATATAAGTCGCACAAGTACACATTGACACACATCACATATAGCCACAAAATGAAACTTAGCAATTTTGAAAAAGAATTGTGATGTAAAAAAAATGTGTGTGTGTTCACTATTTTTCTTTTCACATCAAATTTTGACATAATTGTAATTTACACACCCTAAAAAGTATTTGTAGAAAATTTCATTAAGGGATACCCATTTTTCTGAATCTTCTTCCACCACTAAGGAACGTTTTCCACAACAAATTCCGATATAATCGGAATCTACACCATCTGGAGCATATTTTTAGAAAATTTCATTAGAAAAAAAAAATTTTCTGTAAGTTATGAGGAAACAAAGTCGACGAGGGATGCACATGTGAAGACATGCATATATATACCAGAGTAAGTACATAAATGTGAAACAAGGTGGAAGAAAACAGTACTCGAATACTGGAGGTAGAGTAATATGTTTCATTAACAAAGCTGCAAAGACTCACAAAAGCTGTTACTCGGAGTTTCACGCTCCCGTTCGTTGGACAGTTTTGTTGGACGAACGGGAACGTGAAACTCCGAGTAACAGTTTTTGTGATGCCTTTGCAGCTTTATTAATAATATTTACTCTTACTCTTAACTCGTTTCAGTCATTTGACTGCGGCCATGCTGGAGCACCGCCTTTAGTCGAAGAAATCGACCCCAGGACTTATTCTTTGTAAGCCTAGTATTTCGAGTGGAGAAAAAAGAATATATATATATATATATATATATATATATATATATATATATATATATATATATATATATATATATATACTAGTATGTAGTAATTCTTTTTTCTCCACTCGAAATACGTAAAACAACAAACAGCTAGTACAGAAAGAATAAAGGTGGATACAGGGTTTGAACTTCGGACAACTTGTTTTTAAGCCACATGCCAACTTATAAAAAAAATGTTTAAAGCAAAAAACATTCTGTTAATTTAATAATGTCTGCTTATAGGTGTATATATATTATCTTTGCATGTTATCTTTTAAAGTATGTCAATCTCCCCCTTTCTCTCTCTATATATATATGGAGTGGCTCTGTCATAAGTAGCTTGTTTACCAACTCCATGGTTCCGGGTTCAGTCCCATTGCGTGGCCTGTCGTATTTATATATGTATATGTTTGTGTGTGTGTTTGCGTTTGTCCCACAACATAGCAGTTCAGCAAAAGACACCGATAGAATAAGTACTAGTATGGCAAAGAATGAGTCCTGGTGTCGATTTGCGTCATAAGTAGCTTGTTTACCAACTCCATGGTTCCGGGTTCAGTCCCATTGCGTGGCCTGTCGTATATATATATATATATATATATATATATAGCAATTAAGGACAACTACTTAATAAGGAAAACTTAACAAGAAATTGTCAGGTAGATAGCGTAAAAACCTCATAAGAGAAAATTTCGAAAATAATTATTTCTTATTGTATGTATATATGTTTGTGTGTGTGTTTGCGTTTGTCCCACAACATAGCAGTTCAGCGAAAGACACCGATAGAATAAGTACTAGTATGGCAAAGAATGAGTCCTGGTGTCGATTTGCTTGACCAAAGGCGGTGCTCCAGCATCGACATACTCAAATGACTGAAACAAGTAAAAAAATAAAAGGGTGTGTGTGTGATGATTTTGGGACAGAACTCTTTAGATAACAATAATAGTCCGTTAATATTAAGTAGAAGAAACGATATCCTGAGTATTCTAGGGATCCACTAATTGACAACAATAACTCATGACATATTATATGTGATTATTATTATAAGCGACACTTCCACTGTATGGAATATAATATATTTAGATTTACAAATAAGGGTGTTTGGAAACAAGAAAATCTAAGAGAGAGAGAGAGAAAGAGAGAAAGAGAGAAAAAGAGAGAGAGAGAGACATACAGAGAAGCATCACTTCGAGTAAACATCCATCCATCCATCCATACATACATAGTCAGTGAATTGTCACGCCAGCCCTTCTGACGATTACCATGGGTAAAATCGGTTGATATTGATCTATAATACTACACGTGCGTGTGTGTGTGTATGTATATATATATATATATATATATATATATATATATATATATATATATATATGAGTAACACTAGAGGTACGGAAGTCAATCCATTACGGCCGTTTCTAACGACGCCTTTAATTGATTAATGAAAACATTACGTTTTCGTCAGATGAATTCATGAACTTCAATATATATATATATATATAATGAAAGCAGAGAATGGAGATAGAATTGATGAATAACAATTGATCTCCACCAGTGGATTAATTGGATACAAGTATCTTTTAGACGGTTGTTATAATCTCTAAGTTAACTCACACACACACACATGGTGATATAGACAGGAAAAACAGAACTCAAAATATGAGCACATGTATATTCTATATATATATATATATATATATATATATATATATATATATATATATATATACACACACATATATATATATGTGTGTGTGTGTGTGTGTGTGTGTGCGTGTATCACAAAACCTCTCAAAACTAGAAACCATCAATCAGGCAATATAAATATATGTAATCATCATAAACCATGAACCTTATAACATGTTCAACAGTTACGAGTGTGAAAGACAACTCAGAATGAGACCCCAAGATAAAAGGCTACAGATTTGGGTGAACGATTATCAGAACTTGACTGGTACTTCATTTCCTACATAAAATATATCAAACTATTATGTTGTTCTTGTATCAATAATAACTCTGTGACATGTATCGAGTACTCCCTGGCATTTCGAACTAAGATCTTTGAACGGAATATGTTTGTGTTTATTCATCCATGACATTGAGTGCTTGATACACGTTTGTGATAGATGTGTGTAGACTTTGCTGTGTGTAGACTTTTAATACTATTGAACCCTCCTCCGTAGGATGCTTCAAACTTTGAAAATAATGGTTATTAATGTTAGTCACGTACAACTATTTTAAAGTATGTGTTTCAACATAGATACTCTTACAGAGTTTTAAAATCAACAAATCAATATAGTTAAACCATAACACGGAAGTTTTAAAGTTTAAGATGAAACTTTCAAAACATTCATTTTCATATACAGGTTTCAAAACAACTAACCTCATACCTTTTAAATACATGTCTAAACATTTTCTATAGCCTAGTTTCAAACAGCAATTTCAAAACTCAGACCTAAAGATGGTAACCCCTTAAGCGTCCTACAGAAGCTAAAAATCTAAGTTAAAAGTGTACAGTAAGTTGTCACATACAGATGCCTACTCTAAGTTGTCACATACGGAAGTTTCTTATACTATTCTTAAATAATTTTATATACCGTAACCCCATAGAGCAGTTTCAAAACCCATACCTCAAAATGGTAACCCCTGAGCCCTCTACGGTAGCTCCAGGCTCATATTAAAAGTTCCAAGCATGTTATCCCATATGGTTGTAAAGAATATATCTAAGGTTATATATTTAACTGGATTTAAACGGATAATTTCAACAGAGAATATTAATTGTTGGAATTTGGGATTATGTGTCATCTTGGCAGTTGTCAATAAATACATCTGACCCCACTCTCTTTGAAGTTTCACGGGATAAATCTGTAATAATATCACCAGGTTGAAATAGACCCAGATATGAGTCTTCCATTTACTTATTTTGGATTCTCGATTTCTTTGTTTCGATCGATTTTTATTTATCTTATCGATTAAAAATAAATATTCACAGTAAATATCCTGTAAGTTCTTTTATTTTTTAAAACCCCTTATTAAAATTTTTTTAAAAACTTTCACAGAGATATTATAACTCAACTCATGCACATATATACACAGATATAAGAATTATCTATAATTTTACTTAAAATAATATTCAATTTATAAAATTAAAATAAATATAAATTTTTGTAATAGAAAAGGAACTATAAAAAAATTAATTACATAAAACATTTTAAAATAATCGGAGATATCAACAAATTATTGCATAATACAAATGAAAATAACCAAAGTTAATGAAGTTTTGTGAAGTGTTATTTTTTGCTGTTTCTGGTGAGATGTTTGTATGTATGTATGTATGGGTAGGGGATCGAAATTCGATTCCGCACCTTAGAAAGATGATTTGTTTTGAAACTGGTCCCAGAACAGGGCGAAGGTACAATGACTTAAAAACCTGCGAAAGAACACGAAGAAAAAGAAACAGCTAGATGAGAGAACCCATCTCGGAATGACTTACCGATTTAGGGGTATTGTCTTTACTGGGGTACGACGACTGTACTTGCAACATATTGTCAACTGAGTGTATATATCCGAACGTTGTTGTTTACTGCACGACACAATCATAAATGATTCTAATGCTCTCAGTGTCAAGTGTATATATAAAAGTGTGTGTGTGTGTACATGCGTGCGAGCGCACGCGCGCGTGTGTAAGAGAGTTGTAAATATAAGTTTATATCTATATATCTATCTATATATAAATATATATATATTTAGGCTCCAATAAACACTTGTCTGGTGTTGTTATTGTTTATATATGGATGTGTTGTTTTTAATGGTAACAATATATTAATGTTATTGTTGTTGTTGTTATAGATTCTTTCTCAACTCAACAAGTGCGATCAGTAACGTTTAAGTGAAGAAAAAAAAGTGATATAAACCCGTCTATACAGCTCTGCCTCAAGTCAAAACTGTTTGTGACCCAATATTAAATGTGATCTCGTGTGTATGTGTATGTGTGTGTGTGTGTGTGTGTGTGAAAGAGTTCGCACACACCTCCGTATACAACAAAAGAGGTACAATTAAGAGGTTGGGTGTTTGAAGCTGGGTTAGGTGAGTTGATAATTAGGCGGGAGGGCAATGGGTTGGCAACTCAGATGGCTGGTCGCTCGTTGATCAGACTGTCTTCTTGTCTGTCTATCTACCCCACCTCTCTCATTCTTATATCATCTCTTTATCAGTTTTCCCCCTCTCTCTCTCGCTTCTGTTTTTTTCTTATATCTTTCTCTTCCTCTTCCCCTCCCTCCCTAACCTTGTCTCCCCCTCTGTCTATATGTATAGAGAGAGAGAGAGAGAGAGAGAACGATAGACACATAAACATATACATACCCATGTATGTGTGTGTGTTTATGTCTCTAGGGTGTGTACAAGCGTGTGTATTTGTGTGTCTTTCTCTCTCCTTATCTCTCCCTCCCCCTGACACATCATATGACTATCTCTCTGTCTCTCTCTATTTCTCTCATTCATATTATATTTCTTTATCTCCCACCCTTCTTCCTTCATCCATCTCTGTCTTTCTTTAATTCTCTTTCACCAAATCTCTCGTTATCTTCCATACCCCATGTCTATATATCTGTCATATTTGTTCTGCCTAGTTTCTCTCTCTTTTCCCATTTGTCTTTCTGTTTCTCTCTCTGTTCCCCCTCTCTCTATTCAGTGTCTCTAGCTTTCTTTTTCCTCTGTCTTCTCTCCCTCTTTATCTCTCTCTATTTCTATCTATGCCTGTCTCCCTATCTACCTTTTTTCCAGTCATTTCTCTCTCTCTTTCTTTCTCTTTCTCTCCACTCCCTCATTCTTCACGATTCTTCTTAACCTTTCACCTTCTCACACTCACCATTGCTTACTCAGTCTTTCTCACACTCTCTTTGTCATGCACTCTCTCCCCCTCCCTCCCTCCCTCTCTCATCCCACCACCCTCCCCTGTGTCAACTCGGTGGTAGACATTGAGTGTGTAAAGAAATACAATTTCACTCACTCAGATAAAATGTTATTTCGATAATTCGAATTTTAAAAAAGTTTGAAAACTTAGACACCACATACACACACACGCACACATATATGTATGCATACATGCATGTATGTAAATATGCATGCATGTACACATACATCTATACATTATATGTGTATGAGTGTGTGTATGTATATATATCATCATCATCATCATCGTTTAACGTCCGTTTTCCATGCTAGCATGGGTTGGACGGTTCGACCGGGGTCTGAGAAGCCAGGAGACTGCACCAGGCTCCAGTCTGATCTGGCAGTGTTTCTACAGCTGGATGCCCTTCCTAACGCCAACCACTCCGTGAGTGTAGTGGGTGCCTTTTACTTGCCAGGTGAAGCTGGCAACGGCCACGATCGGTTGGTGCTTTTTACGTGTCACCGGCACTGGTATCACAACTACAATTTCCGTTGATTTTTTGATCGATTTTGATTTCACTTGTCTCAACAGGTCTTCGCAAGCTTATATATATATATATATATATATAATGAAGGATGGCTAGTAGAAATACATAAATCTGGAAGAGAATCACACTCCAAGATGTAGACCAGTTAATATTATAGTGGGGTAGGACGGTTTATGGGGTTACCCTGGGTTTCTCGGTCATAAGGGGTTTAGCCTTACAGTGTATCTTCAGACCCCAAACACTGCTAGCCTGAGAGCTCTTTAGGGGTCTTAGGTCAACAGTGTTATAGTGGAGTAGGCCATAAACTGGCCTACCCCACATATAATATATATATATATATATATATATATTATTTGAACCGTCCACCCATGCTAGCATGGAAAACGGACGCTAAATGATGATGATGATGATGATGATGATGATATTTATATAATATATATAATATATATATATATAATATATATCATATCATCATCATCATTCATTTAGCGTCCGTTCTCCATGCTAGCATGGGTTGGACGGTTCAACTGGGCTCTGTGAAGCTGGAAGGCTTCATCAGCCCAAGTCAGATCTGGCAGTGTTTCTACGGCTGGATGCCCTTCCTAATGCCAACCACTCCGTGAGTGTGTGGGTGCTTTTACGTGCCACCGCACACAGTGCCAGACAGAGCTGGCAAACGGCCACGAACGGATGGTGCTTTTACGTGCCACCAACACGGGGGCCAGACAGAGCTGGCAAACGGCCACGAAACGGATGGTGCTCTTACGTGTCACCGGCACGGGGGCCAGGCGAGGCTGGCAACGGACACGAACGGATGGTGCTTTTACGTGCCACCAACACGGGGGCCAGACAGAGCTGGCAAACAACCACGAAACGGATGGTGCTTTTACGTGTCACCGGCATGGGGGCCAGGCGAGGCTGGCAACGGACACGAACGGATGGTGCTTTTACATGCCACTGACACGGGGGCCAGACAGGGTTGGCAAACGGCCACGAACGGATGGTGCTTTTACGTGTCACCGACACGGGGGCCAGACAGAGCTGGCAAACGGCCATATATATATATATATATATATGTATATATATAAACAGGAGATTGGAAAAAAATTTTGGTAGTATTTATTCACCATTACATGTGTTTCATTTTCTAATAGGAGTCACAAAATTGTACATGTAGGAGAAACAAGTAAGGCATCTCCTATCAGAAATTCTGCAGACAGAGAATCAAACAATAGTAAATTTTTCTCCAGCCTCCAGTTTTGATATGTAATTACTCTGCAGGTTTGATATATATCATTTCCAGCATTTTTCAACTCTTATGCATACCTCATACAAATATAACATCTACAAATTTGAAGTACTGGAATAAGCAGATGTGCTTCAAGAACACACAGCTTGGATTATAACCCTGTCTAGATTATATTGTGTGTGTATGTGTGTGTGTGTATGATGGAAGTCAACTTGTGACCACTTCAACACAGTAAGTCTGTGCAAAAATTTCTAGAGTCCGAGGAGTTCCATTTCTTTTATTCTTTTCTCTTATTTGTCTCAGTCATTTGACTGCAGCCATGCTGGAGCACCACCTTTAGACAAGCAAATCGACCCCAGGACTTATTCTTTGTCATACTAGTAATTATTCTATCAGTCTCTCTTGCTGAACCACTAAGTGACAGGGATGTAAACACACCAGCATCGGTTGTCAAGCGATGCTGGGGGAACAAACACAGACACACAAACATATACATACACACACACACACACACACACATATATATATATATATATACGATGGGCTTCTTTCGGTTTCCATCTACCAAATCCACTCACAAGGCTTTGGTCGGCCCGAGTCTATTGTAGAAGACACTTGCCCAAGATGCCACGCAGTGGGACTGAACCCGGGACCATGTGGTTGGTAAGCAAGCTACTTACCACACAGCCACTCCTGCGCCTATATGTATGAATCTGCTTTGAGTAGATAAAGTGTTGCACAACATTCAGTCCTTTTCAGTGCAGTCAGCTATAAAACCAGAGGCATAGCAGAGGCTGAAGTGACCAGTAACTAACTGTACATCATTTCTTTTGTACAAGTTCACCTTGTCTTAGAAGGAAGTTCTAACAAGAACAAGGGGTCCTTCACTCACAGTTGTTCACATGCTAGTTGATCCATAGCTGGGACCTTAACAGATGCTACTACTCTGGATAAGAGTAGACCTGGGAACAACAGTGACTAAGAGTTAGTTCCACATTCCTCAAAACTCCCAGAACTCCTATACCAGGGTCCCACTACAGGATGCAGATTAAAGTTATAAGAAGGACTTGGACACACACACACACACACAAACATGCACATGTTCTATACACACACACATGCATATAAACAGATGATTTGGGTTTTCTTTTGCTATTATTATCAGAAACCATTATATTTCACTTTATGTACTGAGTGGCGACTCTATTCATTTGTATTAACAAAGCTATATACAGGATGTTCATAAAGTTTCTTTACAATTTTAAAATTTTATTACAAAAGCAATTGACAAAATATCTTAACCAGATTTGTTTTATTGTAATAATTGTTTATTAAAGTTTTTTTAATTGTTATTTAATAGACCTCAATATGGGTACCGTTAGTTGCGCGAAGCACATCAAGACGGCACTCGATTTCTTGCCATGTTCGCTGTAGGATAGCCTCATCAATGGTGGCAATGGCATTACGAATTCTTTGCTTCAAGTCAGCAATGTCCCGTATCTTTGTTTGATATAGATATCTTTTACATAACCCCATAAAAAGAAGTCCAAGGGAGTGATATCTGGTGAACGCAGTGGCCATGGAATTGACCCATCCCTTCCAATCCATCGGTCTGGAAATGTTTGATTGAGGAACTGATGAACATACCGTCCCCAATGTGGTGGTGCACCATCTTGCTGGAGAATGATGGTTGGTTGTAAATCAATCAGTTGTGGTGCCACATATTCGGTCAGAAGGTCGAGGTAAACATCTGCAGTAATTGTGCCTCGTTGAAGAAAAATGAACCAATTATTTGATTGCACATGATTCCATACCACACATTCACTCTTGGACTATCCCGTTGAAGCAACCTAGTCACATGGAGGTGTTCTGATCCCCAGTTTCTCAAATTGTGTCTGTTTAATTTCCCTGAAACATGAAAGTCGCCTCGTCACTAAAACAAACTCACTTGAGGAATACTTCATCCTCATTTTATAGGGTTCAGTGAATCAGTTCCATTCCATCAACAGAGTATCTGAAACACAAAAATTAAATATCAATGAAAACTTTAATAAACAATTATTAAAATAAAATAAATCTGGTTAAAATATCTCATCAACTGCCTTTGTAATAATTTTTTTAAATTGTAAAGAGACTTTATGGACACCTGTATATATATATATATATATATATATATATATATATATTTATATATATATATATATATATATATATAGTATGTGTGGTGTATATACTATATATATATATATATACAAGATAAGAAAATGGAGAAATACATCTAAATCAAATATCAATTACCAGATAATACTCAATCACATACTTTATTAAACCACCACATAAGAGACTATAGGGTTAAATATAAAATGCAGAACAAATCAGTGTACATAAAGGAATGTACATAAAAAATTGTACATAAACGAGTAATGTTGTATAATAAGTAGAATATATATAAAAGAGAATATAAATATAAGTAAATATAAATATAAGTATAGATTACATCTTACAGCTGTTTCGGCCATGTAGATAAGTATGTCTCATTTTACCAATATTAGCCCTTTATGGTTGGTCAATATATAGATATAAATGAGACATTTACAAAAAATCATAAGGCCTCTTCGGAGGGGTATATATGTAGACTGATTTATATTACATAATCTACTAGTATTTGCTCCTTCCATGGGTATAAGTAAGTATCTCATTTATTTCTTTTACCACATGTATCACTGACGAAGAGAGGGCTCTTAGTAGCTAACTCTGAAATCGGTCCGATATGGTAATAATGGAATTTTTTAGAAATTTCTGTCAACCTTTTTTCGAGTAGCGTGCGTATTGTGAAAAAATTATATGGTTAATGGACAATATGTCCAATTTTTGACATTAGAATTCTTTTCCTTTGCCCTCATTTATGA
>NC_043013.1:17851517-17871517 GCF_006345805.1 Octopus sinensis
AATGACTCATATCCTTGCTAGCTATACATAGAATAACAGTGAATAAAAATATATATTAAAGATTACGTAAAACACAGAAAAATCTAGATTGGGTGACCTAATCCTACACAATGAAAATGCTCCTTCTGGGCTCCCCATGATTCAGATCCTCTCCTTCAGTAATTGCTTTTCTGATTTCAATTATTTTTTCCATAAATGCTCAAGAGTAATTTGAGAGTTGGGGGTGATCAGGAAAATGGCCACATCCTGACGGTGGTTAACATAAAATTCTTTCTGTCATTATCTAAAGGAAAAAATTTTTTTTTCAATATCCTGTCTTTTGCTAGTTCTATGTAATTAGTGACACATAGGCACAAGAGTGGCAGTGTGGCAAGTAGCTTGCTTTCCAACCACATGGTTCTGGATTCAGTACCACAGTGTGGCACCTTGGGCAACTGCTTTTTCTACTATAGTCTCGGACCTACCAAAGCCTTGTGTTTGGATTTGGTAGATAGAAACTGAAAGAAGTCTGTCATATATATATATATATGGAAAAAAAGTCAAGATAGAAAATGCTAAAATAAATAAAAGTTTGTTGCAAGTCTAATTGGCAAATGATGAGGTTGGACTTTTACTCAATTTTTTAATCATTAAAAAATACAGCTACTTTTGTTTCACAAAGCTTGGCGTGTGTGTATGTGTGCATGCATGCATGTGTGTGTGTGTGTGAATGAGTGTGTGTGTGTGTGTGTGTGTGTGTGTGTGTGTGTGTGTGTGTGTGTGTGTGTGTGTGTGTGT
Source organism: Octopus sinensis (assembly GCF_006345805.1). Classification (NCBI taxonomy): domain Eukaryota; kingdom Metazoa; phylum Mollusca; class Cephalopoda; order Octopoda; family Octopodidae; genus Octopus; species Octopus sinensis. The sequence continues at coordinate 17,852,295 of NC_043013.1, forward strand.
GTGTGAATGTTGTATTTATTACTGTTGCTGTTTTTGACAAAATTATTGCTGTGACCACACTTAGAAATGACAATAGTTTTCAGCTTGATATCCTTGTGAAGTTTTGTTCTGCATTTGTGCTTAAACTCTTTGGAAATGTATTCAGTTTCATGATTTTTATTATGGTAGGCATTACGTGCCCACATCATTAATGCATGCATGCAAGACAGAGGGAAGAGATTATCAACCAACAGACCCTTTATTTTTTTTTCTCTAGACTTCATATGTGCAAACTTCCAAATATTCAAATTCTTCCTCTATAAAAATAAATCCAAAAAATTATTTTTTTATGCAGTTTAAATATGATATTAACCAAAACCTTAAAGAGTAAACCAAAAGCATACATGAACAAATCAGTAGTTACCATTGTGTTAATGTCTACATTTCCTAATTGCATGTGTTGGACAAAACTTATTGAAGCAGGTTTTCTATGGCTAGATACCCTTCTTGTTGCCATCACCTGCTTCCAAGCAAGGTAATATTTCCTGCCGCTCCTTTTTTTTTTACTCCTTTTTACTCGTTTCAGTCAGTTGACTGTGGCCATGCTGGAGCACCACCTTTAGTCGAGCAAATCGACCCCAGGACTTATTCTTTGTAAACCTAGTACTTGTTCTATCAGTCTCTTTTGCCAAACCGCTAAGTTACGGGGACGTAAACACACCAGCATCGGTTGTCAAGCAATGTTGGGGAGACAAACACAGACACACAAATACACACATACATATATATATATATATATATATATATATAATATTATATATATATATACAACAGGCTTCTTTCAGTTTCCGTCTACCAAATCCACTCACAAGGCTTTGGTCGGCCCAAGGCTATAGTAGAAGACACTTGCCCAAGGTGTCACGCAGTGGGACTGAACCCGGAACCATGTGGTTGGTAAGCAAGCTACTTACCACACAGCCACTCCTACGCTGGTCTTTTAAATATGAACAGCACAATTGATCCCATAGGTTTTCACAGAAGAATGAAAAGTAATAATAATAATCGTAACTGTTTCTAATATATGCACAAAACCTGAAATTTGGGGAGAAGGGAATAGGCGATTATATTGATCCCAGTGTTCCACTGGTACTTTATTATATCAACCCTGGAGGGATAAAAGTTAACCCATTAACATTTAAACTGGCCTTAACCAACCAAAATACTCTACCTTTTTTTAATATTCAAAATGGCCTCATTCAGCCTTTTACACTTGCTCTACAATATCTTTCAAGAAATGAATAATTACCTAATCAAAATCTGAAGGTTACAAGACGATAAATAATTAGTTGGAAATAATGTGAATAAATAAGCATTACATTTGACAGAGATATCTGAATGCTAAGGGGTTAATGATGATTTCAGCTGAATTTGTGATAAGAAGGCAGAGTTTTGTCTGACATTCTAATGAGTCTATCCATCTACTACTCTTGCAATAATAATAATAATAATAATGGTTTCAAATTTTGCCACAAGGGCAGCCATTTTATAGAAAGAGATAAGTCGAATGTAAAGACTGATGAAATACTGCCAAGCATTTTGCCCAACATGCTAATGATTCAGCCAGATTGCCGCCATATCGCGACCATTAATAATAATAATAATAATAATAATAATAATAATAATAGTAATAATAATAATAATAATAGTAGTAGTAGTAGTAGTAGTAGTAATAATAATAATAATGATAATAATAATAATAATAATAATAATAATTGTTTTCAAATTTTGGCACGAGGCTAGTAATTTTGAGAGAGGAGGTAAGTTGACTATGTTAACCACAGTGATCAACTGGAATTTATTATTGTGATTATTGTTTATTATTATTATTATTATTATTATTATTATTAATAATAATAATATTAATAATAATAATAATAATAATAATAATAATAACAACAACATAACAATAATGGCTAGAAATGACGATAAAGTTACAGTTATTATTATTATTAATAATAATAATAATTAATATAAAAAATAATATAATAATAATATACAACAACAATAACAATAATGGCTAGAAAATGACGATAAAGTTACAGCTACGATATCCTTAACTGGTCACTGAATGAACCAACCAAAATAGATAGGAAAACAAAAAAAATAATGACAGTTTCTAGGATGCACCACCCAAAATCTGACATAGAAAGGCTATATATACAACGTATAGAAGGTGGTAGAGGCCTTATGCAGCTGGAAAGCTATTATAAAATAACCACCATAGGACTGCAAAAATACCTACTTCAGAAGCAAGGAAAACTTATACAAATAGCCGCAAAACACGAGCAAAACAAAAAAACTGTTCTCAGTATTTAAGGAAGCTGACAAATACAAACAAGAAATACTACCTAACAAATATGAAGAAGAAGAAGAAGAAGAAGAAGAAGAAGAAGAAGAAGAAGAAGAAGAAGAAGAAGAAGAAGAAGGGGAGGGGAGGGGGAGGAAGAACAAGAAGAGAAGGGGGAGGAGGAAGAAGAAGACGAGGAGGAGGAGGAGAAGAAGACGAGGAGGAGGAGGAGGAGGAGGAAGAAGAAGACGAGGAGGAGGAGGAGGAAGAAGAAGAAGACGAGGAGGAGGAGGAGGAGGAGGAGTAAGAAGAAGAAGAAGACGAGGAGGAGGAGGAGGAGGAGGAAGAAGAAGAAGAAGAAGAAGAAGACGAGGAGGAGGAAGAAGAAGAGAAGGAGGAGGGGGAAGAAGAAGAAGAAGAAGAAGGAGGAGGAGGAGGAGGAGAAGAAAACACAACAAAAGCTATAAAGCAAATGAAATCAAAACTAAAACGATGGCGAGAAAAGCCCCTTCATGGCAAATATTGGACTAAACTAAATGCAAAAGAAATAGACAGAGAAAAATCCCAGCAATGGTTGAGAAGCTCAGGACTCAAAGCAGAGACAGAGGGATTTTTAATTGCAGCACAAACCAAGCCTCCCCACCAGAAATTACCAAAACATAATGAAAAGAAACCATAACGAGTAATTGCAGAATATGTGGAGATGGACAAGAAACAATAATCATATTATCTCTTGCTGCCCAGTCCTGCTAAGAAGGAATACTCACAGACACGACAGAGTTGGGACCTACATACACTGGAAGCTATGCCAATATTATGAATAACAACAAAAAAAATTTATAGAGGCACATGCCAGAAAAGGTCACAGAAACAAGAAAGCAATCATACTTTGGGATGTGCCAATACACACAGATAGAGAAATTAAGGTCAACAGACCAGATATAGTTGTCAGAGATCATGAAGAAAAAAATGCTTTCTAATTGCTGTATCAATACCAGCAGATGACAACGTGTCTCTAAAATAAATGGAGAAACTTTCAAAATACCAAACCTGGAAATAGAGGTAACTAGAATATGGAATCTAAAAACAAACATTCCTATCATAGTAGGCGCATTAGGTATGATAAAAAAATATTCAGACAATGCATAAACAAACACCAGGACTTATAATATTATAAAATACAGAAAATTGCACTACTGGACACTGCACACATCCTACACAAAACACTCTCATACAGTAACCATAAGAGCATTCACACAAACCACAGCACATACCAAGGCACCCAGAGCTGCGCTCGTAGTGAAGTGAAAGCACACTATAAAAATACAACTACTGAATAATAATAATAATAATAATAATAATAATAATAATAATAATAATAATAATAATAATAATAGTTATAATAATTAATGATGATGCTGACAATGGTTGCTGTTTTAGGCACAAGGCCAGAAATTTAAGTGGAAGGGGTTAGTGAATACCTTTGACCCCTGCACTTAGATTGGTACTTATTTTATAGACCCCTGAAAGGATGAAAGGCAAAGTTGATCTCAGTGGGATTTGAACTCAAAATGTAAAGAACTGGAACAAAAAATGCAAGCATTTGTTTTCCCAACGCTTTAATGATTCTGCCACGTTGCTCCTTATATATGATGATGATGATGATGATGATGATGATGATGATGATGATGATGATGATGATGATGATAATGATAATAATAATAATAATAATAATAATAATAATAATAATAATAATATGAAGAAGAAATAGAAGTGCTACAACAACAAAAACAACACAAAAGTAAGCAAGCACACTGGATTCGCTTCAGTTGTTGGTGAAACCTTAATCTGTTGTTTTGATAAAGACCAGCTAATGTACCAGGTCATTTGAACACAAAAGTAAGCAAGCACACTGGATTCGCTTCAGTTGTTGGTGAAACCTTAATCTGTTGTTTTGATAAAGACGCAGCTAATGTAGCCAGGTCATTTGATTCCAAATCTTGGGCAAGAAGATATTCTGTGGAGGATATCAGTGACAGACCAGTTAGGTGTTATCTGTTCATTTCAGGTAATTTGGTCTGGGAATGAAACCTGTGACGCCGGGGTTTTTCAGTGTTTTAAATACTCCCCTCCCAACCTCACTTGCATCCCATCAACCCTACCTCTCCAAACACACACACACACACACTCCTCCTTCTCACACACACCATTCGAAGGCAAGTAATATGTAACTTCTTCTCTCTCTCTCTCTTTCTATGTGTGTGTATACATACATACATATATATATATATATATATATATATATATATATTATACACACACACATATATCATCATGATCATCATGATCATCATCAGCAGCAGCATCAGCATCATTTAATGTCTGCTTTCCATGCTGGCATGGATTGGACAGTTTGACTGAGGACTGGCAAGCCAGGGGGATGCACCAGGCTCCAATTTGATCTGGCAAGGTTTCTACTGCTGGATGCCCTTCCTAGCACCAACTACTCCGAGAGTGTAGTCAGTGCTTTTTACGTGTCACCTGCACGGGGTCATTCTGGCAGCACTGGCAATCAACCATGCTTGAATAGTGCTTTTTACATGCCACTAGCACAGGTGCCAGTCAGGCGGTACTGGCATTGGCCACGACATGATTTCACTTGACTCAACAGGTCTTCTCAAGCACTGCATATCTCCAAAGGTCTCGGTCCCTAGTTATTGCCACTGTGAGGCCCAACGTTTGAAGGTCATGCTTCACCACCTCATCCCAGGTCTTCTTGGGTCCACCTCTTCAACAGGTTCCCCCCACTGTTAGGGTATGACACTTCTTCACACTGCTGTACTCATCCATATGTAACACATGACCATACTAGAGCAGTCGTCTCTGTTGCACACCACATCTGATGCTTCTTATGTCCAACTTTTATTTCAGGGCACTTACACTCTGTTGTGTATGCACACTAACATTACACATTCATCAGAGCATACTAGCTTTATTTCTTTCAAGCCTACACATGTCCTCAGCAGTCACATCCCATGTTTCTCTGCCATGTGGCATGGCTGTTCGCACACATGCATCATACAGTCTACTTTTCACTTTGAGTGAAAGGCCCTTTGTTATCAGTAGAAGGAGCTCTCTGAACTTTGTCTTGGCTATTCTTATTCTAGCAGCTACGCTCTCATAACATCTACCCCCACTACTGACTTGGTCATCTAGGTAGTGGAAGCTATCAACAACTTCTAGTTTTCCCCCTGATATATGATGGAAGCTGCTTTCTGCACATTTTCAGTGTTTACTGCCCCTGTGCATCTTCCACACACAAAAACTATCTTCTTAGTTAACCTTCCTTTGATATTGCTGCACCACTTATGTGTCTATAGCTTACACCGGGTACATCTTATGGAGTATCTACCTATGCCTTTTCTACAGATAGAGCAAGGCCATCTACCTATTTCTTTACTACCCACAAGGAGCTAAACACAGAGAGGACAAACAAGGACAGACTTATGGATTAAGTCGATTATATCGACCCCAGTGCGTAACTGGTATGTAATTTATCGACCCCGAAAGGATGAAAGGCAAAGTTGACCTCGGCAGAATTTGAACTCAGAACGTAATAGCAGACGAAATACGGCTACGCATTTCACCCAGCGTGCTAACGTTTCTGCCAGCTCGCCGCCTTGCAAGGCCATCTACCTAAAGGGATTTGTGATTTGCCTGCCTTCCAACTTACTAAGACTTTTGTTTTTGCTAGATTGACTCTAAGGCCCCTTGATTCTACACCTGAAACTCCTCCTCTAGTTCTGGTAGTGACTCAGCTATTAGAGCAAAGTCATCAGCATAGAGGAGTTCCCAGGGGCATCCTGTCTGGAATTCTTCTGTTTTTGCCTGGAGGACTGTGATGAATAAGAAGGGGCTGAGGACTGATCCTTGGTGAACCCCTACCCCTACCTGGAATTCTTCACTATATTTGTTGCCAATCCTTGCCTACTGACAGCATCCCTGTACATGGCTTGTGTAGCTTTCACTAACAACTCATCTATCCTTAGTTTCTGCATTGACCACCAGATAAGGGATCAAGGGAATCTGTCAAAGGCTTTCTCCATGTCAACAAAAGCCAAGTACAAAGGTTTATCTTTGGCTAGGAATTTATCCTGCAGCTGTCTTACCAGAAATATAGCATCAGTGCTGTTACTCCCTGGTACAAAACCAAACCGCATCTCATCTAAGAAAACTCTCTGCCTAATTAGTTGGGCTGTGACCCTCTCCGTGACTTTCATCACCTCATCCAACAATTTGATACTTCTGTAATTATTCCTATCTAAAGCATCACCTTTACTCTTGTAGCAGTTGACTATGGTGCCACTACACCAGTCATTGGGTATAACTCCTTCATGTATCACATGGTTGACTATATGGGCGACTAGACTATAGCCTACACCACCAGATATTTTAAGCATTCCCGCAATGATTCCTAATGGGCCGGGGACTTTCCCTGTCTTCATACCCTTAAATTGCTTTATCTACCAAGGTACTATCAATTCGGATAGCTGGTCCCTCTGTCTCCTAGCTTCCCTTCTGGCGATCAGCTATCCAACAGAACACAACTCACATTACACACACAATACAAATACTAATACAACAAGCGACTCAAGCCAAACCCCATAACAAAAACAAACTGATGCAACAAAGTAGCAGGAAGAGTCTGTACCCCTCCAACACCAACAAAAAAAAAAAAATATGCAATGCTGCATACACCTCAGCTGTACAGATATGTGGCAGGTGAAGCAGTTGAAATTTGTATGAAACTAATAAATGTCAAATTGGGCTTCATGTATTTGGACTCCAATGCCACCTTGATGGCATGTGCTGCTCTCTCACTCAGTAGTAGTAGTAGTAGTAGTAGTAGTAGTATCAGTGATTATCATCATCATCATTATCATCATTATCATTATTATTATTATTTATTATTATTATTATTATTTTCTTTATTAGCCAAAAGGGCTTACACAAAACAACATAAAATGACATACAATAACATGAAAAGACAATACAAGACAATACAAAGGATTTGCAAATTGTGTAAACAGTAAAATAACAATTAAAATTAAACAATAAAATCTCCCAATAGGGGGAGGCAGTTGAAGGATACTGATGGGAAAGCCCACAAAAACCACAGGTGGCCCAACCAACAGGGCAAGAGCCCTCTCCTTTTTTCCTTTTTACAGGTGCATGTTCAAGACTGGTTCATTTACATTGACCATTCTTCTGACATTCACCTACCTATCAGCAAACTTGCTAGAAGACAACACTTCCTTCTCTACCCTCACTTTTCTTTTCAAGTGAAACTTGGAAAAGTGTATGAGGGCTTGGCCAAAGAGGAAAGTGTCTGACTTTAGCCCTTTCAAGTGTGTCCAATCACTCAACCTCTTTCACTACAGCTACCAGACAAATAAAAAATTCCCTGCCCCTCCCTGCCAAAGAAGGGCAGTGGGAGTAATCTTCACTATGGATTCAGCTGATAGTCAGATTTGTCCTACATGTGACAGCGAGTGTTCAGCATAAACCCACAGGTCAGCAATGCTTAGACACTAGATGAGGGAGTGCAAAACGGTTTTGTCACTCTGCGCACATCTCAGGCAGGCTCGGCTGAAGGCACTTCTGTACCTTTAAGTTTATCTTGAACTGGCAGCACTCTTTGGTAGCACTGCCAGGCCAGAGATTTCTGGAAATTATCCATGGACCCGGCCTGAAGTTCTCTGGAACAGACCAGTCAGTTGATCCTTGTCAACGCTCAAGGTTTCTCCAAAATGTGTTGAACTTTTCCTCCACTAACCCACTATAGAACACTGGAGTGGAACTACCACCAACTGCAATGCCCAACTGGTAGAGAGCTTGAGGGCTTGTCGACACTTGAAGTGCCAAGGGCTCTTCCTTGGTCTATACTTAATCCAAGATTGCAGCTCAGTCACAGAGATGAGCTGTGGAAGAGCAAGTGTAATGAACAGCAACCACACCTACTCACCCTCAAGGTAACGCTGGAGATGTCACAGCCTGAGTGCATTAGTAACCATGGCATGCTCAGGCTCCTGTTCAGCAGTTTTTGACAGCAGATGGGGTGCCTGACCAGTGGAATGTGCCCCTTCCACAGAAAGTGGAAGAGTAAGCACACCAGCTTGGTCAACCAGCAAACGGGGTAAAGGACAATGGTCAAGTGGTAATAGATGACATATGCGATGTACACATTAAACCACCTCGGCCCTACCTTTCAGGAACAGCTTCCTCTTGACCCATTTATGGATGAGATTGGTCACCCTCTTTGTCACCTCATCCTAGTTTTTCTCCACCTGGAGGTCTGGACCAAACCAGACCCCGAGCAATTTAACCACTTCTCATGGTTTCTGATCTTAACTGATTGGGAGTGTTATCATGTACATGTTTTGTCTTGTTGTTAAAAATTGGGCTACAGCAAATATTCTGTTCAATACCACTGATTTACTTCTTAACTGGTTGACCTTAACCAGTGGAGCATGTTCCTTAGTGGCTCATGATATGTGCATATCTGATCACTCGATAAAAATTAAAATAAATAGATAATAATAATAATGATGATGATAATAATAATAATAATAATAATAATAATAATAATAATAATAATAATAATAATAATGGTTTCAAATTTTGGCTCAAAGCCATCAATTTTGGGGAGGGGAAAAGCTGATTACATCAACCCCAAAGTTCAACTGGTACTTATTTTATTGACACCAAAAGGATGAAAGGCAAAGATGATCTCAGCAGAAGTTGAACTCAGAATGTAAGAATGGATGAAATGCCATTTATCATTTTGTCCAGCATACTTATGATTCTGCCAGCTTGCCTTTATAATAATAACAATAATTACAACAATTTTTTTTTTGTTACTTTGGAACAAATACAGAAGCTAAAAGAAAAGGAATATAAAGATGTTGATCCCTCCTCCCTCACATCCCGCAGCTTGGCAGCCAGTGTTGTTTGTTTATGTTGCCATAACTTAACAGTTCGACACAAGTGACTGATAGAATAAATACCAGATTTAAAAGTAATTACTGCTGTTAGTTTGTTTGACTAAACCCTTCAAAACAGTGCTCAGCACGGCCACAGTCCAATGAGTGAAACAGGTAAAATACAAGGTGCAATAAATCATACAACTTTACAAATTTGACACGAGAAGTTTTCTCCTCACCGAAGCAGAAAAGCCACAGATTTATAATAGACAAGCATAGAGTTCCTAGAATATGACTCTATTTGCATAGCTTATTGTTGTTGATAATAATAATAATAATAATAATTATTATTGTTGTTGATGTATACCTCTAGTGAATCGTGACAACATTATGACACATAAGTCATTAACCAAGCAACCAGTTGTAATCCACAGATCCTGTCTAGTGTGTTCCTCCATGTAGTTTCTCTGCCAGTTATTGCATAGCTTATTGTTGTTGATGTATACCTCTAGTGAATCGTGACAACATTATGACACATAAGTCATTACCCAAGCAACCAGTTGTAATCCACAAATCCTGTCTAGTGTGTTCCTCCATGTAGTTTCTCTGCCAGTTAGAAATAGCAGCCAGAGCTCTCTTAACTAACATTTGCCATGTTAAAGGAAAAAAGATGCTTTAGATAATGTAATCACAGATACTGCTTAAACCTTTTGATATCAACAAATTTCCTGTTTCAAAGTGATCTATGCCTTCTATGAAAACTCCATGTTAATTTATGTTCTAGATACCAACTTAATAAAGACAAAATTATTTTACTAAATTCTTCTTTCTTTTTAAAAGTAAGTGAAACAAAATCAGTGCATTTCAATAGAAATATGGTAACAAAGGAATTAACCCTTTCGTTACCAACCCGCTGAAACTACCTCTGGCTCTGAATACAAACGTCTTCTTATCATAAGTTTTGAATTAAAATGTTCTGCCAAACCTTAATCACAATTTATGTTCCTAACACTAGCTGAATGATAACTAAGTTGTTTTACTAAATTCTTTGTTATATTTAAAATTAATTGAAAGAAACACAGAGCTTCTCGAAATAAATACAGCAACAAAAGGGTTAAAAAAGACAGTATGGTTACTCCTAGCCAAAATGTCTTTGATTATAGGTCTGTTTGAGCAGGATCGACCATGGTTAAACAGCAACAACAAAAATTACAACAACAACAACATCAACAACCCAGTTGATGACAATACTACGTAGTTCAGTCTCAGACCACAATGGTTTATTGTTGTAGTGCAGTGGGATGGTCTTCAATATTTAGATAATTTCTGTATACTTAGCTTGACACATCTTCTCAAGTACAGCAGACTGCCAGGAATCTTGGTCCCCACCATGATCCCCATAGTAAGATGTGTGTGTGTGTGAGCTGGAAGAACCATTAGCACACTGGGCGAAATGCGTAGCCGTATTTCGTCTGCCATTATGTTCTGAGTTCAAATTCCAGCAATATTGACTTTGCCTTTCACCCTTTTGGGGTCAATAAATTAAGTACCAGTTACGCACTGGGGACGATGTAATCGACTTGATCCATGTGATTTCTATATATAGAAATATATATATTTTCAAGGCGGTGAGCTGGCAGAAATGTTAGTGCGCCATCAAAATGCTTAGCGATATTGCATCTGTCATTACATTCTGAGTTCAAATTCCACCGAGGTCGACTTTGCCTTTCAGCCTTTTGGACTGGGGTTGATGTAATCGACTTAATCTGTCCTTGTTTGTCCCCTTTATGTTTAGCCCCTTGTGGGTAGTAAAGAAATAGGTATTTCGTCTGCTGCTTTGTTCTGAGTTCAAATTCCCCCGAGGTCAACTTTGCCTTTCATCCTTTCGGGGTCGATAAATTAAGTACCAGTTATGCACTGGGGTCAATGTAATCAACTTAATTTCTTTATCTGTCCTTGTGTGTCCCCTCTATGTTTAGCCCCTTGTGGGTAATAAAGAAACATATATGTGTTTCTTTTATCTTTTTTTTTTACTCATTTCAGTCATTAGAGTGCGGCGATGCTGGAGCACACCTAGAAGAATTTTTAGTCAAAAGAATTGACCCCCAACACTTAGTTTCTTTTTAAGCCTGGTACCTATCCTATTGGTCACTTTTCACAAACAGATAAGTTACAAGAGTAATGGTGGAGTAAACATGCCAACATCAGTTGTCAAGAAGTGGTCTGGGACAAAGACAGACATATAATCACACACACACATGATGAGCTGCTTTCAGTTTCCATCTACCAAATCCACTCACAAAACTTTGGTCTGTCCAAGGCTCTTGTAGAACACACTTGCCCAAGCTGTCATGCGGTGAGACTGAACCCAGGACCATGTGGTTCGAAAGCAAGCTTCCTATCACGTGCATATATATGTGCGTCTATAAACATATATATGTGATATATGTGTACACACACACACGCACACACACACACACACACATCCATTCAGATACATGTACATACATGCGCACGTACACAGATATACATATAACCACACAGGCACACACAGGCACATGTACATACATAATTACATATAAATATATGTAAACAGTGATATACAAACACATACAGACAAGCACACATGCACACACACATATATATATACATGTATGGACATATATAGCCATATAGATAAATACTCATGTGATAAGTAGAAGTGAAGGAGGTTGGAGAGTGTTTGTGTTGACATAAGTATCATGGACAGAGGAATTATCTTCTATTTTCAGATCTACATGCTTATATATATATATATATATATATATATATATATATATATTCCAGATGAGGCTTTCCTTGTGCGTATGCTTGCGTCATCATCGTGTTGGCTTCACTTTTTGCTATACACATACACATACATATATTATGTATGAATATAAGCATTTGTGGCGCTGTGCGTGTGTGTGGGTGGTGGGTGGGGGCTGTGAGATGTATATTTTGAGTATGTGGTTACGTATATGAGTGTGTTTAATACCCTCCTCCCCCTCCCACATGAATACAGACAAACGCATATGCGTATGTGTGTACATGCACACGCATACACATATACACACTCACATACGAAATAATAGATACATAGGCCAGAAAGATAGATTGATATATAGATATATATATATATATATATATATATATATATATATATATATATACACACACACACATATATATATACACATACACACACACACATATATATATATATAATATATACATTATATATTTATACACACAAACACACATATATATAAATATAAATATATATAACATATATATATTATAAATATATATATATATATATATATAATATATATATATATATATATATATATATATATATATGTGTATGTGTGTGTGTGTGTGTGTGTGTGCAGAGTAAACACGCAGAAATTTATATGGGCTGGACACGTCACCCAGTTCACCGATAATCAGTGGACCCACGCAGTTGTCGAGTGGTACCCACACAAGCAGAAACAACCACCCGGAAGGCCTCCACGACAGTGGAGTTACGATTTCAGGAGGACGATTGGGATCATGTGGATGAGAAAAGCGCGATCCAGAGAGGAGTGGACAGCGTGCTGTGACCAGCAGTGTCAAATGGACGCCTGATGGACTGGTCGGTCAAGGTGATCAAGGTGATATATATATACATATATAATTTCAGCAAAACAATTAAGATTCAAATGAATTCAAATGAATTCAAATGAATATGGTACTTAACTTAGATGCACCAGAATTCTTTATGGTATTAACATAAATTATGTGGGGTGATTATAACCAAGAAAAAGGCAACAAGAATGGTTATATACATATATATTATAATTTATATATATATATATATATGTCTATATACATATATGTATATATATATATATATATATATATATATATATATATATATATATATATATATATATATATATATAATATATACACTATATATATATATATAATATATATATATATATATATATATATATATATAACACATGGCGGTGCCCCAGCATGGCCACAGCTTGTGAGCTGAACTAGATAAAAATAAATAGATAAAAAAACTAGTGGGCTTCTGAGCCTTCAACATGGTCTGTATTGTGCTCAAATGTATTCATAAGGCACATATTGGCATCTATCATAATGCCCAAGTTCCTTACAATGAAATAACTGCACGGTTATTTGCGAAATGATCAAATTTGAATGACATGAAAGACCTGAAATATTATCAATTTTATTTAGTGTCTTTAGTGGTCAACGAACAAACAAACAGACTTTGCTTTTTATGAGGATGGAGATATATAGACATTATAGTGAAATAGTATGTGGATTTCTAGAAAAAAGAGTCAATACACCACCAACTTGGTCCCCCCTTCCAATGCATTTTTGGAAAATAAGTGCACAGTTATCTGCAGAATGGTCAAAATGATATGAAAAACCTGAACTGCTTGGTCTTAGCTTATTTCATGTGATGATGTTTAATGTTTCTCTCCCGTACAGCATCCTTATGAACCAGATTCCATAATCTTCTTTTCCTCTGACTGTGGAGGACATGCGTAGGCTGGAGAGGAATGAAAGTAGTATGTTTCATTGGATTTGCAACATCAGTGTGCATGACCAACAGAGCACAACAGTGTTGAGAGAAAAGTTAGGCATACGATAGATTAAATGTGGTATGCAGGAGAGGAAAATGCATTGGTTTGGACATGTGATGTGTATGAGTGAAGACAGCTGTATACAGAAGTGCCTGTTGCTGAAAGTGGAAGGTACCTTTGGAAGAAGGGAGACCCAAAAAGACATGGGATGAATTGGTGAGGACTGACCTTAGGATGTTGGGGCTCATGGACGAAATGACAGTGGACTGAGATGTTTGGAGGTATGAAGTTCAAGAGAAGACCAGTCCATCAAACTGATTGCTAGAAGAGTTGGGTCCCACCCAATCTACCCTAAGAAATTGAACTACAACTCTCCTTCTAACTGCGTCTTTCTCTTTCTCACATTGCCTTTTCACAAATTATGATTGTTTTCCAATCCCCTTTATTGCTCTCACTGCTCTGCTCCCCGTATCACTGCTCTCCACACACCCAACACCCACATCCACACCCTATTTTGCTAACCAGGTTCTACAATCGTACTTGTGTTACTTGTGAGTATACCTTAGCACTACACCATCTCTCTTCTGCTCTCTCTTACACTTTTGCTGTTTCCTGCTCTCTCTCACTCAATTTCCCTTTGATCACTCTCACTCTCTCTCTCCTCTCTCTCTCTCTCTCTCTCTCTCTCTCCTTCTCTTGTTTTTCTTCTGCCTGGGTAACCAAGTATCTCTCATACATTAGCACACTTGTTTCTGGCCCCTTTCTTGCGACCTATCTCTCATTCTTTATCTATTCTCTCTCTCTCTCTCTCTCTCTCTCTCTCTCTCTCTCTCTCTCTCCTCTCTCACTGGGTAACCATGTACCTCCTCTATAGCTTTCATCATTTGATACTCGATCACCTCCTCTATTGTGGCAAGACACCTGCTTTTGTCTCTCTGTCTCTTTGTCACATCCTCCGACACAAGTTCTCCCACTCAAATGCCCTGCCCCTCTCATAATTCCTTGTCTTGTGAGTTACTTGGTTACCCTGTCAGTGCTGGTGCCACGTTAAAAGCATCCAGTCCACACTGTAACGTGGCTAGCATTTGGAGGGGCATCCAGCTGTAAAAATCATGTCAAAACAGGCCTCACCTCTTCTGGTGCCATGTAAAAAGCACTGAGTCCACTCTGCAGAGTGGTTGGTGTTAGGAAGGGCATCCATCCGTAAACCCTGCCAAAACAGACAAACAGTAGCCTAGAGTAGCATTGGAGGGGGCATCCAGCTGTAAAAATCATGTCAAAACAGGCCTCACCTCTTCTGGTGCCATGTAAAAAGCACTGAGTCCACTCTGCAGAGTGGTTGGTGTTAGGAAGGGCATCCAGCCGTAAAATCCCTGCCAAAACAGACACAGTAGCCTAGAGTAGCTTTTTACCTGGCTGGCTCCTGTCAACAGTCCTACCCATGTATGCTTGGAAGATGGCTGTTAAATGATGATGATGGTGATATATATATATCTCGATTTTGGGGGGATTCATTGATATGCAGGTATTCTGTTTCAGATAATACAAAAATAACTTAATGAGTATATCTGACAGTAAACTCATGGTATCAGTTTGCACATCACGAAATAATACTTAAAGGATATAACCACAATTGCCAGCAGGGTATATAATATACTTCATTAGTTATATCCTACTTTAGTTAATATTTACATTTATTAAATATGAAGGAACTACACGTGTTTTAGTATTGGAAGATTAAAATATATACATATACACAACTGTATACCCATATGCATGCATATATATATATATATATATATATATATATATATAATATATTAGATATATATATATATATATATATATATATATATATATATATATACATATATACACACACATACATATATAAATACATATACACACATCGTCAGATTTACAATTATTCCAACACATCTTCAGGTTCTATTTCAAAATATTATATATCTAATTTTACATCCCTTTAAAAATAAGTAATGTAATTAAGCATTAAAGATTAAAAGTTAAGAATTAAAAAATTAAAAATTAAGAATAAAAATTATACTTTGTAATATTAAGAATTAAAATTTATAAGTCATACATTATAAATATGAATTAGTATATATATCAATCATGTAAAATCAAGTATATGTCAAATACAGAATGTGAGATTAAACATATAAGATTAAACATCAGAATAAAAATGTCTGTGTTTAAATACGATACATAACAAGAAGAATTCAAATATGTATCTTCCTTTTTTTGCTGGTACTAAAATGGTGATTTTCCTCAAATCACCATTTTAGTACTAGCAAATAATATGTATTTGAATTTTTCTTGTTATATATCACTTTTAAACACAGACATTTTTATTCTTATAGCTCACATTCTGTATTTGACATATACTTGATTTTACATGATTGATATATATATTGATTGTTTTATTTATAGATAAATATATAAATATACGATATAGAAATATATGATAAATAAGCCTACATATGTCCTCAGCAGTCATGGCCCATGTTTCACTGCCATGTAGCATGGCAGTTCGCACACATGCATCATACAGTCTACCTTTCATCCTGAGCAAGAGGCCTTTTGTTGCCAGCAGAGGTAAGATCTCCCTGAACTTTGCCCAGGCAATTCTTATTCTAGCCGCTACACTCTCAGAGCAACTACTCCCACTACAGACTTGGTCGCCTAGGTAGTGGAAGCTATTAACAACGTCTAGTTTTTCCCTCTGGCATGTGATGCAAATCTGTTTTCTGTGCATCTTCAGTGTTTATTGCCCTTGTGCATCTGCCACACACAAAAACTATTTTCCTGGTTAACAATCCTTTGAGAGAGAGAGAGAGAGAGAGAGAGAGAAGGTAAGTGGGCTGCTATCTGGTTTAGTTAGTCCAGAGATGGGGAAGAGAAAGGAAAGGCCAGATCTAGTTCTGGTAGCTGTATATTTAGGGAAAGCAAAGAGGAAATCCTAGGCATGGAAGCTAAACCTAGAGTTGAAGGGGCCTCAAGGTAAACTTATCAATGACTAAAATGTTAGTGGGTAAGGAAGAAGACAGAACCCTGGTATTATCAACGATGTAGTCTTGTTCAATGCAGAAAAGGAGTATGTATAACCCTCAAATGCTGTACCCATTGTAAGCTTTTGATATTCAAGTGATGTAGTGGAATTGCAAGCAGACTAGAAGAAAACATATGCTTTTGTATGTGATAGATGTAATGGAGCAGTACATACTATGTGAACACTGGAAATAGATATTTTTAAATGCCCAAATGGCTCACTAGAATTAGTTAATAACCTACTGTAACCCAGGAGACAATTAGTAGGGTGGGGGTGACTGCTCTGAAAGTATAGCAAACAGGGTAAGAACTAGCTGGAAAAAGATCAGAGAACTACTACTGCTGCTGCTGCTGCTGTTGTTGTTGTTGTTGTTGTTAAGCAACAAGACGGGTAAGGGTGATTTGGTGATGGTCTAGGGCTTAGGGGCAGGAGACCCCAGACCTTGGAAAAAAAAAAAAACTTTGGTCGTCTTGTAGTCGAGGGCTCTTCGTTGACGCCCGACACCACTGGGAGGTGGCCCTCGAAGTCGCTGGAAATGGAGATCTCCAGGTCCAGATTCTTGAACGGCTACTACTGCAGCTGGAAACAAAAGTCTTTTCCCTCAGAGTGAAGGGCAGTTAGCATGATACTTGCATTACAACGGCAATGCTGTATGATATGACTGTTAAATGCAGAAGATTTGTGAAGACTAGAAAGAAATTACACTAGCATGCTCTGATGACTGTGCAATGCTAGTATGTATGAATAGCAGAATATAAATGAGCTAAAAGGAAAACTGGTAATAAGAGGAATCAGGTGTAGTGTGCAAGACATGGGGTTGTGCTGGTACAGGCATATGGTGTGTAAGAAGTGTGAATGCTGTATACAAAAGTGAATACAAAAGTGCCAAGTTAGTGGAACCTGTGGAAGAGGGAAACTAAGAAAGAGTTAGAGTGAAGTGGTGAAAGCTAACTTGAAAATGTTACTTCTTACTAAAGGGGTTACAAAAGGGCCATACTGATGGAGTAATATGTAGAGCTACAAAAGACACACCAACCTATGGAAAATTCATGCTAACCCAAAGGTAGGGGTTAATAAACTGTAACACACACACACACACACACACAAACAATACAACACAACACACACATTCATACAACATACAACACACATACACACATATGTGTATATTGCTCTCTACCAAGCTCACCCTACTGCCACATCACCTTCCATCTCTCCTCCAGTATTACTTCTTTGCCACCCATCACCTCCTCTTACCCTCCATTACATTTACAAACTGATAGTAATATGCAGTGTCTTAGCTGCAACAAATAACTTAGGTTTCATACTGGGCAGAAGATACTTGGCTTTTCTTTGATTGAGCTGTCATAGTCATACCCTGCAATCATCAGGGTTTGTCTACAAAATGCTTACAGGTAAAGCAAGATATTTTGGGGAAAAATTTTGTTTGAGAGTGAATGATTATTTTTCCTGGAAGTGGCAGTAATTCAGGAAGTTAAAATATAACTTGCACACTAAATTTGTGAACCAAACGTGTTCTATACACATGCACAACACATATACCCTTATATATATATATATATATATGCATAAGTGAGTCAACCATGAAACTTGTTATACACCCGTGTCCCAGTGACACTTATAATGACTTCATCACTACTGAAAGGTCACCCAACATATTCAAAATCTTTGCTACTTTGACAATAAAAACTGAAAGCCGAACAAAGAAAGGTGTGGTGAGAAAAATATATTGCTTATTGTTAGAAATATACTTCAAATGTTTAGCATAGACACAAACGTACATGCATACATACATATGCATATATTATATATATATATATATATATATAATATATATATATATATATATATAAAATATATAATATAATACATATATATATATATATATATATATATATATATATTATATATATATATATATATATATATATATATATATATATATATATATAGGCACATATATATCATCATCATCATCATTTAGCGTCCGCTTTCCATGCTAGCATGGGTTGGACGGTTCAACTGAGGTCTGGGAAGCCAGAAGGCTACATCAGGCCCAGTCTGATCTGGCAGTGTTTCTATGGCTGGATGCCCTTCCTAACACCAACTACTCCGTGAGTGTAGTGGATGCTTTTTACGTGCCACCCGCACAGGTGCCAGATGGGGCTGCCAAACGGCCACGGACGGATCGAGTGCCA
>NC_043013.1:17874017-17891517 GCF_006345805.1 Octopus sinensis
TTGTGGTAAGGAGGAGGAGAAAGTGGTGATGACGATTGCAGTTGCCATGGTCAAGGAGGTGATGGCAGCGTTGGTAACAGTAGTTGTAGTAATGGATACTAAAATGGTGATGATACTAGTAGTGGCTAGGGTAGTAGCAGTGGTGGTGGTGGTGGTTGTGGATGATGCAATGTGGTTCGAGGATCAGGTTCAAAGAAGGAGCAGACACAATAGATAATGGCTATAAATAAATTAGTCAAGTGACGTTTTTGAGTGTTGCCGGAAATTCCACACCTTGTGAGTTTGAAGTGTCCATGTGAAGATCACCACTTCTATAGGGGACCATTTGTGGAGGTGGACATATAAGGAATGTCCAATATTAAATATAAGGAATGTCAATATTGCAGAAGATATTAGGACAATGACTGGGTGTTGGTATCGCTGTGATGTCAAGAAGTTTGCTACGCAATCTTATTGTCCAGGATATGGATTTAATCCCAGTGTCCAGCACTTTAGTCAAGTGTTTTTTCATTATAATTTTCAATAAATTGAGGCTCTGTTACATAAATTGAATAGCAGTTGTTGTTGTTGTTGTTGTTGCTGTTTAATCCCTTCCTCAGTTTGCTCTGATTGAGTAGATCTACGATCAAAAGATCTTCCATCCTTAACCATTCCCATCTTTTCTGTGTGTCTAGGACTATATTGTTCAACATGTACTTACTCTTCTTTAAGATGGTAATTTGTGATTTGAGGGACATTTGGAAGCAGCTTCTCACAGGTTAACCAATACATGGAAAATCTAGCATTGATTAAAGACAAATTTGGTTGAATGGAAACTGTAAGGAAGTCCATTATGAAAAGTTGTACTTAATGAATCATGGATTCTTCTACCTTTACAATAGAAATATTGGAGACACTAAATAGGATCCTCAGTATCACTATTCCTTATCTAATTAAGCCCCAATCCCCATCTTACTAAAATGAGACCCTCAGAGTGAAACACTAAAACAAATAAATGTAAAAAATAATACACAAATAAAAGCTAAAACAACTACAAAATATTTCGTTTTGGGATTTGGTTTGCAAGATTCTTTATATGAGTTCATGTGTTGAAGCATATTCTATTGTGTCTGGGGAGAGTAATTTTTTTTGTGCCTTATTATGTAATGCCCTCACTGGTAAAATTTCCACGTTTTTCTTATTTTAGGACAATAAAAATAAGAAAAATGTGGAAATTTTACTGGTGAGTGTGTTACATTATAAGGCACAAAAAGAAATGACTTTCCTCAGACACAATACAACTACAAAATGTTAATTTGTATTTAAAAAATTGTACAAATTGTGAGTTCAATGGAATGGTAAAAATAGTTGTAGAATATGAGTGTGTGATGAAGAAATTTACTTCACAATCCAGAAGAAACGTCACAAAGTAGTTTGTCTGATGCGTTGAAGATTCTGCCTATTCACTGCCTTACTGATAATTGTTTCAAATTTTGGCAAAAAACCAGCAACTGAGGAGGTAATAGTTGATCACATCGAACCCAGTACTTGAGTGATACTTTATTTTATCAACCCTAGAAAGATGAAAGGTAAAGTTAACTTCAGCAGGGTTTGAACTCAGAAAATGAAGAGACAGAAGATATGCCAATAATTATTTTGTCTGACATGCTAATGGTTCTGTCAGCTTGTCACCTTAATAATAATAATAATAATAATAATAATAATAATAATAATAATAATAATAATAATAATAAATAATAATAATAATAATAATTTATTCTTTTTATTGGCCACAAGGGCTGACATACATGATTACATAAAGGGACAAAACAAGACGAATGGTTACAAAGGGTTTTGTCCGTTTTTGAAAAATCCGAGTAAAAACTTTATAACAATTAAAAAATTAACAATGAAAAACTCCCAAATGGGGGAGGCGTTATGAAAGGTTCCTGGTTGAAAAAACCCTATAAAAACCAACGGGAGCCTGGTCAAAAAAGGGGTGTAGAGAGTCCCTTTTTTCTCCTTTTATATTACCTTTTTGAAATCACAGGCGAAACCTGAGAACTGGTCCATTTATACTGGCCAGTCTCGCACAATTCACCCACCTTTCAGTAAACTTGCTATCGGACAGCACTTTCCTCTCTAACCTCATCTTCCTTTTCAAGTGAAACTTGAAAAAGTTGATGAGGCCTTGACCAAAGAGAAAGTGTCTGACTTTAGCCCTTTCAAACGAGTCCACCACACAACTTCTTTCGCCACAGCCACTAGGCACAAGAAAACGGCCTCGCCCGCCTTGTTAAAGGAGGTCGGCGGGGCAATCTTCACTATGGATTCGGCCGATAGTTGGATCCGTCCTACACGTGACAGTAGCTGTTCGACATAAACCCATATTTCAGCAATACTCGGGCACTGGACGAGTGCGTGCAGAACGGTTTCGTCGTCCTGGCAACACCTCGGGCAGGCCCGGCTGACGGCACTTCCATGCCAGTAGAGTTTATCTCGAACAGGCAGAGCCCCTCGGTAGCACTGCCAGGCGAGCGACCTCTGGAAATTATCCATCGGCCCCGGCCCGAAAGTCCTCCCGAACAGACCGCTCAGTTCGTCATCTTCAACGCCTAGAGTTTCCCCGAGAACGTCATCGCATTTTTCCTCCACTAACACTCTATAGAACGCTAGAGTGGAGCTGTAACCGATCGCATTGCCCACCTGGCGGAGGGCAGAGGGAGCTTGACGGCACTCGAGGTGCCAAGCACCCTTTCTCGGTCTACGTTTGATCCAGGTCTGCAGCTCTGTCAAAGAGATGAGCTGCGGAAAATCGTGTCTGACAAAAGACGACCACACCTGTTCACTGTCTAGGAAGCGCTTGAGATGCCGCAGCCTGAGCGCATGTCTGTGCATCAGCAACCACGGCATTCCAAGGCCTCCGTTCAGCGGTCGTTGACAGGAGATGGATCGCCTGACCAGTGGCACCTGACTCTTCCACAAAAAGTCGAAGAGCAGGCATACCAGCTTGGCCAACCAGCGGTCGGGACAAGGGACGACCGTCAAGCGGTAATAGATGACGGATGCGATGTACGCATTCGCCACCTCCGCTCGACCTTTCAGGGACAGCTTCCTCTCGGCCCATTTCTGGGTGAGACGTGCCACCCTGCTCGTCACCTCTTCCCAGTTTTATCCACCTGGAGGTCCGGACCGAACCAGACCCCGAGCAGTTTAATGGGTCCAGCGCCCTATGACGCTGTTGGACGGCATGGGCTTGCCTCTCCAGGTGCCCAGTTGCAAGCCCACAGACTTTTCCGCGTTAATCTTTGCCCCTGTCACCGCTTCGTACTGGTTTAGTGTCTTGCCAATCAGGCCAATGTGCCTGTGGCTCGACACCATCACGGTGACGTCGTTGGCATAGGCAGACACGCTGTTTCTGCCTCCTAGATCACGCGGGATACCCCTCAAAGCCTCCAACTTGCGCAGTAATGGCTCGAGAGTCAATATGTACAAGAGGGAGGAGAGAGGGAGCCCTTTTCTCCTTTTATATTACCTTTTTTTTTTTTACAGGTGTAATCTCAGAATTGGTCCGTTCATACTGGCCATTTTCCTGACATTCACCCACCTTTCAATAAATTTGCTACGACACAGCACTTCCCGCTCTACTCTCATCTTCCTTTTCAAGTGGAACTTGAAAAAGTTGATGAGGCCTTGGCCAAAGAGGAAAGTGTTTATTACCTCTACACCATATCAGACAGTAAACTGTTTAATCTGTCAAAGCTGAAAGCAAAATCAAGGGTGTGTCAGGTACTCGTCAGAGAAATGCTGTTTGCAGACAAAGCAGCCCTGACAGCAGACTCTGAAGAGCAAATGCAGCACCTCATGGGTAAACTTTCAAAAGCCTGTCAGTCTGAAGAAGACCCAAATGTAGGGTCAAGGTGTCAAGCACCTCACCACCATCAACAACTACAAGCTGGAGGTGGTCCATAAATTCACTTATCTTGGCTCTACCATCACTGATGACCTCTCCCTGGACCCTGAGATCAACAGGCAATTCAGACAAGCATCCTCCACACTTGCCAGGCTCACAAAGAGAGTCTGGGAAAACAAAAAAAACTGGCTGTAAGCACTAAGATTACTGTCTATGAGGCCCCTGTCCTTAGTATGCTACTTTACAGCAGTGAGACGTGGAGTCTCTGCTGCAGACAGGAGCAGATTCTCAACATCTTTCACCTTCATAGTTTGAGATGCATTTTGGATTTCAAGTGGACTGACCACATCACCAACACCGAAGTCCTCAACTGAGCCAAGATACCTAGCAGGTTCACCCTGCTCCAGCAGTTTTGTTTGCACTGGCTTGTTCATGTACACCACATGCTGGAGAGAAGGATCCCAAAGGACCTCCTGTAGGGGGAATTGGCCACCAGCACAAAGATGACCTCATCTTTGTTTCAAGGACATCTGTAAGAGGGATATGAAGTTGTTTGATCTGGACGTCCTGAGATGGGAGGAGGCTGCAAATGATCCCCCACACTGGAGACAAATACTGCGAAAAGGGATGAAGTGAGTGGATGAAAAACAGGGTCTCACCACCAAAGAAAGGTGCACTTGACAGAAGGAAGAACCAGTAGCACCTGCAAAGAACTCCTTCAAATGCAATATATTTCTTTACTACCCACAAGGGGCTAAACAAGGACAGACAAAGAGATTAAGTCGATTACATCAACCCCAGTGTGAAACTGGTACTTTATTTATCAACCCCAAAAGGACGAAAGGCGAAGTCGACCTCGGCGGAATTTGAACTCAGAACGTAACAACAGATGAAATACCTATTTCTTTATTACCCACAAGGAGCTAAACATAGAGGGGACAAACAAGGACAGACATAGGTATTAAGTCGATTACATCGATCCCAGTGCGTAACTGGTACTTATTTAATCGACCCCGAAAGGATGTAAGGCAAAGTCAACCTCGGCGGAATTTGAACTTACAACATAACGACAGACGAAATACGGCTACGAAATACCATTAAGCATTTCGCCCAGCATGCTAACGTTTCTGCCAGCTCACCGCCTTTTGCAATAGCTGTATGCAAGACTGCTGCTCCCATGTGGGCCTCTGCAGCCACAACAGATGCTGCATCACCATCAGCAGCTGACTCAACTTATTCGGGCGCAGTCTCATTTGATTAACTGTTTGGTATTAAATATGTTTTGCTGATTTAAGTAGAGATTTCCTGACACAAAGTCTGGTGATGGAGACAATGTTAATGATGGTACTGATGGTTATGATAGTGGGGATGGTGGTGGTTGCAGATGGTGAAGTTGATGATGATGGTAGTCCTGGCCAATAATGGTAATGATGGTGCTGTCACCACCACTGATTTTGATGATGACGAGACAAGAATGAGGAGAAGAGAGGAGGGGAGGGGGAGAGTTGGAGGAAAGGAGAGCAAACAATACAATGAACTTTTTATTTCTTTCACAATTGTTGTCATTCTAAAAAAATGCATATCCTTTGTATATTCCAGACAAACCAACAGACGTGTGTGTGTGTGCATGTGTGTGTTTGTGAGAGAGAGAGAGACAGCGAGAGAGAGAGAGTTTTGCTAAAATATAAATTGTTTATGACAACAACGTAAATATAATTCTTAGAACAAAATCATGTGATCAGAAAGTAGAGGCAAAAACATGTGATAAACATCCGTTGTGGAATAGTTTAGATGTTTGTTATGGAAAACAGGGGAAACCCACCAGACAAAGTTATTTATATAAATAGTTATATATATATATATATATATATACGCATGTATATATGTATATATACATACATACATACATATATATATGTATATATATATATATATATATATATATATATATATACATATATTTATATATATATATATATATATATATATATATATATACATATATACATATATATATATATATATATATATATATATATATATATATATATATATATATATATATATATATATATATATATATACATACATATACATATATATACATACATACACACACACACATATATGAATATGTATGCATATGTGTTTGTGTGCGTTTGTGCCTCTTTGTTTTTCCATTGCGCAATAGTTGTAAGTGTCACCACTTCAATTCCCAAATTCTGTGAAAACATGTCTAGCCTTGGGGAAATATTACTTTGCTTGGAAGGGGCGAGGATCAATAATTTGTATTTCTCTCACCATTTTTTCCCTCTCAATCCTTTTTGTCAAAGAGTGTAGGCTCTAAACATCAAAGACTTTTCCATTCTTCCTGAGTGCCAAACTAATTCACCTGTTTGTCATTCCCTCATCGGTCTTCGTCTTTTGTTTTCTGTAAATTTGAACTACACACACATACACATACACGCACACATACACGCACACACACACACATCTATATATATAAACAGCAAAATGTCTGTCTGTCTGTCTGTGTGTGTGTCCTTTATACAAATCCACAATTTTTCAGTTAGAGGGCTCGCACTTTCTATGGTCATTCAAAACCGTCCAAGGGTGATCGTGCACATCTTTACAGTTCCCCAGTCACCCTGCAAAGCCATTAAAAAATCAATAGAAGTGACTTTTTTGTGAATTTTCTATCCAAAACCCAATCAAAATGCCGAAACTTGATACCCCAATTGAATGCCAGCTAGCTGTATGTGATTGGTCTGAGATTTGACAGTACTCGTGTGTATGTGCGCACGCATGCAGCTGTATATGCATGCACTAGCACTATGACCCGGCAACGCCGGGTCATAGTATTAGTATATATATATATAACAATTTAATATGTTATTAATGAGCAACGTTTTACTAAGAAGAATAATTGTCACTAAATATCAGTAAGGTGTTAAAACACATTATTAGAAATAAGAGCTAAAGCGCTCTAATGCTGTAGTTAACGCACATAATTGTATATATATATATATATATGCACTGACAGAGACTGTAATCACCCAAAAGCACTGATCAAGAATTCCCTATACTGATCAGCCAGTTTCAGCTAATTCCATAGCCTCATCACTCAGGACCACTTTCTGGACTTGCTTCTCTGCCAGATTCAGCAAATCGCTAATGTGTGTACAATAATTTAATATGAACAGCTGTATGCAATGTTTTACCAAAAAGGAAAACTATAATTGTCCCTAAATATGACCAGGGTGTTGGAACACCTACATTGCTAGAAATAAGAGCTAAAAACCTCTAATGCTGTAGTTCATTGCTTCCCAAAGTGGGTGATATTGCTCATCAATACTTCACCCGGTTATCAAAGAGGTTTTGTCAACTGTTATGTATGAAAAACCTGATAATATTATGAAGAAGATCCCACTAAGTAACAACACAATTTCTCGATGCCTCAATGAAATGGCCAATGATGTCAAACATCAGTTCATCAATAATCTCCAGCGTTCTGAATTTTCTATATTCTGAATCTGCTTCACTTTCAGTTCTCAGAATATATGAGGAGAAATATGTTTGCAGGTTATTAACGTCACGCCCTGGAGGAATGAATGACAGGCGAATATCATCAAATTTATACAAAACTGTTTGATTAAATATTCTTCTTTCTCTCTTTTTCTTTCCTTTTTTTCTGTCATCTTTTTTTTCTGTCTTTATCTTTTCGCCTGTTATAAAATTGTAACTTAAAAACTGAAGATGTCATTCCATCAGCGTGTAGATGCTGGTTGCTCTCGTTCATACTTTATGCTTAAATTTCTGTAATTTTGAATTTTTATCACTTCTCATTTTGAACTTGAC
Organism: Octopus sinensis; assembly: GCF_006345805.1. NCBI lineage: Eukaryota > Metazoa > Mollusca > Cephalopoda > Octopoda > Octopodidae > Octopus > Octopus sinensis. The sequence goes on from NC_043013.1 coordinate 17,881,768, forward strand.
AAAGACAGATGTACTGTTGAAATATCGTTCAACAAATAAAATATCTTACAATCGAATCGTCTTGACTATTATTATTATTATTATTATTATTATTCTTATTCTTCTTCTTATTATTATTATTATTGACAATACTGGCTAATTTTATATTATTCTTATTTAATCTAGCTATAATGGTATCCATATTGGGAAGAGTAGAGTATGAGATTCGAACTGTCTTACATGAAAAGATGCTATTATATCTATGGGAAGTAGGGAAGTTTTTTTCTAAAATAGCCATAAATTTTCTGTATATGTTTGTGGATAATGTACAACTGTATGGGATATTAAACCAGATGAAATTCTTACCTTTAAATTTATGGTGTAAATAAGGGCTTATTGTGAGTTTAATCACCTTATTTTGAAATTGTATGGATAATACCATTCTAAATTCTGGTGCCTCAACTTAAGTACCTATTTCTTTACTACCCACAATAGGCTAAACACAGAGAGGACAAACAGATTAAGTCGATTATATCGACCCTAGTGCATAACTGGTACTTATTTAATCGACCCCGAAAGGATGAAAAGCTAAGTCGACCTCAGCGGAATTTGAACTCAGAACGTGACGGCAGACGAAATACTGCTAAGCATTTCGCCCAGCGTGCTAACGTTTCTACCAGTTCGCCGCCTTAAACTCAACTTAAGTACCATACTCATCTGAATCTATATATACTTATATATATATATATATATCATCATCATCATCATCATCATCATCATCATTTAACGTCCGCTTTCCATGCTAGCATGTGTTGGACGGTTCAACTGGGGTCTGGGGAGCCCGAACGCTGCACCAGGCCAGTCAGATCTGGCAGTGTTTCTACAGCTGGATGCCCTTCCTAACGCCAACCACTCCGAGAGTGTAGTGGGTGATTTTATGTGCCACCGACACAGGTGCCAGACGAGGCTGGCGAACGGCCACGCTCGGATGGTGTTTTTTATGTGCCACCGACACAGGTGCCAGACGAGGCTGGCAGACGGCCACGCTCGGATGGTGTTTTTATGTGGCACCAACACAGGTGCCAGATGAGGCTGGCAAACGGCCACGATCGGATGGTGTTTGTTACGTGCCCACAGCACGGAGGCCAGTCGATGCGGTACTGGCTACGGCCACGTTCGGATGGTTTTCTTGTGTGCCACCGGCACTGGTACCACAAAGATACAAATTCCATTGATGTTCATCTATTTTGATTTGTTTTGATTTTCACTTGCCTCAACAGGTCTTCACAAGTGTCACAAGAAGGAAGGTATGCACAGGTGGACTGACTATGTCCCAGGTAGGGACCACGGGTTATGGCCTGACTAGTCTTGCCGGGTCTTCGGATGGTGTTTTTATGTGCCACCGACATAGGTGCCAGATGAGGCTGGCAAATGGCCACGACCGGATGGTGTTTGTTACGTGCCCACAGCACGATGGCCAGTCGATGCGGTACTGGCTATGGCCACGTTCGGATGGTTTTCTTGTGTGCCACTGGCACTGGTACCACAAAGATACAAATTCCATTAATGTTCATCTATTTTGATTTGTTTTGATTTGATTTTGATTTTCACTTGCCTCAACAGGCCTTCACAAGTATCACAAGAAGGAAGGTATGCACAGGTGGACTGACTACATCCCAGGTAGGGCCCACGAGTTATGGCCTGACTAGTCTTGCCGGGTCTTCGGATGGTGTTTTTATGTGCCACTGACACAGGTGCCAGATGAGGCTGGCGAACGTACACGATCGGATGGTGTTTGTTATGTGCCCACAGCACGATGGCCAGTCGATGCGGTACTGGCTACGGCCACGTTCGGATGGATTTCTTGTGTGCCACCGGCACTGGTACCACAAAGATACAGATTCCATTGATGTTCATCTATTTTGATTTGTTTTGATTTGATTTGATTTGATTTTCACTTGCCTCAACAGGTCTTCACAAGTGTCACAAGAAGGAAGGTATGCACAGGTGGACTGACTACGTCCCAGGTAGGGGCCACGGGTTATGGCCTGACTAGTCTTGCCGGGTCTTCGGAAGGTGTTTTTATGTGCCACCGACACAGGTGCCAGATGAGGCTGGCGAACGGCCACGATCGGATGGTGTTTGTTACGTGCCCACAACACGGAGGCCAGTCGGTGCAGTACTGGCTACGGCCACGTTCGGATGGTTTTCTTGTGTGCCACCGGCACTGGTACCACAAAGATACAAATTCCATTGATGTTCATCTATTTTGATTTGTTTTGATTTTGATTTTCGCTTGCCTCAACAGGTCTTCACAAGTGTCACAAGAAGGGAGGTATGCACAGGTGGACTGACTACGTCCCAGGTAGGGGCCACGGGTTATGACCTGACTAGTCTTGCCGGGTCTTCGGATGGTGTTTTTATGTGCCACCGACACAGGTGCCATATGAGGCTGGCGAACGGCCACGATCGGATGGTGTTTGTCATGTGCCCACAGCACGGAGGCCAGTCGATGCGGAGGTGCCATATGAGGCTGGCAAATTAGTAATGCAATACTAGAGTATTGCTTTCCAGTAAAGAATAGCCCATGAGGGAAAAATACGCGGTGAAGCTATACATTAGCGTCGTATTATTATGTTCGCTATTTCCAGTAAATATCGGTACTTCGTTGTGCCATTTATTTACTTTGTGTATTTTTCCCTCACGGGCTATTCTTTACTGGAAAGAGATACTCTAGTATTGCATTACTAATTTATTGAAACTTCTTCACCGTTTCTCGTGCTGTTAGCGTTTCGGCGTTTCAGTCGAGTGTAATGGCATTAATGTGGTTACATGTGAAATTTTGTCGTGGTATATGTTTGGCTGATGAAGATAGATCAAGATTATAGTTGCAGACATATCTTGAAAAATCTGAAACCTGCAAGTCCCACATTATCCTTTTCCAGGTATTTCATCTTTCAGATGTTCTCCCTGGAGGTAAGACAATTTTTTCTAGTTTGTTGCACACACACATTTTTGCTAATACATACGCGGTGAAGCTATACATTAGCGTCGTATTATTACGTTCGCTATTTCCAGTAAATATCGGTACTTCGTTGTGCCATTTATTTACTTTGTATATATATATATATATATATATATATATATATATATATATATATATATATACACAAATTGAGATAGGGGTTGTAAATGCAACCCTCCATGGGATAACATATGTCCAATATACTGTATATGTATATTTATATGTATAGGAGTATGAGTATATGCACTCATATGTATATGTATATGTTTTATTATGGGTATGTACCCACACCTATATAAGTATGTATGTAATCTAATTTGTAATCTCCGAAGAGGCCTTAGGATGTTTCTGTAAATGTCTCATTTATAACTACATATTGACCTACCATAAATGGCTAATATAAGTTAAACGAGACATGCTTATCTACATGGCCGAAACAGCTGTAATATATAGTCTATATTTATATTTATGTGTACTTATATATATTTTCTATTATATGTATTCTACTTATTGTATAACATTACTATTTTATGTACACTCCTTTATGTACACTGTTTTACCCTGCATTATTATGTTTAACCTTATAGTTTCTCATGTGGTGGTTTAATAAAGTATGTGATTGAGTATTATCTGGTAATTGATATTTGATTTCAATGTATTTCTCCATTTTCTTATTTTGTATATATATATATATATATATATATATATATATATATATATATATATATATATATATATATATATATATATAATAATATTAGGGAATATACTCACACACACATACATATACATATATATACATATATGTGTGTGTATGTGTATGCACCTACACTTACGTTCTGCTTAGGCATGTCTCATGCATGTGTGTGCAACATTATTTTTTACCCTAGTTTGATGCACACAAACAAGTATGTGCATATATTAATTTAAAGATGAGGGATCTTTGCAAAGCATTACAAATTTTCACTGTGCCAGTAATACATTGGATTTGGAGGATGCATGTCAGTTTTTGATGCTCTTTCTTGGAAACACTGAGTATTTCAAGTTTTTTCGTATGGGTGTATGTATGTAAATATATACATTTCCACATACAGGTACTTACGTAAAGACTGATAACTATTTATATAAATAACTATTGTCTTGTGGGTTTTCCCTGTTTTCCATCACAGACATCCAAACTATTTCACATAGGATGTTTATCACATGTTTTTGCCTCAGTTTCCTAATCACAAGATTTTGTGATAAGAATTACATTTCGGTGTTGTTATGAGAAATTAATATTTTAGCAACATAGACACATACATACATAGATGTGTTCATCATCATCATCGTCACCGTCATTGTTGTCATCATCATCATCATCATCATAATAATAATAATAATCATCATCAACATTTAAAATCTGTTCTCCATTTGTGGTCGATGTAAAAGGTGGTAGTAGTACCAATAATTGTCAGAGCCCTGGGAACAGTGAATAAAAATCTTGAGAAGTACATGGAACATATAGGGGCTGTAATAATGGTGGAGCACTTGCAGAAAACAGCACTGTGTGGAACTGCTCGAATACTCTGGAAGGTGCTCGAAAAATAAGAGGTGTTACCTTAGTTCACTGGTATTGAACAGCTGACACCATAGTACATCTCCAACGTTAGAAGCTATGCAAACCCAATGATAATAATAATATTAATAATTATAATAATAATAATAATGATGACAACAACAACAACAATAACAACAGCAACAACAACAATGATCATAATTATAATAATAATAATAACAACAGCAATACCAATGGTTTCAAATGTTGGCACAGGGTCAATAATTTTGGGGAAGGGTTAAGTCAATTACATCAGCTCCAGTTCTCAACTGGTACTTATTTTATCGATCCTGAAAGGATGAAAGGTAAAGTTGACCTTCAGTTGGAATCTGAAGTTAGAACACAAAGATAGATGAAATGCTACTAAGTATTTCACCTGGGGTGCTAACAATTCTGCCAGCTTGCCACCTTAGTAATAATAATAATAATAATAATAATAATAATAATAATAATAATAATAATAATACCAGTGATCATAGGAGCACTAGGAATGATCAAGAAGGGAACCAAAAATTATATGAGAATGATCCCTGGCTTACCATCCCTGCAAGAAGTGCAAAAGATTGTCTTAACTGGTACATCACACGTATTGAGAAGAGCATTGTCGATGTGAGAATTATTACTACCCATGTATTTTAATTTAACTTTTAAAAAAATTTAAAAAATGAACGAACTATTGAGTCTAGTTTAATAGCCTACCAATGTATACTATGAGTTTCTTTGCCCTAGGAGTCGGGAAGACACTCGGCAAGAAATGGAAGCAAATTTGAAAGAGGAAAAAAAAAAGTAATAATAATAATAATAATAATAATAATAATAATAATAATAATAATAATTATAATAATAATGATAAAAGTGTTTCTTTTAGTAACCAAAATATATCATGCAGAATATCAGGTCATTAAGAATGAAATGTCTGATTTTCTTGTGCACCAAGTTTGACAGACATTAACTCTAATGTTTTATCCAGACAATTCTTTGTTTTACTACATTGAAGAGTTACATCATCACTTTTTGAAATGGTGTCTGATCCTGTTGTGAGTTTTCTCTTGTAAATCAATTTTTATGAACCCATGGAGGGATAAAAAATTCATGTTGTTTATGAATATGAGTTCTGTTGTGGAACCAATGCATCCCAGACAGCTCAAAACATCAATGAGGTGTTTGGTGAAGATGTAATGAATGCACTGTATGTTGATGGTTTGAGAAGTTCCTGTCTGGTGACTTTACTCTTGAAAATCAGCCCTGTGGTAGACCTGAGACCAAGGTGGATAATGATGTGCTGGAAACTGTAATAGAAGCAGATACATCTCAAACTATGTGTAAGTTAGTAACAAGGTTTGATGTTACAATTCCAAATTTATTGGATCATCTGAAACAAATCGGCAAAGTAAAGAAGCTGGACAAGTGGGTACCACATGAACTGATCTGATAATTCGGGACAATAAGAATTGTTTTATTTAATTTTTTAACTGTAATTCTCCATAATCAAATTATTCATGAAATATTTCACTTTTATTTTGTTCACTTATTTAACCCTTTTGTTACTGTATTTATTTTGAGATGTTCTGTGTTTCTTTCAATTACTTTAAATATAACAAAGAATTTAATAAAATAACTTAGTTACCATTCAGCTAATGTTAGGAACATAAATTGTGACTAAGGTTTGGTGGAAGATTTTAATTCAAAACTTATGAAAACAAAACATTTGTACTCAGTGCCAGAGCTGGTTTCAGCTGGGTTGGTATCGAAAGGGTTAAACTTAGCAACAAGATCATATCATTTTGTTGTTACTGTTGTTGTTGTTGTTTAACGAACAAATATCTTATCAATTGCAATCTTCTTTTGAAGAATGATAAAGCCTGTTAAGTGTCGAAACTTGTTGGTTCAAAACAACTTTCCTTCCGATGCCTCTTTCTATGATTTTTACTGTAATCTTATCTTGGATATTGATAATGTCATTGACTCTGAAACGCGTGATCAGGCACGCTTAGCACGCCTGGCATTTGTTTGCTTAGAATCAGACCCTGTGAGTATGTGTGAGATGTATGTATGCATATATGCATTTATGTATGTATTTATGTGTGTGTATGTGTATTTGCTTGTGTATGTATGCGTGTGTGTGTACTTGCTTCTGTATGTATGTATGTATGTATGTATGTATGTGTGTATGTATGTATGTATGTATGTGTGTATATGTACTTGCTTATGTATGTATATGTATGTATGTATATATGTATGTATGTATGTATGTATGTATGCGTGTATGTGTGCATGTATGTGTGTATGTATTTGTGTATATGTACTTGCTTATGTATGTATGTATATGTATGTATGTATATATGTATGTATGTATGTATGTATGTATGTATGTATGTATGTATGTGTGTATGTGTACTTGCTTTTGTATGTATGTATATATATGTATGTACATGTACATCTGCATGTGTGTATGTTTGTATGTATATGTGTGTATCTATGTATGTGTGTGCATACATATATGTATGAGTATGTAGGTCTGCATGTCTGTCTGTATGCTTATAAGTATATATGCATGACTGTCTGTCTACATGTATGTATGTAAGTATGTATGCATGTATGTATATGTGTGTATGTTTGTATGTATGTTTTATACTCTTTACTCTTTTACTCTTTTGCTTGTTTCAGTCATTTGACTGTGGCCATGCTGGAGCACTGCCTTTAGTTGAACAAATCGACCCTAGGACTTATTCTTTGTAAGCCTAGTACTTATTCTATCAGCGTCTTTTGCCGAACCGCTAAGTTATGGGGATGTATACACACCACCATCGGTTGTCAAGCGATGTTGGGGACAAACACAGACATACAAACACACACACACACACACACACATATACGACGGGCTTCTTTCAGTTACCGTCTACCAAATCCACTCATAAGGCTTTGGTCGGTCCAAGGCTATAGTAGAAGACACTTGCCCAAGGTGCCACACAGTGGGACTGACCATGGAACCATGTGGTTGGTAAGCAAGCTACTTACCACAGAGCCGCTCCTACGCCTATTATGTGTACATATGTGTGTGTGTGTGTGTGTGTGAGTACGTGCATGTGAGGGTATGTGGGTTAGTGGTTAGGGGATTTGACTCACAATCATAAGATCATGCATTTGATTCCTAGGAGTGGGTGGTATCCTTGAGCAAAACACTTTATTTCATATTACCACAGTCCACTCAGCTGGCAAAAATGAGTCATAATTCAATTTGCTAGGCTTGTTATTTTCTAGATATTGCTGAATCTCCCTCAGAGTTATGTTAAATGTGTGTGTCTATGGGGAGTTCTCCTCCATGTGTACTTTAATTTTGCAAGCTGCTTTTCCGTTGACAGGATTACCTGGAACAATTGTCGTCATATGAGGGCCAGCTGAAAAGTTCATAGACTGACTAAGGTACTCACCTGGAATATGGCCTAATATGGTTTATTTTTCAACATTGTCCCCTTTGTGGTTCACACACTTCTTCCATCAGTGTTGCAGTGTTTAGATCCCACTGGTGAAGAAGCTTTCATCTTGTTGGTTTAAAAAGTCATTAACAGCAGAAATGATGTCATCATTACTGCAATATTGGTTACCAAGTAGGGGATTTTTTCAGGTTTGGGAACTTGTGACAGCCTTAATATGACTTCATTGGTAAAACATTGACATCAGCAAGTTCTTCTCAATAGAGGTTGAAGGATTAGACAGAGTTTATTGAAGTATCTATCACATGATGTCAAGACAAAAAACACACACACTCACAAACCACAGACAGACATGCATAAATACATACATACATACATATATATATATATATATATATATACATACACACAGGGTGTGATGGGTAAATTGTCGCATTTCATATTTTTAATTGTGTGCATACACATTGTTTGTTTTTGATTTTGTTGACTACAGAGTATAGTAGGGTCAGTTGGGCACCATCTGTGAGGAAAACAGTGCCATGACGCAATTTACTCTGCCAGAAATTTGGAAATGGCATGCTGTACTGCTTGGCATTCACACTAGAAGCTCCAATACGAACATTTCAGAGTGTTTGGGTGTCAATCTGAGGACTGTGCAGAGGATTCAGAAATGGCGAGTACGAAGGCATGGCAGCTCTGAAAACTCACTCTGATTGTTCCGATAAGAAAATAACTCCTGAATTTGTTGGTGAGATCCAGGCCTTGATTGACAATGATCCCTCCAAGTCAGTCAGATCCAGGGATATGGGAGTGTGAGTTTCTTATCAGGCAGGTAGTGCATGAAGACATTCGGTATTCCTCATACAAGATGAGAAAGGGACAATTTTTATCCCAAGCCACCAAGGACAAGAAGAAAAACAGTGCTGTGAAACTTTTGAACAAACTCAAGCATCCCCTCCAACTGAACATGCTTTTGGTTTTTCTCAGATAATAATAATAATAATAATAATAATTGTGTACATTGCTCAGGTGCACTACAACTCATCTAAAGTGTATATATAATCAGGTGTAGTTTCGGCGGATTTCGGAAAGCATGAGGGCCTTAAAGGATGCAGTGTCATGGCAGTCAACAACTGACGCAGGCAGTTTATTCCATGCTTCAGCAACTCTGAGCGTGAAAAAATGTTTCCAAAAGTCATGGGAGCTGTGTTGTTTTCTGACTTTGTAGGCATGTCTATGTGTGTTAGACACATGGAGATCAAAAAGGTGTTCAGTGTTGTTGTTGGTGAGGTGGTTGATAACTTTGTGGGTGTTTACCAAGTCCGTCGCCAGACGCCGGAGCTTCAGTGAATCCATGCCCAGGGAAACAAGGCGCTCAGAATATGGTAGGTGTCTGATGGAGGGTATGCGTTTGGTTGCACGTCTCTGGGCAGATTCCGGGAGGTCAATGTTCTGAGCAAGATAGGGGTTCCAAACTGATGATGCGAATTCCAAGTGTGGTCGTACCATAGCTGTATACAGTTTTAAATAGATGGCTGGAGAGCGGCTAACAAAAGTCTTGCTGAGTGATGCCAGGACACCCTCGGCCTTCTTAACAATTTTAGAGATATGCTTTGTCCAACGCAAATCACTGCTGACAGTGATGCCTAGGTCATGCTTGCAAGAGGATTTCTTGATATCAGTGTTGTGGAGGGAGTGTGTGGACGCAGGGTTTT
>NC_043013.1:17896517-17899017 GCF_006345805.1 Octopus sinensis
ATGCATGCACACGCACGCACACGTGCACGTGGATATGTCTTCAGCATAGCCACCATCAAATGACTGAAACAAGTAAAAGAATAAAAGAATAGCAGAAGAACATTCCGAAGGTTCTTTGAGGATGTACGATGTATTTTAAGGTTAAATAGTAATTCTGTTTATGTTTGTGTAACTGAGATATTTTGGTTGGATTATATAGTTATCAGTTTTACACGTCTTTCTATATTCTGTAACTGGCGCAATATAGAGATATTTCTTATGGCACCAGCACACAATTTACAGATGCTTACAATATTTGTGATTTCCGTGAATTTTTCACTGGTCCAGCTAGTTATTAATCATTTCAATGTGGTTGGTGGTAGTTCCACTCTTGCATTCTATAGAAGGTTAGTAGAGAGAAAATATGATGATGTTCTCGGGGAAACTCTGGGCGTCAACAAAGATCAACTAACCGGTCTATTTTGGAGAATTTTCAGGACTGGACTTTTAGATAACTTCCAGAAATCCCTTGCCTAGCAGTGCTACTGATGAGTGCTGCCCATTTGAGATAAACTTTACAGGCATGGAAGTCCCATCAGTTGGGCCTGCCTGAGGATTTACCTTTTTCTGATGATCTCTGAAAAGAAAGAGCAATTTTAGCAAAACATATTAAACAACACTAATAAAAATAAAAAAAAACATGAAAATAAGCAAGCTTTTGACGGTTTTATAAATATTTCAAAATTTTGATGCTATGATGCTAGGTGTTTCTATTATTTTGTCCAACCCCTGTAGATCCCAACTCTGCCATATTTGTGAATATATTCCTTCTTAGCCAGGACTGGGCAGCCAGAAACAAATTGATTTGTTGTTTTTTCTCCACCACCACATATTCTGCAGTTACTTGTATTTCTTTTCATTTGGGTGTTTTTGGTGATTTCTGGTGGGAAGGCTTTGATCTTGTGCTGCAATGAAAAATCTTTCAGGATCTGCTTTTAGTCCTGAATTTCTTAGCCTTTGTTGGGATTTTGCTTTGACTACTTCTTTTCTGTTTAGCTTATTATTATTATATGTTTGACTTTTGCTTTGTATTTGTACAAGTTGACACCAAGTCTCACCTAGAGACCTCAAGAGGCAACAAGTTAGAAGTTCACGTTAGTGCTATGCCTGGTCTTGCACATTGTATTGTTCTAGAGAATGTTTAAGAAACTATAAGAAAATTATGAGTTTGTTTTAAAATTTGAGATTACATAGACAGTATTTTACGTAGGACATGGGCAATTCCCATGAGCACTATCTTTTGAATTTCTGCTATTTTGGGGTTTCCTGGTATCTAAGCTAGGTAGGAGTCAACTCCTTTTGCTATCATTCCTAGGGCACCTATGACAACAGGTATTATTTTAGTCTTGAGGTTCCACATTTTGCCAAGTTCTATTTCAACATCTTTATACTTGCTCAGCTTTTGGTAGATCTTGACAGACATGTTTATGTCGATTGGAACAGTTATATCAATGAGGAGGCATGATTTTTGTCTAAAGTCTTTCAATATCATGTCTGGCCTATTTGCATCTATCTTTCTGTCAGTTTGAGTGGTGGGTTCCAGAGGAGTGAGATGTGGTCATTTTCAAGCACTGAAGGTGGTTTGTGTTCCCACCAGTTTTTATCATGGGGCAGGTTCAGAGTTTTGCAAATTTCCCAGTGAATATTTCCCAGAATATATTGTGCTGCTCTATCAAGTCTGTTGAGATACTCTGTAGGTACAAGAAAACTGCACATGGAGACAACATGATCAATAGTTTCATTTTGCTGTTGACATACATGATATGTTGGGTTACTGCCATTCTTTAATATGTTGGCCTGGTAGTTCCTTGTACGCAGGCATTGATCTTGGGCTGCTATGATAAACCCTTGTTTCTGATTTTAATCCAGAAGACACTAATTATTGATGGTAAGGGCTTTGTCAACATCAGCACTATTAGCTTTCTTTGGGTATTTGCCATTGAGAGGTTTTTCTTGCCACATTTACATCCTTTTTGCTCATTAGGGAATATGCCACTGTCTATTAAAAAATTATAGGTATATTCAATCAAGACAGATCTTAGTATTTTATACATTGTTGTTCAGCAGGTTATGGGTCTCTAATTTTTTGGTTCATTTGTTTCTTCGTTTTTAGAAGTGGGAATGTTACACCGTTAACAAACCAAGAGGAAATCATATTAGGTTATTGCAAAACATTGTTGTAAAGTTTTGTGAGCAGTTCATGGCTCTCTGGGAAGGCATTCAACCAAAAGTTAGGAATTTTATCCTTTCCTGGAGACTTCCATTTGCTTGAACTCCCGAGAGCAGATCTTACATCCTCTACCTTGATACCCACCAACTTTTGCTCTTCTAAGGAGTCTAAGTCTGTAGATGTTCTACCAATCAAAGGGGCCTTTTCAGTGTGTGTTTTTATTCCAAAATTCCTGCACTTCTTCTTGATGGGAAAGACTTTACTGTAACTGGTATTTTCCTTATCTTCCTG
>NC_043013.1:17904017-17909017 GCF_006345805.1 Octopus sinensis
TATTATTATTATAAGTAACCAGGATGGAGAAGGGAAGAGATAAAGTAGTGAAGATGGATAGAAGTAAGTGGGAGCAGTAGAACATGGAGCATGGGTAGGAAGAAGTTGCAAACGTTGGAGAGTGAAAGACAGTTGGAGATAGGGAACAGGTGAAAGGGTGAATATAATGAATGCAGAAAGAGTGTACCGGGATGACAAATATACAATGGAGGACAGTAGAGTAGGGTATGTATGTATATACATATATATATAGATCATTACCAGCGTCGCTTTACTGGCACTTGTGCCCATGCTAGTAGGGTGCCAAGAGCACCATTCGAGCATGATCATTGCCAGAGCAGCCAACTGGCTTCCATGCCGGTGGCACGTAAAAGGGCACCATTCGAGCTTGATCGTTACCAACATCGCTTTACTGGCACCTGTGCCGGTGGCATGTGTAAAAAGATTCAAGTGAGGTCACTGCCAGTACTGCTTGGCTGGCTCCTGTGCCGTGACACATAAAAGGGCGCCATTCGAGCGTGATCATTACCAACGTCACCTTACTGGCACCTGTGCCGGTGGCATGTGTAAAAAGATTCGAGCAAGGTCGCTTGCCAGTACCACCTGACTGGCCCCCATGCCAGTGGCACATAAAAAGCACCCAGTACACTCTCAGAGTGGTTGGTGTTAGGAAAAGCATCCAGCTGTAGAAACTCTGCCAGATCAAGATTGGAGCCTGGTGCAGCCATCAGGTTCGCCAGTCCTCAGTCAAAATCGTCCAACCCATGCTAGCATGGAAAGCGGACGTTAAACAATAATGATGATGATGATGATGATATAGAGAGAGAGACAGAGAGGAAATGCAAGGTGTATACATTGATTGACATATATTAATAGGTATGTACAATGAGTGTTCAGATCAGTTTACCACTAAAATGCTGGCTTGAAGTACAAATGGAAATGAGATGATGAAATTGCCTCCCCAGGGTGGTTAGAAGTGGTATCTGATCCAGTGGGAGTAAACAGATACAAAATGGGAGATGGACAAACAAAGCATTTGGCATTACTACCATAACTTTATTTATACTTTATTTGTACTCTTTATTAGGAAGTAAATAGCTTTGAGTAACACAAAATGCTTCGCTTGTCCATCTTCCATTTTTGATTTGTGCGTATATGTGAGTGTGTATTTGTGCATGCATGTGTGTGTGTAAATATAGATATGTATGTATATACATTGGCCTGCTTGCTTAGCCAGCGGGGTGGCGTCATTTGAAGGCTAAAACAATGCGAAACGCATTGTGGCCAGCGATGTGTAGCAACATCTGATAGCCTGGTCGGTCACGGTGATCACGGTGATGTATATACATATGCATGCATACACACACATGCACTCATGAACACACACACACACACACACACACATATGCACGAATGTGGCGGGATTCTTTCAGTTTCTGCCCTTTCAAAATCCACTGACAAAACCTTGTTCAGCCTGGAGTTTATAGCAGAAGACACTTAAAGTGGACGGATGCACTGAGGATTGAAGTATTTGGTGTTTACTCTGGATTCATTACAATGGCCTTGGATAAAAATATGCACTGCAAACTTCTACCAACATCTACCTTCAAGCACACTCACACACACACACACACACACACACACACACACACACACACACACACACACACACACACACACACACACGTGCACTCTCTCTCTCTTCATTTCTCAAACAAAACTAGCTATCATGAAGGTTTTAGTTTGATGGTCCATAAATTTGCACCAACTGCACTACCACCAGCACTACTACTACTACTACCACCACCACCACCACCACTACTACTACTACAAGCATCTCAACCACCACCATCGCCACTACTGCTACACCCAGTCTAAAATAGCAGTGATACTTGATATCAATAGCTATTTTGGGAGTAAAATAGAATCTGTTTGTTGAGGCTCGACTGTTATGTTATCAAAGACATTGAGTCATGTTTGAATTGAACAGAGATTTCCAGTCAAATTAATGCTTTCTGTTCCTTTGAACACTTAAAAGGACCCAACACTGAGTTTTTCTAATATTTTGAGTCATAATATCATTTGTTTGGGAGAAACTTTGAATTTACATTATCTCCAAAATTTTCCCAACCCAAACCTGAAATTTTGCTTTTGTTGGTACCAAGTGGCCACCTACCAGCACTTTACAGACACTTTCAATTTGAAAATATATTTTTTAGTGTCATTTGTAGGCGACATTGTTCTTGTTGTTATTGTTGTTGTCCATGTCATACTTGACTGAGCATGAATGTAGTCAACCAAACAATTTAGTATTGTCCACAGTTCTACAGTTTCAGGTATATCAAGTAGTAGGTGTTATTGTTGTCATTTGTATTGTTTTTCTTGTTTCATTTATGGCCTAGTGGTGAGGGTATTCAGCTCTTGGTCCAAGGGTTAGAATGTTGGTTCAATTCTCAGACCAGTTGGTACATTGTATCTTTGGCAAAGCACTTTGTTTCACCTTACTCCAGTCTATTCTGGCTGAAAATGAGCCGCAGACAAGTACAAGTGCAATCCTCCTCCCCCACTCTCTCATTCCAGCTGTTACATCCTGAAGGCTCCACTGGATCAACGGAGTACCTGTGTCTGCCCAAGACTAAGACTGCTAAAGCAATAATGAGAGCCATACCCACTTGCAAGGGATAGTTAGTTGGACATTTTGTACCTTTTTTTTTTTTTTGGCAAATTGGCAGAGTTAGTAGAATGCCAGATAAAATACTGTATGGCATTTGTTCTGATTCATTGTGCTTTGAGTTCAAATCCTGCAATGATCAATTTTGCTTTCCATCATTTTGGGGCTCAATAAATAGGGAAAGAAAATGAGGACAGTGGATATGAGTCCAGAGCAGTAGATACACGTTCAGAGAAGTAAATATAAGTCCTGGGTAGTGGATATGAGTCCAGGCCAATGGATATGAGTCCAGGGATGTGGATTGGCAGAATTGTTAGTGCATTGGATGAGGTAATTTGTGTTATCTATTCTATTGTCCTGGTTCTTCACATTCTAAGTTCAAATTCTATGTAGGCATTTAGTTCTCACCACTGGGTGTGTCATTACCTTTTATGCACTAAGACGGTGTCATGGTGGAGGTGCATGGCTCAGTGGTTAGGTATCAGGCTCACAATCATGAGGTAGTAAGTTCGATTCTTGGACCAGGCTGTGTTGTGTTCTCAAGCAAGACACTTTATTTCATGTTGTTCCAGTTCACTCAGCTGTAGAAATGAGTTGCAACGTCACTGGTGCCAAGTTATATCAGCCCTTGCCATTCCCTCAGATAACATCAATGGTATGGAGAGGGGAGTTGGCAGAAACGTTAGCACACCAGGCGAAATGCTTAGCGGTATTTCATCTGCCGTTACATTCTACGTTCAAATTCCGCCGAGGTCGACTTTGCCTTTCATCCTTTCGGGGTCGATTAAATAAGTACCAGTTACGCACTGGGGTCGATATAATCGACTTAATCCGTTTGTCTGTCCTTGTTTGTCCTCTCTGTATTTAGCCCCTTGTGGGTAGTAAAGAAATAGGTATGGAGAGGGGAGGCTGATATGCATGGGTGACTACTGGTCTTCCAGAAACAACCTTGCCCGGACTTGTGCCTTGGAAGGGAACTTTCTAGGTGCAATCCCTTGGTCATTCATGAACCATGGGGGTCTTTGTCCTTTGTCCATGGTGAACTATGACAGACTGTCATTTTTACCCAGCTGTGCCATGAATCAAGGGACTTGTGGGGATTGAACTTGCAACTCACACACTAGCAAATGGTCTCAGAGTTCCATAAACCTTTGGAACATTCTCAACAATGAAGAAATGTCAGCTAATATACGTACGTGCTTGTGACATAGCATGGCTGAATATTTAAAGTGTTTGAAGTACAATCATAATGTCCTGAATTGGGTCCTTGAGCAAGGCACTTCATTTCACATTGGCTCAGTTTACTCAGCTGTAAATATGTATCAGCTGGTTGTTAGTGCAGTTCTCTCTCTCTCTCTCTCTCTCTCTCTCTCTCTCTCTCTCTCTCTTTCACTCACTCCCTTTGGATATCACATCTTGAATGTGCCACTAGATCAGGGGCAGGATACTAAGAAGGTGTCTTTGCTTGTGGTTGCATTAACATCTAAAAAAATTGTGAGACCATGGTACATGTATTCAAGACACTCACTCACCTGTGTTGTTGTTGTTGTTGTTGTTGATGATGTTACTGTTGTTTGTGCTGTTGTTCATTTATACTGTTGGTGATGCTGTTATTGTTGTTGCTGTTGTTGCTACTGTTATTGATCTTATTGTTGTTCATGCTTATTGTTATTGTTGTGGTTACTACTATTGGTACTGTTGTTGTTGATGCTGTTCAAGTTGTTGTAATTGCTGTTTAGTCCAAACTCATCCCTGGCTGAAGCACCTTATGTTTAAAGGTGCCCAAGCCATGACTATCACACTTTTTTAAAAATGTAGATCTATATTATATAATATTCATCATCATTTAACGTCCGCTTTCCATGCTAGCATGAGTTGGACGATTTGACTGAGGTCTGCCAAACCAGACTCCAGTCTGATCAGGCAGAGTTTCTACAGCTGGATGCCCTTCCTAACGCCAACCACTCTAAGAGTGTATTGGGTGCTTTTACGTACCAGTTTGGTGGTACTGGCAACGGCCACACCCAAATGGTGCTTTTTATGTGCCACCTGCACAGGAGTCAGTCCAGCAGCACTGGCGACGACCTCGCTTGAATGTTTCACGTGCCACCAGCACAAGTGCTAGTAAGGCAACGCGGTAACGATCACACTCGGATGGTGTGTTTAACGTGCCATCGGCACGAAGGCCAACTTGTTGCTCTGGCAACGATCTCACTCGTATGGTACTCTTAGCTCCACTAGCAACGTATGCCTCATTTAGGGTATGGTCATTTCATGATCATTTGACTGCTATTTCTAGCAGGTTGAGTGATCATAAATGTTGTTGTGG
>NC_043013.1:17914017-18006517 GCF_006345805.1 Octopus sinensis
GTTTTGCAATATTACTGTTATTTGGGACCTCATCACTGGTTCTCCACCGTGTCTCTTTTTCTTAGTTCATACTCTTCAATAAAAATTTTATCGATATTCGATCTGCAGTTGTTGAGACGATGATTGTCATAACTTGGGCATATACAAATTAAAAGCAAAATGTGTGTGAGAATTCCAAGTCAACTCATATCTCACGGATATATAATTAAAGCCCCTCTTTTTGTTGGGGATTATCTAGGACAACATTATGTAATATGTTCTTTTCTTATTTAATATGGTAGGGCGTAATTTTAGGTCAGTGTGGTTGCTATTTCTAGGTGGCCGATCACACCGGCTCTGTTTCAAATCTAGATCGTACTGGTGAAATTATTTTATAAAATACTTCTGATTTTTATGGCTAACTCCAATAACATTTTGATTACTATAGTTTATTTTCTATAATACTAATGAGAAAGACGAATTAAATATCATCATCGTTTAACGTCCGCTTTCCATGCTGGCATTGTTGGACGGTTTAAGTGAGGACTGGCGAGCCAGATGGCTGCACCAGGCTCCAATCTGATCTGGCAGAGTTTCTACAGCTGGATGTCCTTCCTAACGTCAACCACTCCAAGAGTGTAGTGAGTGCTTTTACGTGCTACAAGCACGAGGGCCATTCAAGCAGTACTGGCAACGGCCACACTCAAAAGGTATTTTTTATGTGCCACCTGCACAGGAGCCAGTCCAGTGGCACTGGCAACGACCTCGCTCGAATGTTGTCTTTCACGTGCTGGTAACAATCATACTCGAATGGTGCTTTTTACGTGCCACTGGCACGAGATCCAGTCAGCGACCCTGGCAACAATCATGCTGGGATGGTGCTCTTAGCACTCCACTAGCATGGAGTCCTCAGTCAAATCGTCCAACCCATGCTAGCATGGAAAGCGGACGTTAAATGATGATGATGACATATATATAATGTGGCTCCAGCCACATTATTGCGTTGCCTGTATTGCTGAGAGCATAATAGACGCAAAAGCATTAACTTTCTGACTGGCCATAATCAATGACTACATTAAAGATGTTTATATAATGTATGTGTTTAAACACACAGGTTGTCAAAAATTCCATCGATTGTGTAAAATTAACGGTTTTTGTTCAGTTTATCGCTTGATTACACTACTTTGTGCAAGAATTACTGTATTTAGATATTCTGTAAATGTACTGACAGTGTAGGGTTTCAGTCTAAGGTAGACAATTCGTATGTGTAAAACGATCTTGACTAGACTTCACTATGCTGATGAGCTTCAGTAAGGTGAAAATACATCCATAGTTGTTTCCCTGTACGAGACTCATCAGGTTCCTTTAGGCATGTTAATTCTGTGCAGTTGTAATTTGTGGAAATTATCTCCCTTTCTTTTCAAATTTCCCAACAACTGGCTGTTGTTTTCATTCTCTAATTCAAAGCCACAGTTATGCACAGCAACTATTGAAACCAAGGACTTGTGTACTGAAACGTTGTCCTGATGAAATAAGACCCCTTTTCTCAGTTTTCCTGTGCATTTGGTCTTGATAGCCTTTTGTGATTGCCTCAGCAAGGTGGCATAGTACTCTCCGTTGGTGGAATGGCCCTTTTGAAGATACCCAATACGCACAGTGTTTTATGCATCTTAAAAAACTGATTCCATCACCTTCCATGCAGATGAAACGACCTTGGCCTTCTTTGGAGCAGGTGAGAAGGGGTGTATTCACTGCATGGATTATCTCATTGTCTCTGGCTTAAAGTGACGAAGCCAACACTCATCCTGGGTTAGGAAATGTTCAAGGAAACCAGCTGGATCTGCCTTGAACAATGTCAGATTTTCCTGAGATGTAATCGGCCTGGTGTGCTTTTGATCAGGTGTTAAAAGATGTGGCACCCACCAAGCAGAAACCTTCATCATGCCAAGTTCGTTGTGCTGAATATTCTCAACACTTTCACAGAATATGCTAAATGCATTGGCTATTTGATTTATAGTCTCTTGTCTTTCATCTATCACCATGTGGTGAACACAGTCAATATTTTCCTTGGTGGTGGGAGTTACAGGATATCCAGACCTTGGGTTGTCTTTTAGACTCTCCCTTCCATTCCCCTCCCAAATTCAGACTTTTGCACTGTTGATAAAGCTAGAGTGTCATCCCCTAATGTAGCAACCATGTCTGCAAGAATGTTGTTGGGGCTAAACTCTTTTTGTGTGGGTACTTGATAATACCAAATTTTGTTGATTTCCAAGAGAAGTCACTTCTAGTTAGTTTTGAAAGCTTTGAACAGTCAATTGTCAGCTTAGCTGGAAGGAAACAATGAAGTTATTAAGAGGAAGAGTTTGGAATTAATGCATGCAAGATTTCATAGCTCTAGCATCACTCATTCATATTCAGCCTATGAACTTTTCAGCCCACCATTGTAATCAATTGTTTAATTAATCATTCAGTTAATCAGTCCAGAAGATGTGTTTGCCTAAGTCCTTTTGTTGCCATTTGTGACTTCTTCAGTGACTTGTCTTCTCATCTCCAGATCAACTTCAGGTCATAGTGACCCTCCTGAGACAAAACTTCAGTCTTTACTTTTAACCTTCCAGTGTCACTTGTCATTTTTCTTCTCTCCTTGCAAAATGTGACAAGTTGTTTTTCTTTTCTCTCACATAACTGGTGTAAAGGCCATTTCTTGCCCTTTCCCTGTCAGAGCACTACAATTACTGTAGTTAAAATTACAATATTTGCTCCTTCAGTTCCAGAATACTTCTCATAATGCTCATCAAAGGGACCATTGGATGTTGAGGAGGATTTAGCTTCTAATAATTTCAGGTTGAACAACTGTGCAGATATTCCGTCATTGGCTTGTTCAGTCACACCCCAGCCATATGTACAACTCTATCCTAACAGCATCACTTCTCAACCAATTCTAGACTACAGATATCCTAGGGAGTTAAGAAGCTTTGAAGGGAGCAATGAGCAGTACACTAACTTTAAATTACTACTACTACCTATACTACATAAGGGTATAAAGATTTGGGTTTCAAAAAACATTGGAAAATACTAATTTAGACGAACATTCAGGTACATTTTCAATATCTCACAACACTACCAGTCATCCACCTACAAAACATATCTCTCACTCCATTAAGACACTGTATTACACCCCAGAACACCATTACAAAACTTCTAAATATGCTATCTTTCTCATTAATTCCAGACAACCACAAAAAGCTCATACAAAATAGCATTTGTGTCAATAACCTTATCACACCCAAACATTGCTAGGGTACATGCCACAAGAATAATAAATGCAGAAGTACAGCTATCATACTCTGAATGAATCCATGTTGCCTGTATCTGTTGTGGCTAACAGCCAAATCAACAGATATACAAAAGTAGAGAATACAGTGGAGATAGCAACATACCTTGACTGCCACACTGCACATACCAGGAAAGTCCAGTATGGTCCATAATTTAGCAGAGATATTGTATATCAAGAAGACTAGATCTGTAGATTAACCCTTTCATTACCAAACCGCCCAAAGCTGCCCGAAAAAAATTTTGGTTAATGTGATCAAACTGCCCAAACCCGCCCGTATTTACCTATTCATATTAAATGAGAATATCAGAGCAAATCTCTTTAGTACATTTGTGAAAACACATATTATACTTCGTAAACAGTTCAACTACAGTTTTGTACAACAATCGAAGTGTAATTTTAATTCCGAGATTTTTTTCCGAAATTTGTTCCTATTGTGTTTTCAAAATTTGTAATTCTGACAAAAAATGGATACGAATTTCATTATATCAAGCAGCGATTCAGAATTGGAAGGATTTTCTACTGAAGACCTTCATAAATCTAACTCTATGACTGAAAAAAAAAAGCACGTGGTATTTGATAATGAATCTGATGTTTCATTTTCCGAAAGTGAAAACAGTGAATCCGAGAGCTCCGACAGCGATAAAGAAAATGAATTGGCTCCTGAATGGAGTGAAAATTTAGAAACTGTTTCTTTCGGTGATTTTTCTGAAGAAACTGGACCAAGCCACAGACTTTCCCAGGAGAGTAAAGCCTTAGACTATTTCTTTTTACTTTTTCGAATGAGCCTATTTGAAATCATTATGGCGGAAATGAACCGTTACGCTAAATGTAAACAAAGCGAAAGAAAGGATAGTTAGTGGTTTCCTGCAACCTTAAATGAAATTAAGGCCTATTTTGCCATAAATATTATGGGTATCAGAAAGTTACCCAGAATAACAAATTCTATCGTAAAATTTTGTTGTATACCCAATTGAATATTAGCTAATAACACATTTTCTATAGCGATGTTTGAACAAAATTTTAATAATTTTATATTTTGTTGAATTTACCTGTATCTACCTGCAATTAGAGTCACTTTGTGACAAAAATTACAGTATAGAATTGGTTGAGAACATTTCATTAAATTATCTTCCAAAAATCCCATTAATATATTGATAAATAAAAAAGTTATAGTTGTTTAATGAAACCAAACTAAATTTATGATTATGTTAGAAATTAATTGAAACACATAAGGGGTGTATTTTGGTCAGAAATATAGTAATGAAAGGGTTAATGTTGCCATCAACAGACCAGCTAACTACCATAGATCTACTTAGCCAAGATTACAAGCAATAATAATATTGCTGGTGTTTTCACTCAAATAAACAGAAGCAAGCAGCTGAAATGGGGTTTCTTTGAGGGGTCTCTGGAGTAACATTATTTGACAGGATGCATAGCTTGGAGATTAGGGAGCCTCTCTGGGTCAAGCCACTCCATATTGAGAGGTCATGGTTGTGGTACTTTGGACATGTGATTAGAATGTCCCAGGAAAGAATTGCAAGATGGATTCTTCAAGCCAACTGGCAGAAGACCTAGGTGTAGGTTAAGGACAAGATGATTGGATAGTCTCAGTTGGTTGCACTTGGGAATCCAGCCAGAAAATCTTATGATGGTTGTTTCTGATAGGACCCTATGGAGGAGGAACTCAAGAACTCTCCACAACTTTCCTAGGAGAAGATGGATGAATGGATAGATGGAATAAGGTTCCTGGGTTATTTACAGACATTTGTTTCTTAAGGGAGTGAGAACTGGCCTTTGTACTGGGTCATAGGGGTGAAACATTGTCCTTATACTGATTGTTTTCCTTGGTGGTAGTGATTTGCTCAACATTGATTACATTTTATGCAGAGAGAGAAAAGTTTTCTCCTACTATATAGTTGGGGAATGCCAGAAATTCTTATATAGGCATTAAGATAGGAAATGATAGCATTACAGCTTGTAGGAATTAGTTCAAATCTTGTCTAAGTCAACTTTATCTTTTATACTTCTGGGGCTAATACAACAAAGCTCCAGTCAAGTATTGAAACCTCTCCCCTTAGTGTTGTTATTATTTCTTACCCAGGTTGGTGGATTGGTTGAATCATTAAACTGTTAGAAAAATGCCTTAAAATACATTTTTCACCTCTTTACATTTTGAGTTCAAATCTTGCTGAGGTCATCTTAGCCTTTCACCCTCCCAGAGTTGATAAAGCAAATTACTGGTCAAGTCAGTCATATCAACTAACCCTGCTCTCCCCAAAATTGCTGGCGTTGTGCCTAAATCAGAAACAGTTTTAATCCATGTTAGAATGGAAAAGGGGGAGTGAAATGAATGGAAGGTGGTGGTTAGCTGAGTTGGTAGAGTTCTGGAAGAAATATTTGTGGTTTTTCTTTCAGCTTTCTTCATTCTCGGTTCAAATCCCTCCTTCAGTCAACTTCACGTTTCATCCCCCTTGGGCTGCTGATATCAATTAAGTCTCTCCTCTCAAATTTGCTGGCCTTGTGATGGATTCACATGAGTTGTTAGATAGTCACACAAATTGCCTTGTGATATTTCTTCCGGCTCATGTTCAGGGTTCAAATCCCACTGATGTCAACTTTGTCTTTTGTGGGGTTTTTTTCAAGGTCAATAAAATAAAGTACCAGTTGGGTACCTGGATTGAGTTAACTAACCTCCTCTTCATAAAATTGTTAGCCTTGTGCCTCAGTCAGAAATAATAATTTTTTTTTGCCTTAACCAATTGAAGATATCTATTCCATGACAGCCGTACGCCAAGAGAAATTTCTAGATGAATTTGATGCGCTCCCAAATAGTCAAAAGAAAGAACCTGCTTCTTAGTAACAAGAGAAAAAAACATGAATTTTTATTATTTGTACAAATAGTGATTATCATTATTATTGTTTTCATTATGCTTTAAAAAACTGGAATTAAAACTTTAAATTATTTATTATGAATTATCTGAATTTTTTGGGAGGAGTGGTGCTTTCTTTTTTTTACAGGCATAGCTGTGAGATTTAAAAGACCACTTTGAAGTTGCAGGTTTTGGATTTAATCCCACTGTGTGGAATTTTAGGTTTGTCTTTTGCTATAACTCTAAGCAGGCCAATATCTTCTGAGTAAATTTGATTGATGGAAACTGTATAGAAGCCCAGTATATTTGTGTGTGTATCTGTGTTTGTCTGTCAGTATCTTGTTTTTACACAACACTGTTTGGCAACTTCTGTTAATTGTTTTACATCCCTGTAACTCAGTGGTCTGGAAAATTAGTAATAAAATAAATACTGGGCTTAAAACATTAGTACTGAGGTTGATTTGACTGACTAAGGCCTCTAAGGTGCTGTCCCAACATGACCACTGTGTAATGACTGGAACCAGTAAAAAGTAATGAAAAAATTCTTTTATGTCACAAAATGTATTGTTTAAACTTCTTTCTGCTGTTGAGCCTGCCTTAGTGGTTCATTTTATAGAAGACATCCAGAAAATTGTACACCAATTTGAATATGTGGCATTAGCATCTGGCTTGTCAATAAATTTTAAAAAAAAACAGTGCAGTCTTGTACCAACCTAAACCCAGAGCATAGGAACATAAACCTCTGACCATGATGACTGCAAATCAGCCACTGAGCATGGTTGAAATGTGCGCATATTTGAGTTGCGTAATATTTGATGACAACAGTCTGAAAATGATGAAGGATTTATTTCATTTTTAAATGGATATATTCTTGATATTGTTTAATTTTGACTTGTCTGATGCTACCATGTATATACAAAGGGTGATGTGATTCTGAAGCTTTTCAAATACATTTTGCAGCTGAGGTTCAGTTATGGCCTGAAACACATTCATCACCCTAACCAGGGAACCATATATATATAGAATGAGGCTATGTTGAATAATCAGTAGTTTGTATTCCTGGAATATTAGGCTATGAGAAAATGGAGGAGAGATGAAGTAGAAATCAAAAGTATTGAAATAGCTAAAAAAAATCATAGGCGCAGGAGTGGCTGTGTGGTAAGTAGCTTGTTTACCAACCACATGGTTCCGGGTTCAGTCCCACTGCGTGGCACCTTGGGCAAGTGTCTTCTACTATAGCCTCGGGCCGACCGAAGCCTTGTGAGTGGATTTGGTAGACGGAAACTGAAAGAAGCCCGTCATATATATGTACATATATATATGCGTGTGTGTGTTTCTCTGTCTGTTTGTCCCTCTAGCATTGCTTGACAACCGATGCTGGTGTGTTTATGTCCCCGTTACTTAGCGGTTCGGCAAAAGAGACCGATAGAATAAGTCCCTGGGTCGAGTTGCTCGATTAAAGGCGGTGCTCCAGCATGGCCGCAGTCAAATGACTGAAACAAGTAAAAGAGTATCTTATGCGGGTTGTGTGGTAAGAAGTTTGCTTCCCAACCACATGGTTCTGGGTTCAGTCCCACTGTGTGGCACCATGGGCAAGTGTTGTCTACTATGGCTTCAGGCCGACCAATGTCTTGTGAGTAAATTTGATTGATGGGAACCGAAAGAATCCTGTCATATATATCATCATCATCATCCAGTGTTTTAAATCCGGATTTTGTCCCCGTTAACGGGAGTGGCCAGATCTACCTCAATGCCATAGCAACCTTTGGGCTGGCTGGTGCCCATTCTCCTTGCTATCATGAGGCTTTTTTGGAGCTGGATTTTCTACAGGGAGCATGCCCTTGCTTACCTCCAACCTCAGTTTCTAGACATGAGTGGTCCTGAAACCAAAGCCTCTACCACAATTTTTAAGAAATATAGTGGAAAACTAGTTCAGGAAGGTAGAGACCCCCTTATATACATAAGGAAGATTCAGTTGAATTAGGTACTTAAATTGAGGCACCTCATTAGTTTAGAATAATATACACACTTTGATAAAGTCGATCATGGAATGCTATGTCATAAAGTGCGTGATCTTGGCATAGTTGGAAAATTGGGAGAGTGGCTTCATGACTTTCTGAAGGATAGAAGTCAGGTGGTAGTAGCCAATGGGGCCACTTCCACTAACACGCAAATAGTGAGCGGTGTTCCGCAGGGCACTGTTTTGGGACCACTACTGTTCATAATGGCCCTCCCAGACATGCCCTCAGCCACGATCACAAGTTATGCAGATGATACAAAAGTTTCACTGGCAATACAGAACCCTGAAGACACTAAGCACCTGCAATGTGAGCTGGACAAAATATACAAGTGGGCTGAAAAGAATAGCATGCAGTTCAATGCTGAAAAGTTTCAAGCTCTATGCTATCAGCACGCAAAACTAAATGCAATACCCAATAAATACACTGGACCTGGAGGGACTGCAATCCCAGAGGCACAATCAGTGCGAGACCTGGGTATTTACATGAGTGATGATGCAACCTTTCATGTGCATGTTGCTAAATTGGCAATGAAATGTAGGCAGCTGACCGGATGGATTCTTAGAACCTTCAAAACAAGAGACCAGGAAACCATGATGGTCCTCTGGAGGACACTTGTCCTAAGCCACTTTGACTATTGCTCTCAGCTATGGTCACCATCCAGTGTCAAGTTAATCACAGAACTTGAGGCGATCCAACGAAGAAGATAGCCTCTGTGCAGCATATAAGCTATTGGGAAAGACTCAAGAGATTGAGACCCTATTCCTTAGAGTGTAGGCGAGAAAGATATGCCATAATATACATCTGGAAGATCCTAGAAGGACTTGTCCCAAACTTTGGCATCGAGAGTTACACAAATGCCAGAACTGGGCGCCACTGCATAGTGCCAAGGACTCCAAATTTGCCATCAAGATGTAGGACAAGATACTGTGATAGCCTGGGCTTCCAAGGCCCATAGCTCTTCAATATCCTCCCAAAGAACCTAAGAGACTTGCATGGGGTGGATGCAGATGTCTTTAAAATGAAACTGGATCTCTTCTTGTCAGGTATCCCAGATGAACCAACTTTACGGCAGGAGGTGCAGATGAGAGCAGCTGCATCGAACTCTCTCATGCACCAAATGGCAATTGCTAAAAAGCATTCATGAAGTAAAATCATGTTGCAACACCAAATGGCGGTGCCCCAACATGGCCACAGCTTGTGAGCTGAAACTAGATAAATAAAGAACACAACAATATTATGTTAAATATCAAACTTGGCACATAAGTACTAGTTGGATGATATTCATACAGTGTATGTAAGACTATTAGACCCAGCTGAGTAAAGAAATCTGTTCTTGAGCTATTCAGATATATACATTATAATATTAAATATACAGTCCATAATATTTATGAAGAGCAGATTCTGAGACAGGTGAATAAAATATAAATGAGTACCAGTAGAGGTACAGGTGTCAATCTATTATGGCTGCTTCTAATGACGCCTTTAATTGATTAATGAAAGCATTACATCCTTATAAAGAAACCGTTTTCGTCAGATGAATTCATGAACTTCAAAATGATTTAACATAGTTTAAAACTGTCAACCGAAACAGTAGCAGAATCACTGTAAATGTTTTGCACCATGGATTCTAAACTATGTTAAATCATTTTGAAGTTCGTGAATTCATCTGACGAAAATGGTTTCTTTATAATGATATAATGTTTTCATTAACCAGTTACAAGAGTCATTAGAAATGGGAGTAATGGATTGACACCTGTACCTCTACTGTTACTCATCTGAAGCTAGTATGATTCACTGGTTGTGTAATGTCAGTGTGCACACATGACAGAGTGCAAGCACCCTGAGAGAAATGTTGGATATAAAAAGCATCAAATGTGATGTACAAGTGAGACGACTGGCGCTTGTATGGTCATGTGCTGTGTATGGATGAGGAGAGCTGTGTGAAGAAGTGTCACACCCTAACAGTGGAAGAGAGAGACCCAGGTGGAGAAGCACGTCCTTTGAATGCTGGCTCTCACAGAGGCAATGATGAGACTGAGACCATTGGAGATATGCTGTGATTGAGAAAACCCGGCAAATAAAGTGAGATCACAGCCGTAGCCTATAGCAGTGTTGCATAACCAGCCCATTTAAAAGTATCCTTGAATCATCGGGCAATATGCTACACTTGAGAAGACCTATAGAGTCAAGTAAAAGTAAAAGTAAAATCAAAGAAAAAAGAAGTACAGAGTTTTCTGAAGAAGCTAGAGGGCTGGAGGGAGGGGGTCCTGTCCTGGCCTGAAGACCCAGATTGGCCTCCACAGATAACTGCAGAGGTCATAATGGAGGATGATATGTTCAGAGTGATGGATTCCCTTCCCAAGGACAAATACAGTTTTGCTTTCTGGAGCCCCAACTTAGAACTGCAGGAGACATATTGCCTGGTCGGGAAGGAAAGGTAAGAAGCCTTAGTGCCTCATTTGAAATTTGAATTTGTTATTTTTGGTCAGAGGCTCAGCGCCTCAACTTGTAAGGACGATTGCATCCATTCTTTGAACTTTGGTAAGAGGTATAATACCTAATTTTGTGTTGAGAAAAAGAGAACAATATTTTCCGGAAGCAGCAATCAGCGGGCATTGTCTGCTTCCCCCACCAACCATCTTTTCGTTTTTTTCATTCCATTATCATTTGTGCCTTTGTTCAGCCTGCAGCTACATCTTTGTAAGGCTGTACGGCCAATTTATGAAATAAAGTAGTCTCCTTCGTTTCCAATTTCTTGTAAAAACATAACTAGCAATGGAGAAATATTACCTTGCTGGGAAGTTGGTGTGGTTTGGTGACAGAAAGGGCATCAGGCTGCAAAAAATCTACCTCAAATTCTGCCTGCCCATGTGAATGCGGAAAAGCAAATATTAAAACAATGATAAGTGATGAGATTCAAGCGTTTCTTTTTTTTTACAGAATATTTCATAGCAACATTATAATTCCTTTTTGTATATTGTGAAAATGATTTCATCTTCAATATGAAAGCCTCAGCTGGCTTTATTTTATGAAATAAAAATTTGATTATTATTGTATATTTTACAAGTGGTGTGGATTGAAAAAGGAGTATACCAGAAGGGAGATAACTAACCTCACTGGCATCTATTTTGTATTATAATATAAATTTTATCCACCATAAAAGTCTTAGTGAAATACAATTAACTTTGATTTTTTTTTAAATCCCATTATTCTTCTAAACTAAAAGAACCATTTATTTGCCCTGAATGAGCAGACCTATGACCAAAGATATTCCAACTATGATTGCTCAATCTGTTTTTATATTTAAGACCACAATGTCCTGTGTATCCTATTTTTAAGAAGGGTGTGATTTCAGGGAGATTTAGCTGCTATTTCAAATAGATTAAGTCATTATATAGAAGCTCCCTCATATGATCTGTTCCCATCTCAAGGAATATGGTACTTCCTATCATTTCAGTTAAAAACCATTAAGAAAGTTTTAAAGAATTAATATTTCATCTATGACAAAAGAATTGTTTCGAAAATGGTTAAATTCCTGAAAATTGGTAGGAAGTTCCAGCCCACAAATGGACTTGGAAAAATTGAAACATCATCAAAAATATTAGCTAATATCAATCCTGATAATATCAATCCTGATAAACTAAACCAATAAGCAAAGAAAATCTTGATAAACTAAACCAATAAGCAAAGAAAATCTTGCCATGACCATCTCTTCATTTTGTATGCCCTGATAGCATTATCCATAAAAAATCTCTTTTACTCTTTTGTTTCAGTCATTTGACTGCAGCCATGCTAGAGCACCGCCTTTAATCGAGCAAATCGACCTTGTGTCCATGAGCTGAGCAGTGATGAGCAATCAAACCAGTGGAGATTGTGGCTCGTTGATTTTTGTTGTCACTTAAAGCATGCGGAACCCATGCTCAATAATTCTGAACCAGTGTGGGAGCATTCCATTTTCTCTGCCAGTTCCCTTGTCGTTTGATGAGAATTTTCATGCAAAAGTTGGTGTAATCGCTCTTCATCGAACTCAACTGCGTCTTTGAGGTAAAAATTACCATTTTTGAACTTGGCATACCAATCACGAGCGGTTCTTTCAGCTATGGCACCCTCTCCATACACAGCACAAATGTTGCAAGCAGCTTTTGCGGCCTTAGAACCTTGATTAAAAGCGAAAAGAAAGAGGTGACATTCCATTTTAATGATCTGAAAATAAACAAAAATTAACTAGTAAAAAAAAAAAGATTCAAAATGATTCAAAAATAGATTCTTGAAAAAAATAGATTCCAAAATTTAAAAAAAATGGCGGAAACTTAGTTGCCAACCCAGTATATCAATTAAATTTTCCTCAAGCTAAATTTTACAGTCATATTGAGAAAGAAAAAAGACATATTGTGTAATGTGGTTGTAGATACATTATGGCTGTGAAAATGGCACTGGAAGACTGGTGATCATAGGTCTGCTAGTTCAGGGCTGACCCAGAGATACACAACATTAATGGAAAAATCAGAGTTTAACTCTTGGTGCTAACTCACCTGAAACTGCTTCTGGTTGTAAGACACCAACTTTGTGTTTTAAAGTGTTTAAGTTAAAACCTTCTACCAAAGTTTCATGCTTATTTATGTCCCAAACACCAGTTTAATAATGACAAAGTTGGTTTATTAAATTTTTCATTGTTTTCAAAATTAATATGCTAACATAAGCATTAAAAACAAAACCAATTAGGATTTAAAAATATTAATCTTTTTATTGACAAGATTCTCCTTTATATAAATGACTTGATAGATACATGAAAAAACTCAACTAAAAGTATAAAAATACAAAGAGATAAAAACTATTGTTATATAGAAAAATAAGTGAAATATAAATGTCTTGGGGTTTCAAACAATATCATCTTGCTTTGACTCACTTTTAAAATTCCATCAATTTATATGACATGGAAAGAAATTTGTTTGGATATATTTTTAAAACACTTTTCAATTATTTATATGTATAGCTTTTGGGGTTTTTATTTTTTTGTGATTAAAAAAATTTTTAATTGGTTATTTATTTCTACAGGAAAAATTTGAATAATATATCTTTTTAATATTTTTTTTTACCATAAATAATTAAAAATGAGAGTAGTGATAGCGAATCATCAGCTGTTTCTTAATTAATTAACTGTATTAATATGTGAACTGGGTTTTCTTTCTCCTGTTTGTACAGCCTAACATTTGTGTGTAATTTACCATCTTTTTAGGTATCATACCTTACAGGAACCAATGAACATATCCTGACCCCTATAGAACTATGTGTTCACCCTTTCTATGTTCAATTATCATCAACCCACACCAGCCTCTTTGGGAGCCTTCATCTCATCATCTTTTTTGGTATGCATATAAGGTTATGAGCACACATGATTGTATGAATGTATGTATGTGTATTGTATGTATATATGTGTGTGTGTGTGTGTGTGTGTATGAATGAATGCACACATACACACACACACAGAGAAATGTATAGAAAGAGTGGAGGTACACAGTGAAATGATTAGGCAACTGAATTTATGATTGTCAGCTCATAGGTTCAGTTCTCAGACTAGTAGTAAATTGTACCCTTAAGCATCATGTTAAATGATGATGATATATATATATATATATATATATATATATATATACATATATCATCATCATTTAACATCCATTGTCCATGCTGGCATGGGTTGGATGGTTTGACCAGGGCTGGCAAGCTGAAGGGCTGCACCAGACCCCAATCTCATTTGGCATGTTTCTATGGCTGGATGCCCTTCCTGACACCAACTATATATATATATATATATATATATACAGACAGACAGACAGATAGATAGGTAGATAGATAGCATAGCACCTTGGGCAAGTGTCTGCTACTATAGTCTCGGGCCAACCAAAGCCTTGTGAGTGGATACGGTAGATGGAAACTGGAAGAAGCCCATCATATATATGTATGTGTGTGTGTTTGTCCCCCAACATCGCTTGACAGCTGATGCTGGTGTGTTTACGTCCTTGTAACTTAGTGGTTCGGCAAAAGAGACCGATAGAATAAGTACTGGGCTTACAAAGAATAAGTTCTGGGATCGACTTGCTTGACTAAATGTGGTGTTCCAGCATGGCCACAGTCAAATGACTGAAACAAGTAAAAGAGATAGATAGATGTGTCTGTGGTGGTTAGTGTGTATATATATGTATGTATATGTTGTTTATACATCATGTAGATGTCCTGTTAGACAGACCCATCATGTCATGTCAACAGGGTATAATCAGGATTTTGGTACTGACATTCCAACAGGAACATTCTAAATCATTGGTGCCAAATATTGATGATACAGTATTTAATGATTTGATTTAATCAAGTTTATTTGGTGACCATCACAAAAAGAAAAAGAAAAAACAAAGAAAAAAGTGCAGTTTTGTCGTTTAGCTCAGGTCAACCCTGATCAAGTAAACTTATGACCCAAGGTATTCTACCTTTTGTCTTATTGAAATATAATTTATTTCTGAAGACATTAGGGTATTTGAAGCTGACCTGGCTGATGATGATGATGATGATGATGAAAAATTACAAAGTGTCTTATAGGAAAGTTTATAACACAAACTGGAATGTTTCAAAATTTAATAATAAAAATATAATTTTACTTCACAAAAGAATTTAGTATATTATTAATGTTTGTAATTATCATAATTAGAATAGTAAAAAAATAAAAACAAAAATTACTATTTTTAATTAAATTAAAATATTTCTAATGTAAAAATGTCAACATTTAGGTAATGTCAATGAATATGATTTCAATGTCATCAGAACCAGATTTGAGGTAAGATTTGGAGGACAGAAAAGAGAAGAGGAAGAAGCTACACTGTAACGGCTGGTTACGTTTGATGAATTGATTGCAATACCTGGTCTTAATTCCATTTAGGAAACTTGTCAGTGGAATTCTTTTAGTGCAGGGTACATAGTGTGTGTGTGTGTGTGTGTGTGTGTATATGATATATGTGTGTGTGTATATGTATGTATGTGTATATGTATGTATGTATATATACATATATATATATATATATATATATATATATATATATATATATATATATATACACACACACACACACACACACACACAAACACACCTGCTAAATAAAAATAACATTATAAACAAGCAGATATATCAAGTAAATAGGAAGTGTGTATGTGCGTGAATAAGGCATATATAAATAAATATATATATATCTCATCAGTAGATCATATATCCAAGAAAGAACCACACTCTAAAGGACACAGCAGTAAAATATATATATATATATATATATATATATTCTATAGCTTTGTCTACTTTGAGTTCTACTGTGAAAACAATTCTTTCGTATCATTTGATGTTTCTAATAAAAATTCTTATAATAATAATACACACATACACACACACATTATTTCTTTGATGCTAAGCCATTACTCTATCATTACTACAAATTGAATGAAGTCTCAGGTTTAATGAGTTATATATACATATGTATAACTAGGCTACTTTTTCCTGTGTATATACGCATGCATACACACACGCTTGAATGTATATAGATATGTATTGTTCATGAGGAAGGGAATAGGGGAAGGTCTTCTCTTTCTTTCTGTCCTAGTTCCACAAGAGATTCATCTTAATCAACATAAGGTACGGTACTCCAGATTAACAGTGCCGCAATCAGAAGCAGCAAAATAGTTGTACATATTAATCCGCTAAGGGCCACTCCATAGGCGTAGGTGCCACACAATGCTGCCTTCCTGTATTTACACCTGTGGAAATATGCTCGGGATTTTTCTGAGAACAAAAACGAAAGACAACTTTAGAAAAACATTTATATTTTATCCATAATAAGTATTATTAAATACGATGGCTTTTCTTCCGAACCTGGAGAGATTGTTGAAATGTTAGAGCAACGCTATTTTGATGTATGTAGTGTACAAGAAGTAAGATGGTGGGGAGCCTCAGCAAGATTCCTCGTAGGTAAGAGACAGAGACTGAAATTCTCTTGGGTCAGCAAGAATGATGAAATGGGTGGAGTAGGCATACTGTTAGCAGAAAAGTGGGTAGATAACGAATTAAGGTAGTCAGAATACATGATAAAGTAATTAAGATGAGACTTATAAGCAAATTAAAAGTTACATTTATCTCTGCTTATGCTCCTCAGTCTGGGCTGATTGATGAGCAGTAGGACCAATTCTATGAGATCCTTTTGCAGACCACCTCAATGACAAATGACGGAGACTTTGTTATTGTGGCTGGTGACTTCAATGGACATGTTGGACAGCACGTCCATGGATTCCAGGGAGTGCATGGTGGCTATGGTTTTGGACCTAGAAATGAGGAGGGAACAAGACTGCTGGAGTTCTGTGATGCAAATGATCTCATGATCTGCAACACTAACTTCAAAAAACCTGCTGTCCACCTAATCATCAGTCTGCTGAGCACATAAGATAGATTGACTACTTTCTTGCCAGGCAACAAGACAGATGGATGCTTAAAAATGCAAAGTCTTTCCCAGGTGAGAAGTGTACAACCTAACATAGGTTACTAGTTAGTGACTTCAAATTACAGCTAGAAAGACTCAGAGAAATAAACCAATCTGGAAAAGAAGACTATGGAAGCTCAAAGACCCAGCAAACAGAAAAATTTAGAGATTTACTAATGGAAGCTTCTGATGAAAGAGAGGAAGAGTTGGGAACATATAGCTTAGAGGACAACTGAAAGTTCCTATGGGACAATCTACTGGGGGCTACAGATGAAATCTGTGGTTGGTGCAGAGTCCCAGCTAGACCAAGGGTGACATGGTGGTGGAGCAAGGAGGTTGACAGTGCTATAAAAGCAAAATGACAGGCCTGGAAAGACTGGGAAAATGGTGGAAGCAGAGAATTATATCAGGTAACTAAATGGGCAATTAAGTGTCAGGTATACATAGCAAAAGGAGTAGCTGAAGGTAAGAGATTTGCAAATGTCCTACAACGTGAGGATCAGAGGTGTGAGGTGTTGAGGATTGCAAAACAGTGTATCAGAGAAAATAGAGATGTGGTAGGTGAGAAATGTGTGCGAATGGATAATGGAATGCTTGCGCTTAGTAACTCAGAGAAGAAAGATGCATGAAAGTGTCACTATGAAAGGTTACTAAACGTGGAAAATGGATGGGAGAAGGAGAATTTACCAAATATTGAACCAATTGAGGGACCAGCCATCAGAGTTGATAGCAGCATAATAGATAAGGCAATTAAGGACATGAAGTGATTCCTGGGCCATCAGGAATCACTGCTGAGATGATTAAAATTTCTGGTGACGTAGGATACAGCTTAGTCACCTGTAAAGTTAATCAGGTTATATAGGAAGGCATCATCCCCAATGACTGGTGTAGTAGCATTATAGTTAGCTGCTACAAGGGTAAAGGCGATGCCTTAGGTGAAAACAACTACAGAGGTATTAAACTACTAGACCAAGTCATGAAAATTACTGAGAGGGTTAAAGCTCAATTGATTAGAAATAGAATTAAACTAGATGAGATTCAGTTTGGTTTTGTATCTGGGAAGAGTACCACAGATGCTATATTCCTAGTGAGACAGCTGCAGGAAAAGTACTTGGTCAAAAATAAGCCATTGTACTTAGCCTTCGTCGACCTGGAGAAAGCTTTCACAGAGTTCCCCGCTCTGTTATAGGGTGGTCTCTAAGGAAGTTAGGAGTAGAGGAGTGGCTTGTTAGAGCTGCCCAAGCCATGTATAGTGGTGCTGTCAACCATGAATACAGTGATGAATTTAGCATTCAGGTAGGGGTTCACCAGGGCTCAGTTCTCAAACCACTCAGTCATTATAGTCCTCCAGGCCACAACAGAGGAATTCAAAACTGGGTGCTTGTGGGAACTGCTATATGCTGAGAACCTGGCTCTTATCACAGAATTTTTAGCACAATAGGAGAAGAAATTCCAGGTATGGAAACAAAACCTGGAATCAAAGGGCCTTAAAGTTAACCTAGCTAAGACAAAAGTGGTTGTTAGTAAGAAAGAAGATAAAACTTTCTTCCCATCAGGTAAATGGCCTTGCTCAATATGTAGCAAAGGAGTTGGAAGAAATTCCATTCGCTGCACCCAGTGTAAACTATGGACTCATAAGAGGTGCAGTGGAATCCCAGGTAGATTAACAGATAATCTTTGTATGTGACAAATGTGCAGGAACAGAAAAGCACTAAGAGTACACGGGACTTAGATTCTCTCAAATGCCCAGGAGGCTCTCTTGAAGTTGTAGATAGTTTCTGTTACCTGTCATGATGATGACAGAAACATGCACACACACATCTATTCTACCAAATTTCACTCACAAAGCATTAACGAACAGAAGGTTATGGCAGAGAAACTACATGGTTTCAAAACAGCTTCATCACTACATAGACATTCCTGCATTCATTGTTATCAGAAATTTATTTGTAGAGAGAATGTGGTAGAGATGAGCAAAGAAAGCAGTGAGGATTGTTTTAGAACCCCTCCCCCACTTCTAGAAGGTGTGAAGTAAATGATTAATATAACTTACCTGACAGCAATATTGCAAATATACCAAAGAGTGGATTGCAGAAAATGGAGCAGATCGAGAAACCTAAATAGTCAGGTGGCTTCTTAAGAGGGTCTGGTGTTTCTGTCAGAATTGGTAAGACATAGGAAGAATGTATAGTGTACACTGAGTGGAGGCTGTGCCGACTACCAGTGGTAGCCACGCTCAGTTGAGAAGACCAATTTTTGCGGTCCATCTCGTATTCACCAGCCTCAATGGCTTTGGATGAACCTTTGTCAGAATACATCTCCAGAAGTTCTGTGACTTTTCAGGTGATGTTCAAAGTTTATCTGAAATTAGAGAGAAATATCTGGGTGAAACTAAGAATGTTTTTATTCTTTCATTTTAAATTACAATTTAACCAACAAAGTGTAATGTGTGGCAGTAGTCATGGCAAGAGAGGTGGACCCCTAAGTTATAATGTCATAGTGTTGTTTTTGTAGCTCTAGGTCAGCTCTCATGCAACACACCTAGTATCAATGGTATTCCAACCATTACAGTTCCATCATTATTTATTTTAGTCTACATGACAAAATGTGCCTTACCATTTTTTTTTTTACTTAAAACAAGAGAGCATGATATGAGAAAGGTGAACCTTAAAGATGTTCACAAGCAGTTAAACCCTAAGTCGTGAGCAAGAGTGAAACCCTTAAATTGTGACCAGAAAGTTAGATCCTAAAATCGTGGATAGGAAGTTAGACACTAATGCCGAGACCCCGATATAAACCTTAAAATCGTGACTAAATAGGCAGAAGTCAGACCCTAAGGTCTTAATTTCAACGGAAAATTTACGAAAATAAAACCCCCAAAACTATAGTATTTACAAACATGGCCCATCCCACTAGTCAGGTTTTAGTATAAAATCCTTCCTTCTCAAATTTAAATTCTGTTTTGGAGCCAAATGTGGTCACTGGAACACACAGAAATAATCTAATCCCTCTGAAATTGCCCCTCACAACCAGAAACCAAACAAGTATTTTAAAAAGAAATAACACATTGGGCAACCCTAAATATATTCTAGAAAACCCTTTACGTGTTAGGCATAGCAGCCAAATTTAAATCATACCACCCATTAGTCCTTAATCCTCCCACCAAAATAATAATAATGCTTCAAACTATAGTAAACCGTTTACCCACACATTCCATCTCAATAGTTTCAAAGTCAAGGTCCATTTTCACTAATATCAAACTAGAAATAAGGAAACAATTTATAATGTAAACAAAAGCAACCAAACGACTCAAAGATTATAATTAAATATTTAATTTAAAACGAGCGCTTTAAGCTTCATTTACTTTCTTATACAAGACGTAATTTAATTAACAACTGCATTTCTTCGAAGGTAATTACTTGGTTTCAAAATTCAAGATAAACTGGATTGTGTTAGAGGATCGTATTACACACACTGTGTTTCAAATGTCACCATTTTCTTCATGGGTATATATATTTAAAATTAATTAAAAAAACAACATTATATTCTATAGCCATTTAATGACTGGTCGCCTTAGTCTTGGGAATAAATAGTCTCACTTATTCTTCTTTAATATATAATCTCATATATTCTTTAATTGTTAAGTAAAAGGAAGCAGATATCATCTAAACAACAACAATATTGTGTGTACTGGTAAACAATTCTGAAGTATATATAAATAGAGGGAAGTGCAGCTCAGAATCAAACGTTTTTGTCTGAGTTTAAAAGTTCTTAATTAAGGTTTGAGAGACGATACGTTAACCAAGAGCTAATGAAAAAGCAACAAGTTGGCCTGGAGAGCAGACGCATTTTAAAATTCATGTTTTTTCAAACACCATTGGCGGAAATAGCAATAAAAATTTTTATGACAATAATTTCTCAGATAGGCACAAAACCTGAGCAATTCTAGTACTCGAGTAGGATTATATCACGTCAACCACAAAAAGATGAAATGGCTCAGTCGACTTCTAAAAGAAACATAAATAACTTGAGGAATACATTTTATACGATGCTCTTCTAATTCTACAAATTCCCTGCAATAATTATTTTCCACAATGGAGAAAGAGTAAGGCTAAATTAGGTTAAATATATTACTGGTACTCAGGTGCACCTTCAGTAACCCATGGTTATTTCTAAAAGCTAACCATTTTTTTATCGTTTTGCTTAGAAGACATGAAGAATTATAAATTGTATTTCTTTAATAAGGAAATAAAAAGAAGATCAAACAAGAAATAGGTAACTGTGTACATAACTAATATTGTCCTTTTTTTTATTTCTGTATTTGTTAAACGGGTATCAGTTAAATTTGTAGGTGTTTGACCTGACAAATACAAGGTACCCCCCACCTCACCTAAAAATCCAGCCCAACTCCATTCTTTACTAATGAGAAAACGAAATAGTTTGCATATATATATAACCTTTCTTTAGCATAGTTTAAAAAGTCAAAAACTATATCAATTTTTCATAAGAATAACAATTCGTCTTTTCACCCCATCTTTTTACAATTCTTGCAGATCCCCTGCAAATATGAGAAACACACGCTTTCTCAATAAAAATAACATTAGTAACAGGTGGGATGTATTAAGGAAATCGGAAGTGCGTGAAACTTATACTGAGCACAAATTTTTACAATAAATTTGACGATTTGTTTCACACTATTGAGTCACTCCTTTAGTAAATGTTAGATTATTATTCTTAAACCTGCTTAAATTTAAACCCCAATCATATATATATATATATATATATATATATATATATATATATATATATATATATATAAATAAATATATGTGTGTGTGTATATATATATATATATATATATATATATATATTTATATGAGGGGGGGATAAAAGAAATGTTTGGGTTGAAAATTTAAAAGTTAACGAGTAATTGTAAGTTTTAACTATTTTATTTAAAACGGAATGTCCAAATTCAAGTCATAGAAATTGAAATATATAAAAAAAATATAGTTATATGAACGATGTATACTATTTAAATTTAAGATATAGCTCTCTCTCTCTCTCTCTATATATATATATATATATATATATATGTATGTTCATATTTGTTACATTAAACACATGTTGAGTAAACATTAGTAGGACTATATTAAATTATATGATTCCTTACCTTGCGGGGGGAAATAATTAGATCAAAAGTTAAGTTTAATCAATTAATGAGAGGTTCAACTAAACATTCCAATCGTTCAAGTACACACCTGGGCGCATGCGTACAAGCCACAGGTGTGGTCTTAACTGTTTTTATTATCTGTCATCAAAGGTAGACAGGAATAAGATAACAAGTCAAGCCAGGGAAGTAGCCTCTTATGCTGTCAATCGATCTATTAGAAATAGCAGCCAAATTTCCTTTACGTAGCATTCAACTATATTAAAAAGGGAAGGCTGAAACATGGGCCTAGATACACTGTCTTTGAATAATTGGCGAAATGATCAGTGTTGGAATGATTTTGATCATACACTCAATACTAACCTGGATTAAACAAAACAATCTGGCAGATTGCATGACTAAGAGTGGCACTCGAGTTTTGACCACAAAACTTAAACAAGGTCACCTCTCGCTCAAAGTAATAGGTTTGTTATATTATTAAGCAAATAGAAAGCAGCCCAATTAGTAACAGAAATAATGTTATTACTTTTTCTTCAGAAATTATTATAATCATTGTTAATGGACAGTTTTAGTATCATGACTTAATTTTAACGGAATTGTCGACCTTGTGTGTGTGTGTGTGTTCGTTTGTTTTAGGTTCGTTTTCCCATGCTGTTATGGGTTAGTTGATACTTCGAGACATTGTATCTCTGGTACTAATTAAGAAGAGAGGGCCCGGTGCGCGTACTCCTGAATCCGCGTTAGCTAGTCGTGACTAGTCGATCCTACAATTACTACCTAGCAAAGTAAATAAAACACAAAGTAAATAATTTTTTTAAACAAAGTAAATAAAACACAAAGTAAGGATAGACTAGTCAAGACTAGCTAGCGCGGATGCGCGAGTGCGCGCACCGAGACCACTCTTCTTAAGTAGTACCGTATCTCTTCCCTTGTTTCAAGTCAGAGATCACTTATTCAACATGGTATCGAAGATACTCGGTGCTCAGCAGTAGCGGTTCGTATATATAGGCACTGCAGAACTGCAGCACCCCCTATTTCCACTCGATATTATCGACGACATTCAATACAATGAGTTTTTTTTTCCTTTAATTCTTTCTTTATACATGTATGTTATATAATCCTTAAGCTTAATGTCAGTAGCTATACCCTACTTTATGAAAAAATACAAAAATCCTTGTATAAAACTGTACGCTTCACAGTTTCAGCAATGCGGTGTTTGGCTGTTGTGTGCATGCTCACATGTCCGAGATAGGAGGCTTCATGCTAGGGAGAGACAGCACTGTCGGTGAAAGGTAGTGTTTCTTTTTGACTCCACGTGTGTTATGCTTAAAAACGTGTTTATATTCTTGAATGTGATAAAGTGTAAGATTAGATTATTATCCTGCTCCCAGCTTCAGTATTGCTGCCAGGATTTGAAAATTAGGGCAGATTTTCCCCCCTTATTTTGTGATTTAGGGAGAATTTTTGAAAAACAAGGGGGAATTCGCAGCAGTGTTCAGTGAACAAATTAAACACACAGCCTGGCAGTGGCTAAAACATGAGCCGATCGAGTTTATGTATAAATATTCTTTTTATATGTTTGTTTCCTTTTACACAATATTAATACGATGGCTAAAGAATTTTCTGAAGCAACCCCCCCCCCCCCACTAATTTATTCTATGAGCTGCCATTGGTGCTCAGACTTTGTTGAGAGGAGAAACTATGAACAATACAGACCACCTCAATTTCGTACAAGTGGTTGCAGATGGAGCCTTGTGAACGGATTTGGAAGACAGAAACTGAATGAAGCCCGTTGTATGCATGATAGTTATAAATGAGTGTCACTGTCTTGAAAGCAACATCCCTCATCTCCAATCTTCCATGAAAACATGTCTGGTCATGGGAAATATCACCAGGCAAACAGCTGAATGTTGGTGACAGGAATGGTATAATGGTCATAGAAAATCTGCCTCAACAAATTCCATCCACCCTATGTGAACAAAGAAAAATGGATGTTAAGACAATGATGATGATATATATATATATATATATATATATATGTGTGTGTGTGTGTATTTATATATTCGCCATGCTGGACCACTGAAATCTACAAGTTTTTTCTCTCTGTTTATTTTCTCTTATTCCTTTCTGTTGAAGAGCATAGGCTCAAAACATAAAAAACTTTTTCATTTTCCTGAGTGTCAAACTAATACACTTGCTTGTTGTTCATACATCTGTCTTCATCTTTGTTTTTCTATAAATTTCAACTTTATATATATATATATATATATATATATATATATATATCTTCTTTCAGTTTCTATTTACCAAATCTACTCCACAAGGTTTTGCTCAGCGCAAGACTACTAAAAGACTCTCATGGTGCTGTGTAGTGGGATTGAACCCAAAACCATGTGGTTGGGAAGTGAACTTTTCAAACATATAGCCATGCCTTTGTATATCATCATCGCCATCATTTAGCATCTGTTTCCAATGCTGCTTCAAATTGGACAGTCTCTGAGGATCTGACAAGTTCCAGTATCTGTAGTTAATGCCCTTCTTAATGCCGGCACTTTTGTATTGAGTGTATTTCATACACGGGCAGCATAAATCAGAACAATCATCATTGTTTTAATGTCCAGTTCTCCAAGCTTGCATGTGTCAGATGATGTTTATTAAGGCAAATTTTTCTACAGCTTGATGCCTTTCCTATCATCAACCCTCACCTGTTTCCAAGTAAGATAAAATTTCCCCATTGCCAGGCATGTTTTCACTGAACACTAGAAATGCAAAACAGTTTTATGGCAGTAACACTCATTTACAAGTATTATTTGATGTCAAAACAAGGACACACAAACACAAACACACACACACACACTATGGGGTCCTTTTATTTTCTGTCATTGAAACATGCTCACATGGTTTTAACTTCCGTGACTTCTGTAGAAGACATTTACCCAAAGCAGCCAAACTCAACCCGAAATCATGTGTTTGGGAAGTAAATCTCTTAAACGTACAACCATGCTTGTATCTAGGTCTTGTAAATTTCTCAATGTTCAAATCAGATCAAGTCTTCTGAGAAATGCATAATGAAAAACAGAGCAAAAATAAATTTGGTAAATATTCTGTTTTTTGGCACCAATGTGTTATACTTTTCAGATGTTCAAAGAAAGATCTGTATGATCTATATGTTGGT
Source organism: Octopus sinensis (assembly GCF_006345805.1). Taxonomy (NCBI): domain Eukaryota; kingdom Metazoa; phylum Mollusca; class Cephalopoda; order Octopoda; family Octopodidae; genus Octopus; species Octopus sinensis. Next base: position 17,939,074 of record NC_043013.1, read on the forward strand.
CAGTTTGTAAAGAAACCATATATATATCACCGTGATTGACCAGGCTATCAGATGTTGCTACACATTGCTGGTCACAATGCACTTCACACTGTTTTAGCCTTCAAATGACGCCACCCCCCCTGGCTCAGCAAGCAGGCCAACATATATATATATATATATATATATAGCATTAAGAAGGACATCCAGCTGTAGAAAGCATGCCAAGACATATAATGGAACCTAGTGTGATTCCTGGCCTTGTTAGCTCCTGACAAACCATCCAACCCATGGCAGCATGGAAAACAGACATTAAATAATAATGATGATGATGCTGATGATATAACATTTGCACCAGTTCACTCTGTTAGAGGCACAGGCATGGCTGTGTGGTTGAAGAGTTTCATTCCCAACCATGTGTTTTCAGGTTCACTCCCACTTTGAAGCATATTGTGCAATGGTCTTCCGTTATAGCTCTGGGCCAACCAAAGCTTTGTGAGTGGAATTGAGAGATGGAAACTATAACAGAAATATGTTTGTGTGTGTTTCTATCTCACTGACATTTCCTGGTAGTTGTAAACAAACATTGTTACACAAGCAATGTTTATTTCCAATCTTCTGTGAAAACATGTCTGGTCATTGTGCTGTTCCTGTTCAAAGGATTAGGAGAATATTACTTTGCATAGAAAAAGTGGAGGAATGGCAACATAAAGTGCATCTGGCGGTAGAAAATCTGCCTCAATGTGTTTGACCCATTGGCTTGCATCACTTTAACCCACTTCATTTAATCACCCACCCAGTCTCCCATTAACAAGTAGCTGCCTACCACTGTCTCTCTTCCATTACTATCTCCCCTACTACCCTATTTGCTTTGTCAACATACCCATATTCCTCCTTTAGTTCACCCTCACAGTTGCATTTGCACTGAAGGAACAGGGAAACCTGGAGAAGAGAAAACTTTTGTCTTACAAGGACTAAACAACCTCTCAAGTGCTAGTGTCATGGTAAAAGGTAGTCCTGTACACCTTGTAAAGTTTTTGGTGAATGAAAGGGAGGATATTTTAATTTTGCTAAGGACACGACAAGTTCTTTAGTGCTGGTGTCATGGTAAAATGTAGCCTGAATACTCTGCAATATGGTTGTGGTCAGGAAGGGCACCCAGCCATAGAAACCACGTCAAATGAAACGTACAAGTGAGGCATGGTCCCCAAACTATGAGGATAGTACCTCCAAATAGGAGCTGACAACTCACCCAAGCCATGCCAGCATGCAAAGTGGATGTAAAAGGATGATGATGTGCAATCTGACATGGAAAAAAATCGAATCCTTAATCTATTATTTCACATTTAGCACTTGTTTTTTAACAGAAGGGTTGGTTGGGTACCATTGTTGGCCTTAATCTGGTTCTCAGGTGCTCATAAGAAATCTTATGAGGAAGAATCATCTGAGCCTATAATCACCTTTAAGTATTATTTTTGTAATACGCGCAGGCATAGCTATGTGGTTCAAAATTTTACTTTCCAACCACAGTTTCAAAATCAGTCTCACTGCATGACACTTTGCATATATGGGTGTCTTTACTGTCTTTGACACTGCTTGAGCAGCAGTGACATTTGTTTATCTTCCACTGTTTGGCAGTTTGACATGTGAATTCTTGAGATGAAATAGATATAATTTTAGTGGCTAGGAGTACTATAATAGAATAGGGAGGTAAACTTTGGACCCAGTCAGACAGGAAAGATTCAATTGATATAAAAACGGGGTCTTGCAACTCAGTACAAGTAACAGATATAGTAAGAATATACTTATATTGCAAATTAATTCTTGGTTCCTGAACTCAGTGGGTGGGTGGGGTTTATATAGTGACGACATTATTTACAGTACAAAAAAGTAGTAATGTAGAAATAGAAAGATGTAAGACAGAACTTTTTAAGAATTTTGGATAAGAAATAGAAACAGGAAAAAAATCAGAGTTGTAAAATTCCTGGACATAAAGCTTAGCCTCAACGATGGAAAGTTCAAACTGTTCCATAAGCCAAACAAAAACTTAAAATATGTGAACCACAGATCTAACCATCCAGAACATATACTATGAAGCTTCCTGAGAAGCATGTATAATAGAATATCCAGGCTATCCGTGGACAAATGGATATTCAACATGCATGCTGAATATCACATCGCAGCACTAGCTAGGGCAGGACATAAGGATAGAATAGTATATGTACAGAATAGGACAGAGAAGGCTTAATACCCAGGGAGTGTTATTAATATTAGAGATAATCCTGTAAATAACCACAGAATACCAGAACCTAGAAAAACAGTAAATATAATAGGGACCAAAATGGAACCACAACATTAAGAAGGATATAAAACAGAACTCATGAAGTAGCAGACAAGGGTAGAAAGAAAGGGACCAGAAAGAAATAGTAAAAAGACAGTAGAAAGAGATAAAATTACAGTAGCAAACCCAATAGATATATTAAAAGAAATGGGAACATAAGTGATAAAATTATTTGGTTTAACCCAGTTTTCAATTCTCAAATAGAACCCAAAATAGGTCAGGAATTCTTCTCAGAGTTAGATAGGCGCTCCCCCAAATCTTCCAAATATCACAAAATCAGGCATAATGTAAAATTAGTATATGTGATCTCTCACAATCTAGAATACTATCTTCTTTATCTTTTACTTGTTTCAGTCATTTGACTGCGGCCATGCTGGAGCACCACCTTTAGTCGAGCAAATCGACCCCAGGACTTATTCTTTGTAAGCCCAGTACTTATTCTATCAGTCTCTTTTTTGCCGAACCACTAAGTGACGGGGACATAAACACACCAGCATTGGTTGTCAAGCAATGCTAGGGGGACAAACACAGACACACAAACACACACGCATACATATATACGACAGGCTTCTTTCAGTTTCCGTCTACCAAATCCACTCACAAGGCATTGGTCGGCCTGGGGCTATAGCAGAAGACACTTGCCCAAGATGCCACGCAGTGGGACTGAACCCGGAACCATGTGGTTGGTTAGCAAGCTACTTACCACACAGCCACTCCTGTGCCTATATACACAAACTAAATAACATAAAACTCAGTAGGGGGGGGGGCTATGGAAAAACCACAGCTCATAACATAATAAACAGTGATGGAATGGTTGCAAATAGGAATAAAAGCTCATCAACAACAAAAACAGGTCCTAACAATGCCATACGCTGCCTGTCAAATTATTAGGCAGTTCAGTTTTTTTGCAATAACAGAATATTTATTCATTCGAATCTAGATATTTTCCCACTACATAATAACACCCATCTACATGTACTGTACCAAAATAAATCTGATTCACAAATACATAAAGAAACAATGGCCATTTTTGTTAATAGGCATAATTTTTACCGTCCTAAATTTTTAGGTAGGTCTAATAAAAATGCTAATTATGCAAAAACAAACATTTATTTAATGCGACAATTAATTTTTTTTTAACAACAAATATAATCATAACTGACTTTATAATGAACATAATGATATGTTTGAATGGAAATAATAGAAGAAATATGATGTCATAAAGTTCTTAATGATGGATGTATGATCCTCCACATGTGAGAATGTCCCTGACACGTTTATCCATTGAATTTGTCAAGGTAACTACTTCATCTGGTGTGATACTGTCAGCAGCATCTGCAATAGCTTCCCGAGAGCTGCCGTCCATCTTGATATATCTTCCTCTTCAGAACACCCCTTAGATTTTCAACCAGGTTTAAGTTGGGTGAACACGCTGGCCACTTCATCAAACGGTGCCCAGGGAAGCCTAATTGCTGTAGGTATCCCAGAGATGTCATAGCTGCGTGGGAAGGTGCATTATCTTGCAGGAATACCAGTGTTCTCTTTAATGAAACTTTCTGCTACTTCAACCATGGCTTAAAATTGTCCTCCAAAAAGGCATCATAGGCATTAGATGTCATCTTAATTCCATTTGTTCACGAGTATAGGCGTCCAAAACTATGGTACAAATTCTTTTCGCTAGATTATAAGGTATATTCATTTTTATGTGTTTGGGGTAGCATGAGCTGAATAATAGGTATTGTTTAGAATCTGTGGGTTTATAGAAGATGTCTGTTTCAATGTGGTTATTGACTATTTTAATTAGGATGTCAAGAAAAGGGAGTTGTTTACTGCTGTGCTCCATGGTGAATTGTATGTTGCTATTAATATTGTTAAGCATTATTTTGAAATCGAGGAGTTTGTCCATGCTGTCTTTCCAAAGTATAAAGCAATCATCCAAATACCTCTTCCAGTTCTCCTTTAAATAGCAATGAAATGAGGTGCCATATTTTTGTAGTGATGATTGATATAACTTAAGCTCTAGGTAACCCATTACAAGGTTCGCAATCACTGGAGCAGCTCAGGTTCCCATTGCAATTCCACATTTTTGTTGAGAGTAAACTGAATAGTTGTTCAGTAGGATGAATTTGAGTGCTGCAGTTATGAACCTGTGATCTTTTCTGGGTATTTTTCTAGCCAGAAGGTTATTGCTTCTATACCATAGTCATGTGGGATATTGGTGTACAAATTCACCACATCAAATGATACTAACAGGGTTCCTTCCTTTATTCTCTTCGGGAGGTGGTTCAGCATGTCTAAGTCATCCTTGATGGGGCTTTTTATATATTTTAGAAACGGTATGAGTAAGATGTCGAGGAAGTTGCTCAAACGGTGGGCTTGACAAGCAGGTCCAGCAATGATGGGTCTCAGTTTGAGGTCAGTGGGGGGAGGAACATTAATGAATAGCTTTACAAATATGTAGATTTTTGTGTATTTTAGGTAATCCGTAGAATAGACTAGGTCTATTTAAAATTGGATAGTCTATTTCATGTTTAGTGAGACCCTTTCCATGTATTTGAAGTAAGGAGGATAAGTTTTTAAGTGTCTTCTGTGGGTTGTATTGTTCTATCTTCTCATAGTAAATATTATTTTCCAACATGGAAATTTTTGTAGTACTCTGTGTCCATCACCACTACCGCACTTCCTTTGTCGGCTTCTTTAATGGTCAGGTTTATATAATTTTTTAACTTGATTAGGTCTTTCTATTCATTGCATTGAGGTTGGATTTAATTTGTTGTTTTTGTAGGGTACTAAAAGGAAAACTAGTAATGTGTTCACAAAAAGCATCAAGTGCTTTATTTCTGCCTTTTGTAGGACAGTATTCACTTTTGTTTTTTACTATTGAGTCATCTTCGCTCATATATATATATATATATATATATCAATATCAGTGTAGGGCCTCACAGAGGCAACGTGGCTGAGTTCCTTTCGAGTGTTGGGCCTCACAAGACTTTTGGCATTATGTTGTGCTTGAGAAGAAAGCCCATCAAGCTGAGCAAAATCACAGTTGTGGCAGATAAACGTGTCATGCAAATGGCACCCATGCTGGTGGCATGTTAAAGCACCCATTACACTCTTGGAGTGGTTGGTGTTAGGAAGGGCATCCAGGCATAGAAAATCATGCCAAATCAGACTGTAGTCTCATGCAGCCTTCTAACTTAGCAGCAACGGTCAAACCGTCCAACCCATGGAGAACAGACATTAAATGATGATGATGATATCATTGAGTAAGTGTTAGTATTTAATATATGCAAATGTATTCTTTGAACAATGAATAAATATATTATTTATAGAGAAATAAATTATTATTGTAGATACAAAGAGGTTAAGAGAGAGAGAGAAAAGTTTAAAAAATTAAAATAAAATGCATTAATATTAAACACATACACAGTGTATATCTGAGTGAAAACCAGTAGCAGACATGATGCTTTAAAAAAATATATGTTCATCCCCACCTTCACTTCCACATGTTGACAGTTTATTTGTAGGGAATAAGCTGACATGGTCGTATTGTCTGTTTTGTGAACTTAGGTGTTTGTGATGTCTCACCAGTGGAAAGATTGGCAGTTTTGGCAAACGAAAGATTTCGTGTAGTTGAAGATATGTTGAGAGAACGGTTGGAAACAGAGGAAGAAGAAAATGGTGAAGAACGAAATGAAGAATGGAGAGACACTGGTGATTCCCATTGGAAAAAATTACAAGGTTCAACTGGGTTCCCACTTTTCCTTTTACTTTTTGATCTTGTCTTCAAGGGGCAAGTGTAAAAATGCCGTCCCATATTGAGACCTGGCTTTTGGCAGAGGCGCAACATTGAGCGGCAACCACATTTACATAAAGGTGGTGTGGCTTTCATTGATTTACTGAGTGAACAGTCTTTATTTACATTTGGTGTGATATTTCTTGAACTTTTATTCAATGACGTATCACAGACATTAGGAATTACTGTCATATTGGTGATTTCCTTAATGGCGAAATTTGTGAATTTTTTATTTGAATATTTGAAAGTTAGTGGCGTCTCGAAAGGTTTGATTGAAGTTAAGTTGGAGCATGAAGAATTTGCTTTTGTTTGTAATTTGACTTCTTGATTATTTGAGGAGTGTTCTCGTGAATTATTTGTCCTTTTGTTAATATTCTTGCAATTTTCTGGAACTTTAGAAGAATTCCAGTCTCGTTTTGAATTGTTCAAATCAATATAAACAGGAAAGTTTTTGCTTTTTTCTGAGAAACATGATGAATATTTTATTCCAGTAAATCCATTTGAGGAAGAGCTAGATGCTCCACCATTTAAGGAAGTATTAGATGCCACACTCTTTGAAGAAGAGCTTGAAACTTCAACAGTTGAGGTAGAGTCTGATGTCACAAAAGAGGAAAAGCTACATGTTCCCCTCTTTGAGGAAGAGCTTAATGCCCCATCATCTAAGGAAGTGCTAGATGCAACAAAAGTTGAGGTAAAACCATTACTTTTATTGAGACCTAAATTGCTTCTGCCAAGACTAACATTACTTTTGTCGGAACCTGGATTTCTTTTGGAGAGATCTATATATTTTGCATATGATCCAGTTCCTGACGATGATGATAGGTTATTTATGAAAGATTTTGCAGGAACAGTAGGCACATGCTTAGTAAATTCCTGAAATTGGGCTCTGGGTGTGTTAAATTGTGGCTTGTTCTGATGTAAAGTATTAACAATGTGAAACTTATCCAAAGAAGAAGCTTCCATAACAGGCAAAGGCTGTTTAAAAATATCATCTTTGCTGTTGCTATTATTACAATTCTTGTTGTTGTTGTTATTATTATTATTATTATTATTATTACCACCACCAGAGATCTTAGTTTGTGCAGTATGTAGTGTGACAGTCTTTTGCTTTTCTTTGGTTAGAGTAAAACTGTTGATATTTTTATTTGGCACTGAGGACTTTGGATTCTGAAATGGTAAAAGATAATCGGTATAAATCAAAACAAGTCATACATGAAACAATATTTCTAGCAGTAGATATTTTCTGAGAAATTAGACTCCAACTCCAGGAACCAAAAATAATATATTCATCCCAATATAGACATACATACTGATAAACACACTAACATTGATACATACACCAATGATAATATTAATACAAATCATCATCATCGTTTAACGTCCGTTTTCCATGCTAGCATGGGTTGGACGGTTCAACTGGGGTCTGGGAAGCCAGGAGGCTGCACCAGGCCCAGTCTGATCTGGCAGTGTTTCTACAGCTGGATGCTCTTCCTAACGCCAACCACTCCGAGAGTGTAGTGGGTGCTTTTTATGTGCCACCTGCACAGGTGCCAGACGAGGCTGGCAAACGGCCACAATCGGATGGTGCTTTTTACGTGCCACCGGCACGGGGGCCAGACGATAATATTAATACAAATACATACTAAAATTTATTTCAAATTTTGGCACAAGGCCAGCAATTTTATGGAGGTGGGCAAGTCAATTATATTGACTCCTATATACTTGACTAATACTTTATTGACCACGGTAGGATTTGAACTCAAAGCAGAATCAGAAGAACTGCGGCTAAGCATTTTACTCAATGTGCTAATGATTCAGCTAGCTTGCTGCCTTCATACATACTAATATTAATACCAATATTTACATTAATATTAATACATCATCATTAAAATCCGTTTTCCAATACATACCTACAATATGCAGTTGATACATTTCACTTGCAATATTTTCTTCATCTTCTAGCACAACAGATACAAGCCTATATATCTCTATCTATATAATATTTTATATATATAGATAAATGATAGAAAATGGGACGAATGACATTCTTTATTTAAAATCACTACAATTGTTTCAACATATTTTTACACCTTTAGTACATTGAGGAGGTGTTGTGTAATCATTATCATACATCCAAGGTGTAAAATGCACCTCCTCAAGTGATTGTTTAAGATAAGTTCTTTGTTAGATCCTCATCATTTCACAAAAGCTAATATCATAGAGTGAAATGACGAAAGGATCTAATGAAGGAGTTATTTAAACAATCACCTGAGGAGGCACATTTTAAACCTTGAATGTATGATAATGATTACACAACATTATATACTGTAAAAATATGTTGAAACAATTGTAGTGATTTTAAATAAAGAATGTAATTCATCCCATTTTCTATCATTTATCTATTTATATAATCTCTATGGAATTCCTGATGTATATTAAGTAGCATTCTACAGGGTTTTTACCTGAACTTTATTTAACTATATATATATATATATATGTGTGTGTGTAGAGAGAGAGAGAGAGAGAGAAAACAAACATTGACTGACTGAAATATTGTATAAAAGCAACCAATGACAGTCTTCAGTGATACAAACATCATTGAACATAATAATTGTTTTGTTCACATCAGTACAATATCACACATTAGGGGAAAGGACAGAATCAATTAAATTAAACTCAGCATATTACTGGTACTTATTAGGGCTTTCCTCTGCCAGAATATGAAGGAAACACAACACCACAAAGGAAAGGTTCCAACAGCTTCTGCTGCCATTGTCTTCCCCTAGATATTTCTCTGGTGAACCAGTTTGTGATGTCTGTTGTTTTTTCCCAATCAATTTCAAGCAAACATCAAAATACACTTAAAATGAGTTAGCTGCTGATCATAAACAGACCCACGACCTAACACAATGTCCAATAATTCATTTGCGATCAGTAAAATACCTCACAATATTTGCTTTTTTCTTTGTTTACCCTCTCTCTCTCTCCCTTTTTAATGATCCCTTACTCATACTTACCAAAAAAATATAATAAAGGGTTTGTTTAGTTCTACTTTAGTATGAGAGCCAGTTTGTTTTATATATACATATGGGTGCCTTTAAATGTTCCAACTGAAGAGGGCATTTGTTATCTCAGTGCCCTGGTTTTCATATGACCTCCATTCTAACGGGAAAATGAATCACAAAATGTTATTTAGACAAATGGAATTGTTTCATGGAATGCAAAAACCACACACAAAAAAGTCAATATTTCTTTATTGAGAACAATTTCCTGTTTCCTCTCAAGTTAACACAGACTAGAAATAGGACAATTTCAGGTGAGTGATGGTTCTACAAATTACTAGAACAACGGGTTATATAGCTGGATGAAATATGATAAGCTTGTTCAACCAGGACTGACCTAGGGTTAAACAACTAAGCTTTATAAAATTCTAAACCTACTATTATTACTACTACTACGTGAACGGTTTAACCAGGGCTGGTAAGCTGGAAGGCTGTACCAGACTCCTGTCTGATTTGGCATGGTTTTCTACAGCTGGATTCCCTACCTAATGCCATCCACTCCTAGAGTCTAATGGGTGCTTTTACGTGCCATTTGCGTGACACCAGTATCTGCCATGATTGTGATTTTGCTTGGCTTGATGGGTCTTCTTCTCAAGCACAACATAATGCCAAAGGTCTTGGTCATTGCTTCCGTGAGGCCCAACACTTGAAAGGAACTCAGCCACTTTGCCTCCGTGAGGCCCAACGCTTGAATGGTGCTCCTTATGTGACACCAACATCAGCTATGGCTATGATTTCACTTGGCTTGACGGGTCTTCTCAAGCGCAACATACTGTCAAAGGTCTGTCACTAGTCATTGCTTCTGTGAGGCTCAAAGTTGGAAGATCATGCTTCACCACTTCTTCCTGGGTCTACCTCTTCCACAGATTCCTGGCCACAGTTAGAGATCAGCACTTCTTTACACAGCTGTTCTCGTCCACATGCATCACATGACTATACCAGTGCAGTCGTCTCTCTTGCACAGCACATTTGATGCCTCTTATGCCTAACTTTTCTCTCAAGATGCTTACACTCTGTCGAACATGCACACTGACATTGCACATCCAGCGAAGCATACCGGCTTCATTTCTTTCAAGCCTACGCAGGTCCTTGGCTGTCACAGCTCATGTTTCACTGCCATCTAGCATAGGTGTAATATCAAAATGCAATAACAACTGACAACAAAATGAAAAAAGTACTTTGTTAATCAGCATTAAGTTCTCTTTGGCATAATAACATTTATTAATTCTAAAATGTGTGTGAGAGAGATAGATAAATAGATAGATAGAAAGAGAGAGAGGAGTAGGTCAATAATAGTGCAGGTACTTGTTTCACTCTGTACTGTAGCTAAGTGAAGGGATGTGGTTTAGTAGTTATGGTAATCGCCTCAAGTTCATGAGGTTGTGAGTTCAATTCCTGGTGGCACATTGTGTTCTTGAGCAAGACATTTTATTTCATGCTACACCAGTCCACTCAGCTGGCAAAAATGAGTTGTACGTGCATTTCAAAGGGCCAGCCATGTAACATTCTGTGTCACACTGAATCTCCCTGAGGAAAACATTAAGGGCACATGTGTCTGTACCCTTAAGGTGGTGAGCTGGCAGAAACGCTAGCACGCCGGGCGAAATGCTTAGGGGTATTTCGTCTGCCATTACATTGAGAGTTCAAATTCCGCCGAGGTCAACTTTGCCTTTCATCCTTTCGGGGTCGATAAATTAAGTACCAGTTATGCACTGGGGTCGATGTAATCGACTTAATCCCTTAGTATATCCTTGTTTGTCCCCTCTATGTTTAGCCCCTTGTGGGCAATAAAGAAATAGGTACATGTGACTGTAGTGTGCTCAGCCACTTGCACAATAATTTCATGAGCAGGCCGTTCCGTTGATTGGATCAACTGGAACCATTGTAATCCACGGAGTTCCAGGGTCACTAGCTTAAAGGTTTTTTTTATTTGTCAAACAAATCAACCCCAGTACTTATTCATTTATAAGTTTGGTACTTATTCTATCAGACTCTTTTGCTGAACCACTAAGTTATGGGAACATAAACAAACCAACGCCTGTTGTTAAGCAGTGTAATGCACGGACAAATGCAGACACACGTGTTTATATATATGACAAGCTTCCACGTAGTATCATCATCATTTAACGTCCGTTTTCCATGCTAGCATGGGTTGGACAGTTCGACCGGGGTCTGGTAAGCCATGGAGGCTGCACCAGGATCCAGTCTGATCTGGCAGTATTTCTACAGTTGGATGCCCTTCCTAACACCAACCACTCCATGAGTGTAGTGGGTGCTTTTGATGTTCCACTGGCATAGGGGCCAGAGCAGGCTGGCAAACGGCCACGATCTTTGGTGCTTTTACGTGTCACCGACACGGACGCCACCCAGGTGGCGCTGGCATTTGCCAAGTTCGGATGGTGCTTTTTATGTGTCACCAGCACGGGTGTCTTAACTACAATTTCCATTTGAATTTCCATCTACCATATTCATTCATGAGGCATTGGTCAGCCCTGGGCTATGGGAGGAGACACTAGTCCAAGGTGATGTGCAGTAGGACTGAAACTGAAACCGTGTGGTTGCAAACCGAGCTTCTTAACCACCCAGCCATGCCTGTGCCTATAATAGAGAAAAGATAAAAAAAAAAAAGAACAGTGACATCTATCAGTATTTAATGTATCTTGAAAAATTATTTTAAATATACCTCTGACAGAGTTTTAGTTATTTTCATTAAGCATCCATCTTGGATCATTTTCCAGGCCAGACATGCTGTATTTCTGGCATCATCCAAACCTTAACAAATAAGACAACAGAAAGATGATGGTGGTGGTGGTGGTGGTGTGCTTGTATTAACTTAACTATGATTTTCTATGGTAAATTTATGAAGTTGTACATAGATATTGTTATGAAGGAGAGAATAAGTTATGTTTGTATTAACTTAACTATGATTTTCTACAGTAAATTTGTGAAGTTGTTTAGTTTTCTGTGCAATAATTACATAATATTGTTTAGCCTTTTGTGAAATCACTCTGTAATATTGCATCATGTTAGAGTGTCACAGAAAATTCCAGAATTATGTCATGTGATAAATGACATGTCTCACATGGTCAGATGATGTATGGTGGGAGGAGGGGGGCTTACCAAGCAGCCAGAAAGCTGATTGGTTAAGAATAAAGTTCTAGAAGTTTTGAAGACACCTAGCTGTGCATGACTTCTTCTTCTTCTTCTCAGGGCAAGCTGGCTTTCTGGGCTAGTCTCTGGTCTTTCTGCTGCTAACTTTTGCTGGTGGAGCTGTGTTGACACAGAAGGGAGGCCACGTTTTGCAACAGTATATCATGTCTCAGGTAAGAAAGGATTTCAGCAGAAATACCTTTGATCATAGGTTTACTTGATCAGACCTGATCAGGTGATAAACAAGGACTCCTACATGGTTTCTGACCCTATAGAAATAGCAGCTGAATGTCATCCAAATCTCATCTTACTGCCTTTAAATAAAAGAGTTTTGACACTGTTGGAATATTTTTAATCACAGGCCAACAGGTTCAGAGTTGCTAAACAACACCAACAATGAGGAAGTTTCATCATGGTCACTTCACACTGTAAGAGATAGCAGCTAAATCTTCCTTAAATCACAGTTTACTATTAAAAAAAACAACAAAAAAAAAACAAAAAACAGGAAGTCTCACATACACTATGTCTAAGTAAAAGGCAGGACGATTAGAACATCTTTGATCCAAGCTCTAGAAGAATGAGACTGATTGTTCGTTAAACAACAAGAATGGCCTACATTAAAAGTGTGTGGAAGCATATTTCAAAGGATAAATTTGTAGAGGAATGCTTCACCTGAGTGTTGTCGTCCTTGGAATGAAATACCGAGTTCTTGGAGAGCACCATTTAAACCATTAGGTTTTCTGCTGTAGAAATTCTGAAAATGAATATTTCAAAAGTGAAAGATTTTTTTTAAAGAAAAGCAAAGGAAGGAACAGATCCTTGACTTGGTGCAACAAAGAGTTTACCAGTGGTTTGTTTCATTGAACTGTGTGCTCATTGGTTTGGAGTGTAAGTGACTGAGTATTCCACAGACATGTGTACTGTCAGGTAGAATTAGCATAACACTATGTGACAAGGTTGTATATGCATGTGTGTGTGTGTGTGTTTATGTATGCATGTATTTATATATTTCTATTCAAAAGCTGAATTATTCTTCAGCCCATTAGAACAAATAGTTTCTCCATAAATGGTTCTTCAGGCAATGATTTGAAAGAATTTATCCCTAGGTATCATTATTACTAACCTTTCTTGTGTATCTGCCACATATGAAGAATTTAAAAGACTACATGTATTACAAGTAAAATATGAAGGATATATTGTTCTCCTCATGGGCTTTTAGCAATTCTAAGGACAAATGTGAACTTAGATTGACGCCAATCAAAACTTTTTTTCCTTCCAGTTTTTTCAGATAAGGTAAGGCTATGGTTGTAAACCAGTCACTGAAACTTTCAAGATCAAACCAGCCCGACTTACTTCTGTTGTATCAGTCACCTTTTGGCCCACCGAGTGTCCACAAAATCTATGATCAAAAGGTATTCCAGCTGAAACCATCTCATCTCTTTTGTATATCTAGGACTGTATTATCCAATGCATCACCCAACTTTTTAAGAGAGTAAGATGTCATTTAAGGGCAATTTGGCTGCTTTTTCTTACAGATCCAGAACTGTATAGAGTCATCTTTGACTCATAGAACCATGATGTACTCCAAATCCATCCTGCCAACAAGGGAAACTTCTATACAGCCACTCGACCTGCTAGAAATAGCAACCAAATCTCCTTCAAAGTACACTCTACTGTTGCAGTTCTTTTAACCACCAACATTTACAATTAACATGTACATATAGGCATAGGAATGGTTTTGTGGTGAGTAGCTTGCTTATCAACCACGTGGTTCTGGGTTCAGTCCCACTGCGTGGCACCTTGGGCAAGTGTCTTCTACTATATAGCCTTGGGCTGACCAAAGCCTTGTGAGTGGATTTGGTAGATGGAAACTGAAAGAAGCCCGTCATATACACACATATATATATATACATACATGTATATGTTTGTCCTCCCAACATCGCTTGACAACCGATACTGGTGTGTTTACGTCCCTGTAACTTAGCGGTTCAGCAAAAGAGACCGATAGAATAAGTACTAGGCATGCAAAGAATAAGTCCTGGGGTCAATTTGCTAAAGGCGGTGCTCCAGCATGGCTACAGTCAACTGACTGAAACAGGTAAAACAGTAATAGTGTGGTGGGGAAGGTGTGGCATTAAAACCAATAAATGTTTTACCTTATATGTGGCCCTCAGATCAATCCATTGGTTCAATTCCACTGGTTTCCACAGCTGTTTACGGCGACATTCATTTCTCAGACACAATGATAGATCCCAATCTACAAAAGATAAATACAGAAACTGTCACTGCTGTTGTTGTTTAGCCCTAGGCCATTAGCCAGTGGAATGTAAAAGGCACCTGTGCCAGTGATACATAAAAGACACCAGCACACTCTGTGGAGTGGTTGGCATTAGGAAGAGCCTGCAGCTGTAGAACCCAGGCTAAAACAGACTGGAGCCTGTCTGTTTTGCAGCTCTCTGGCTTACCAGTCAAACCATCTAACCCATGCCAGCATAGAAAACAGATGTTAAATGATGATGATAATGATGATGTATGTGAGTTGAGAAAAGTTAAGATATTCTTGAAGATATGTGCTCAGGAGCAAAAGATCAGTATAGTTGTCTTGCTTTTTGATACCAACCTATTTGAAACTGCCCTTGGTTCAATAAGACAACCTTCCCATTTTAACCCTTTCATTACTGTATTTATTTTGAGATGCTCTGTGGTTCTTTCACTTAATTTTAAATGTAACAAAGAATTTAGTAAAATAACAGGTATCATTCAGCTAGTGTTAGGAACATAAATTATGACTAAGGTTTGGTGGAGATTTTAATTCATAACTTATGAAAACAAGACATTTGTACTACAGAGCCAGAGGCAGTTTCAGCTGGGGTTGGTAACGAAAAGGTTAAAGGGATCTAAATTAAAACCTTTCATCAAAAGTTAATGTTAATTTATGCTCTAATCACCAGCTTAATAATGACAAAAATATTTTAGTAAATTCTTCTGTATTTTCAAAATTAATTGAAAGAAATGAAGTGCATTTCAATAGAGATTTGATAACAAAATGGTTAAGGGTGAAAAAAGGTGAGAAAAATGAAGACATCCAAAAAAAAAAAAAAAGAAAAACAGAATTTACCTGACCAGGTAACAAAGGTAGTAAGGCCACTTTGGTCTTCTTGAATTGGAGAAAATTTGATTCCTTTTTCTCGACTAAGTTTCTTAAGCCAATCCTTAAATATTTTCAGGCACAATCTCAATGGAACTCCATTATCAACTTGATGCTGGAAGCAAACCATTTTAAAGTAATTCTTAGTATCTGATCAATCAGAAAGCTTCTATTCTACATAATCCCATAACCTGTTCAATGTAACACCCAAACTTTAAATAGTTCTGTATATAAAAATATGTCTATAATCACACATAACATCATCATCATATGACAAGTAACATTTTACTGTATAAAAGGTTATAAGGTAACCTCATTAGTGTTGGTGCCATGATAAAAAGTTGACACTTTGTAAAGTGGTTGATGAACAAGTGAAGACAACATGGAGTTAAAAAGACGTTTTAGTGGTGTCGAGGGCAAGACCACCTCTCTAGTACTGGGGCTATGATACATTTACCTCGAGTTGGCTTTGATCTAGTAGGTCTATAATTAAAGGCACCCGGCCATGACAGCCCTGTCTTATATTCAGATATAGTGTAAATAAAAACAGTGGATCAATAGAATTGTTAGAGCATCAGACGAATTCTTGTAATATTTGTTCCAACATTTTACATTCTGAGTCCAAATCCTGCAAAGATCTACATTGCCTTTCATCCTTTTGGGGCCAACAATATATAATACCAGCTCAGGGTGGTTGGACTAGCATTAGAACATTGGACAAAATACGTTGTGGTATTTACATCCCTAATTTATTGGTAATCATACTAATGTCAAGCTATATGGACACTGGACTTTCTTTTGGACAATATTGGTGGTGGGAGGAAGCAATGAGCTGGCAGAATCATTAGCACACCAGCTAAAATGCTTAGTGACATTTTGGTCATCCTTATGTCCTGAGTTCAAAATCCACTGGGGTCGACTTTGCCTTTCATCCATCCTTTCAGGGTCAATAAAATAAGTACCAGTTGAGCAACTTTGCTCCTACTCCAAAAATGCTGGCCTTGTACCAAAATCTAGAACCAGTATTAGTGGTGGAGGCATTAACTGCATGGGAAGTTGTTTGTCTTCCAAAAAAAAAAAATACCTTACCCAGTCCATGGTTTCTAAGGTACAAATACATGGTCAAACCCTGACTTATAGGGGCCTCTAATGTAAATAGACTACACACAATGTAGCCTTCTTTTTTTCAAAATAGAAAGATATGTTGAGGGAATTTTGGATATTATTTTGGATCAGGTAAGTGATCACATAGAGGTGGTTGCACTGGCTTGTCTACCTTAAATATGTCACCAGTGTTTAATCCCAGGTCAACTCATATTAATTAGACCTATAATAAAGAATGTTCCAATTGTGACCATCCTGTCTTTTTTCCAGATTTAGTACAGCTAGAAATACATTATCCATTGCATTTTTTCTTCAAACACACTCGGGTGTGGCTTGATAGAGACTTAGCTGCTTTTCTAACAGGCCCATGTCAACATGTCATCATCATCAACGTTTAACGTCCGTTTTCCGTGCTAGCACGGGTTGGACGGTTCGACCGGGGTCGGTCTGGGAAACCGGGAGGCTGCACCAGGCTCAGTCTGATCTGGCAGTGTTTCTACAGCTGGATGCCCTTCCTAACGCCAACCACTCTGTAAGTGTAGTGGGTGCTTTTTACGTGCCACCAGCACAGATGCCCGGGGAGGCTGGCAACGGCCACGATCGGTTGGTGCTTTATACGTGCCACCGGCACAGGTGCCAAAAACAGAATAGATGAGTATTGCATGGCAATGAAACAGATTATGAGGGAAAAATCAATCAATACACAGCACACACTTTATTCACTTCAAGATCATGGCTCACTCTTTTGTTACTCAGAGTTTCTTGGTATTTGTTTTCTCTTACCTGAGCAATTTCACAGAGTAAGAACTTAATCATCACCTTCAAATAAAGGGAACACACACACACATAACGAAAAAACATACACTCACTTGTGAAATTCCAGTTAATTCTTGACAAAATTTACTTAGAGTGGGACATTCTTCAGGCATAACATATTGTTGGAATTCAGCAACAATTATTCCTGTAGAAGTATTGAGTAGCACGGCAGGAAATTCAACTGAAATTGATCAGAAAATAGAAGTTAGAATTTGTCTTCAAGTTGTACTCTCTCTACTCCCTAATTTAGATTGGTTATTGTGTTTCCTGTTCCTGTGCCATGACTAAAATGGCACTTGTAAGCACAAACAATGTCAAGTTCTGGTTTCAGGGCTTATCAACTGGTCCCATCTTGGAGATGTGTGTGTGCGTACACACACACACACACACACACACACAATCATAATTTTAATGCTCCCTTTTCCAATCTTGCATGGGCCAACTGGAATCTGTTGAGGCAGATTTTCTACAGACAGATGCCCTTCCTATTACAAATCCTCAACTATTTTCTAGTTAGGTAATATTTCTCCACAGGCAAAGTGGTAAGGTTGTTAGTGAGCTAGGCAAAATGCTTAGTGATATTTCACCCATCCTTTACATTCTGAGATCAAATTCTGCCGAGGTCGACTTTGCCTTTCATCCTTTAGGGGTTGATAAAATAAGTGGGCCCATTGTAGATACGAAGGGGGTTGCGAGGACGGTTAATAGTGACAATTAAATAGAAAACGTGTGTGGCAGTATATAGTGTGTGTGATTATTTAGTGCTTATTGAAGTGTGTCAATCTTGAGCAGGATTTGAAATGGTTAATCGAAGCAGCTGTTGTTTACATCACAGTTTTGTCAATCAAAATAACCCATGGTACCAGAACATCCAGACATTATTCACATGTAACAGTGAGAGGTAAGTCTTACTTTGATTTTTTGTAACCCTAGAGATTCTGCTCACACATTCGCAGGAAACAAGGCAAAGGGCAGACTTTAGATCGTGTAGGTGTATTTTTACCCACTCCGATGTTTACACATGGCCAGTTATACGTCGCTATGAGTAGAGCAATGGACTCCAGTAATTTGAAAATCAGTGTTGACCAAACAGAAGATATTGTCTACAAAGAAGTTTTATAAACGTATTGATATTATTGAAAGGAATATGATAATTTAAATAAGGAAATTTGTGAACTTTGAATGTATAAGAATATAAACAAGTGTAAAATAGTGTAAACAACTAAAATAAAAGTATACCGAAATAACATATTTTCTAAATACTTTTTATGTAGTGGTCGAAGGAAGCTCGGGCTTTCATTAGGAGTGGTCCACATAACCATTCATAATACAGAGGCTGGGAGCTTATTTCAGTTCAGGAGTGAATCATCATCACATGTCACTTAGTCGCAAACGCATGTCAAACAGCTGCAATAGAATGCTGTATCACCAATAATAATGTGATTTCTCTAAGACATCACCCAGTAATCTATGAAGTCCATTTACACATTTCTCAATACATACTGCTGTTATGACTTTCCTCCCTCATTTTATGCCTCCTTCATAGATGGGTAGATTTGCTGATGATAATAATGTCAATGCTTTTAATGAAGTGATTTTCATAGAAGTGCAAACATAAGCGACATACACACACATATGAATGTGTACACTCAGGCACACAAACACACAAGTTATGCTCAGTCTCTGCTCTCACTTTCTTGTCCTCTCTATACCTAAATCCATCATGCCACCACTCTACCGCGACTATCTAAATAAACCATTTCTTTTCAACATTTCCAAACATATTCTGACAGAGAAATTCTCTCTTACTGATTTCTTGTGGCTTCAGTTTCGTGTCACTCCAGCATGTTGATTCAAAATCCATCACTATCAGATAATCGAAGGTTTGTTCTGAAATTAACAGAAAAAAAGTCCGGATGGTGAGTGGATGCCAGAATTGGTAGATCACTGGACTAAAACAATTTGTAGAATTTAGTTTATCTCTTTATGTTCTGGGATCAAACTTCTCAGAACAAAATAATCAAAATATCTTTTATCATGAAACAGAGTTTTGTTGAAGGTGATCTCTCTCTCTTTGCAAAAATAATTGTCAAAGAAGAGAAAGGGCAGAGGTAATGCAAGGTTGAGAGGAATCTTCAGTCATGCTAGAAACAACTTGTGGCAGTGACTCTAGTGCCAGTGGCACATTAAGATGTATGCAGTTTATGCAGTAGGTGCTTGGAGACAGAAGAGCATTTATCTGTTAAAATCATGCCTCTCCACAATGGAAAAAAAAATGGAGACAATGTAAGGGTTGGGTTACACTGCTGGCAATGACCTCTGTAGTGTAACAAACATGGCTGCTCTCTTCTGTTTTAGTGCATCATCATCATCATCATTGTTTAACATCCGGTTTCCATGCTAGCATGGGTTGGACGAATGACTGAGGGCTGGCGAACCAGATGGCTGCACCAGGCTTCAATCTTGATCTGGCAGAGTTTCTACATCTGGATGCCCTTCCTAATGCCAACCACTCCAGGAGTGTAGTGGGTGCTTTTTACATGTCACCGGCACGAGGCCAGTCAGGTGGCATTGGCAACGACCCCGCTCGAATCTTTTACACATGCCACCAGCACAGGTGCCAGTAAGGCGATGCTGGTAACAATCATGCTCGAATGGTGTCTTTTACGTGTCACCAGCACGGAGGCCAGATAGCCGCTCTGGCAACGATCACACACGGATGGTGTCTTTTACGTGCCACCGGCATGGATGCCAGATAGCCGCTCTGGCAACGATCACGCTTGGATGGTGCTCTTAATAACCTACTAGCATGGAGCTCAAGTGCCAGTAAGGCGACGCTGGTAACGATCACGCTGAAATGGTGCCTTTTAAGTGCCACTGGCACTGCAGTAGATAAAAAAATGGACCGCAGATGCTGTGAGAATTGTCCAATTCATACCAGCATAAAAACGCAAATGTTAAATGCTGATGAATCAAATAATCTCATATACTTACTTATTTTATGCCGTTTCACCTTTTTGTTTGCTGGGGATGTTAGAAGACGTTTTCGAAGGAAGCCAAGCTCTCTAAAAGTGAAAGAAATAAGAAAAGAAATGTATTAACATCGTTGTCAAAGATGAAAATAATAATGATGAGCTAACTGTACGCAATGTGCAGGTGCACTACAGCTTGTCAAAAAAAATGAAATAAAAGAGAGGGAACAGAAAGCAATAACAGGAAAAAGTGGTGAGGTTAGACATCACAATGTTGTGCCTCACAGAAGAGAAAATGACAGACTCAACTTAGACGATTGGCAAAATGCTGTACAATAGGCTGTTGGAGTAGCAGAATATTTGGTAGGGCAGCAAAGAAAATATGTTGTGATATCTCATATGTGCGACAGACAATATTTATCTTGCTAGAGCTATTTTTAATCTGTAATTTAATATATATGTATCCCTTCAGGTAGATGGCCCTGCTCGATCTGTAGAAAAGGTGTAGGTAGAAGCTCCATAAGATGTATCCGGGTGTAAGCTATGGACACATTAGAGGTGCAGAAATATCAAATAACTGGGAAAATAGATTTTGGGTGTGGCAAATCATCAGGGGCAATAAACAACTGAAAATGTGCAGAAAACAGCTTCCGTCACATGCCAGGGGGGAAACTAGGAGTAGTTGATAGCTTCCGTTACCTAGGTGACTAAGTCAGTAGCAGGGGGTGAATGCTCTGAGAGTGTAGCTGCTAGAATAAGAATAGCCTAAGCAAAGTTCAGAGAGCTCCTACCTCTGCTGGTGACAAAGGGCCTCTTGCTCAGAGTAAAAGGTAGACTATGATTGTGTGTGATACATATGTATCATACAGCAGAGTAAAAGGTAGCCACTTACTTCGCTTAAGCAGCTAATTAAAAAAAAAAACACGAACTACCACTGAGAAAAACATCACACATGGTTCTTTTCCGAGAATTCGTTAAAATTTCCCATTATTTTACAATAATCCTTTGAAATAGTTAAGGAAGTATATCAACGTCTGGTGCTGTCTTGAATTTTGGAAATATTCAATGATTCTTCGGTTTCACGTACTACAAGAGAAGTCATTCTGTGGTGTTAAAGAAGGGCGCCAGGTATTCCACCGACCACTTCAAATAATCCGAAACATTTTGAACGATGGAATATGCCATTTCAATTATAAAATACCATAATTACACATAATTCAGAATCTTAAGTAAATAAATGTCTTTACTTAAAATAGTGATCATTATTAATCCTTAGTTTAACCAGAAGATCAAAAACTTATTTTTGCAATAGTTACCTGGCTAATTCTTTGGTACTTTTCATTGTTTATGTTCCAGTAACGTTTAAAGGATTCAAAATTTTCCGCGCCAGAATCCAGCAGAGTTTAATTACTTACGAGTTACTTCCCTTCTATTTAATGCTTGAATTCAACCTGGTGTTGATTTCTGACTGTCTAAATTACGTATCTTCATGACAGACACCTGATCGAATATCTGTTGGGTTTCCCTTCCGTCTAAAATTGGTACTTTTTGGTTAAAAAATTTGGTTATATATGGATGGAGGAATCTTTCTGGACTCATGAGTCTCGTGTCTGGTTCCATAGTGGAATTATAACAAAAGTTGTGTATCGTGCACTTACTAACAAAAATTTAGTTATCTCCCCAAGTTTTGCCAGAAATATCTGTAATTTTGGTTATCTCCTTCAACTAAAAAATTGTTTAAACCTCAAAAAAAAAAAAAAAAATGAAAAATTATTAAACAAGAAAAGTGAAAGGGGAACTTTTCCTTTTGAACGGCACATGTCAACACAATTTCTAGTTAACTAAACACTTTTAAACTTCGTATACTGGTAGAATGTGTTCATAAAACATCATTTTTTCTTGGCTTTATTGAGAAAATTCTATATGTTGTAACATATTTCCACTTTAATTTCAAGCATTTCGATAATTTTAACCAATCACTGGCGTCCATTTAGCTAAATAACATTCCGTGCTGTATGAATATGTCCCTCGTTTAAGAAACAGATTGGGTTTATTTACATTTGCGAAGAAAAAAAGATACACTTCCCCCATGCTATACGTACACTCACATATATACATGCATGCATACATACACACACATATACCTATATATACGAGGTCACGTACGTACATACATACATATATACACACTTCTTGTTCTCTCACATACATGCATACACAACGACTGTCCACTTGAGATCAAGGAAGATCCTCATTGACCATTAAGAACATTGTGCACTCAAACAAATTTATACTTTGCCCTTGTGGCTCTGCTGGTAATTAAAGAGTCCAACTCTTGGTAAACATACAGGTCTTCAGATATTGTAGACCAAGCCTTCCCCATGTACTACACTGGCGGTGCGTTTTCGAACAGTTTGCTTAAATTTTCCATGAAGAATGCATGCCTTTTCGAAATCGCTCACTCCTTTTATTTGTTTCCTCCATTGGTGGCGATGATAAGAATTGCTTTCCCAATTGATCCCTCATATTCCACAATCCTTAAATCGTAGTCTTGGTTTCTGCTGGGGACAATTTCCATAAACAACTTCACCTTATGAGCCTCCGATCAAATCAACGTAATCAGTGCTTGGGCACCTCAATGTCCAGGACGTTAGCACCCCCTTCAAGACCTCTGTGTCTAGAGCCGCAAGGACCAGCCAACATTCAGAATGTATCTAATGGAGGCGTTCAACGACCCTGACATGATGTCCGTAAATGGTTGTCTCTCATGTGTAAAGGAGCGACATCAGTACATGCACGGTACACAACTTTTGTTATAATTCCACTATGGGACCAGACACGAGAGTCAAGAGTCCAGAAAGATTCCTCCATCCATATATAAATACACACATAAATAATGATAGTTATTCCAAAAATCGGTAAAATCAACCGACGCTTCTTGTCAACTTACTTTTACAGTTTAATTAGTGATACGAGCTTAGTTGATAATTAACTTTATTTTTTAATCATTCATGACACTAAATATATTTAAGTAAGAAGAATAAAGTCTCTACACAGTCAGTCGTTCTGCTAGAAATAGTAACTAAATCTTTAAATCATACACAGCCATTTTCATGAAAGACTCACGATAATGTAATCTGAGATACACTGCTAGAGAAAAAAAAGACTAAGAAACAAAAAAAACAAACTGCTGGTCATATGTGGAACGCCTTTAATCATAAATATGCTCGATCAGATGCCTGATCTCAACTCAGAGATTGTGTGTCTCATCTTTAAAATCATCTTCGTAATATAACTAATGATGGTAATTCTGATCTGAAATGAGACACTGTTTTAGAATTGGTCTCGTTGTTTAGTTCCCGGGGCAGCTCTCATCATGTAGGCGTACAATCAAAATCATTCAAGCCATAACCTTTCCCCAAAAGTAGTGTGTCCTGGACTATATTATCAAGTGTATCCTTGTTTAAAAAGTTGGAGTGTGCTTTGCTATTTTAATACGTGAAATAGTTACGTAGAGACAGATAATTCTGTCTACGTGTACTAGATAAAAATAAAAAGCAAAGAAAATCGGTGTCTAGCAAGTGGCAACAACTCGATGGCCATACAAAATGTTCCTCTTTAAAATTTAGCCGAACCCAACCTGACAACAACGTTGACAAAAGATTGTTTTAATATTTTGTCGAGAGAGAAAGCAATGTTATGATCCGTTATTGCGAGGGAGAAAGAGACGAGAGGGCATTCAAATTATAAGCCCAGCCCGAATGCTTGCAGCATTTGGTGCCGTTGTTAAATGGGGTGACTAGTTCATTCTACCTTTCAAGTAAGCCAAAACAGATACTGGAAGGCAGCCGGTCCAACGTTCTTACAGCCTCGCCACGACTCAGAAAAGACGAAAGGTGAAGTTGATGTAAAACTCCATCGAGATCAACCTTGCCTTTCATCCCTCAGAGGTCGATAAAATAAAGTGCCAGTTGAGTGCTGAGGTTGATGTAATCGACTAGCCTCCTCCACCTCCCACATTTCAAACCTTGTGCTTATAATAAACAATTATTTGCATTTTCCTAAATTGATTTGGTAGCCAAGAACCATCAAGTCATCCATAATTCTAGCCATTAAATTTTTAATTTATTGATATTTATATCAAAATTTATTTCTTTATCTAACTTTTTGCAAATTCAGCATTTGGTTTTCTGGAATCTTTATCTTCTTTCATGCTTTTCTTATGAGTGTTGAGTCCTGAGTTAAAAGAGCGGTGGGTGGGGGAAAAATATAGTGTGCCAAGTAGAATACAGATGTTCTTTTTATTTTTCTACTCCAGGCAAAAGGCCCGAAATTTTTGGGGAGGGATCCAGTTGATTAGATCGACACCAATGCGCAGCTGTCACTTAATTTATCAACTCCGAAAGGATGAAAGGCAAAGTCGACCTCGACGGAGTTTGAACTCAGAACGTAAAGACAGGCGAAATACCGCTAAACATTTCGCCCGGCTTGCTAACGTTTCTTATTTCTTTATTGCCCACAAACAAGGACAGACAAAGGGATTAAGTCGATTACATCGACCCCGAAAGGATGAAAGGCAAAGTCGACCTCGGCAGAATTTGAACTCAGAACGTAACGACAGACAAAATACTACTGAGCATTTCGCCCGGCGTGCTAACGTTTCTGCCAGCTCATAATTAAATAATGCATACACTACAGCAGATAATCGGTCAACGAGTGAGAGAAAATATGTTTTCCATCCAAAATTTAAGGAGTAATTGCCTACTTAATAATGTCCACCATCATGCAATAGAATTAAAGAAAGAGTTGGGTGTGAAAAATTGGCAAATCCCTAAAGTAGAAAATACATAGTAATAAATATACACAACTTATATATAAGAGTCACAGCAAAATTGCATTAAAGGAGGGTTTTTTTTTTTTTAGTCTTTGGTTTTCAAATTCTATTTCAATAAACGACTGAATATTTTATCCGGGGTAAATTTTCAAGAGGAGCCATAAAATTATTATCGACCGCATTTCGTGATGAACTTCCGAAATTATTTGCTGCGATGAAATGTTGAAAATAAGTTTTCTTCTTCTTTTTCAGTCTTTTCCATGCGATATCTGTTAATGTCTAGACATTTCTTTTACCATTTTTTAGCCTATAGTGAATAAAATTAAATTTTAAAAAAGAGGTGAACCACCAACATGGGTATTTTAGAAAAAATTCAAGAAATTGAGCGAGAAATCTCTCGGACTCAAAAAAATAAAGGTAAGTAAAATTTACACACACACACACACACACACACGCAGAGAGAGAGAGAGAAAGAAGGAAAGAAAGAGACAGAGAGAGAGCTTCATCAACACATTAAGAAATACATGCATGTACAACACATCCATATGTACACAGGTTATCCTTGTATTTTAACTGTGGGAATTAAAAACTTTCTCTGAATAAATATACACCTACGATGGACAAACGACCTCGTGTAATTTCTTTGCGAATTAGATTTTAAAGAAAATGATAACTTTATGTTAATTATATTTTGTCACAAATAAGTAATAAAAAGTAACAGATTACTTGTCCGTTTGTATGTGAATATTGAATCTCTTGTACCAGTTGAATTCCTGTAGTTTATATATATATATATATATATATACATATATATATATATATATATAACGCGATGGAAATATAAAGAACTCGATTCCCGAAGCAAATTTAATGTAATCATAATTTATCGTATGTATTCTTAACTCAAAATATGCCCCGTTTCTCGAAGAATTCTTTGTTTTTGCCATAAATGGCTATATACGATCTGAAGATTCAATAAACGTATAACAGATGATGTCTGTTGAATTTGGAAATATTTCAATTACTGAAAGAAGCAGACGTGTATCCCAGCATGGTCAGTTCACAATAAACAAGTGTATAAGCTACAATTTCTCGTAGTCGTCATTTATTAGGTATTTGGCACGTGTGTCATATTTTCTAGATTCAAACACTACCAGAGTAGATTTTATCTTTCATTCCGCTGTGGGTCGATAAAATAAGTATCAGTCATGTTGATTCTGTTCACTGTATCTTTTCCCTAGAAATGTGCGTTGATGTCAGTGTGAGGAAATATCCTTATTGGAACAATTGTCGATTAGAACGGAGAACGGAATGCCTTGAGTAAAGTTAACTTAGCTTTCCATCCTCCTGGAATCGATAAAATAAAGTACCTGTCAAGTATCGACCTCGATGGTATCTCCACTCCTACACATTTCTGACCTTCTGTTTATGTTAGAATAATCATTATCATCGTCCGTTTTCCTAGCTGGCATGGGTTTGATAGGATCCAACAATTTGCTTCAACGTCTCAGTTTTGGAGTAGTTTGTACAATGTGCACTTATTTGTGGTCTTGCTCCTAGCGAGACTAAAGAGATCTCCCAACCTTACATCGTCTCTAATAATAATAATAATAATAACAATAATAATAAATCAGATCTCATTCTCTGATGGAAAGTGACTAAAGAATGGATCTTCATTGACATAGCAGTGCCTGAAAATTAGAGTAGTGTGGAAACAGAATGAGAATGTCTTGGCATTTGACTGGGTTGTATTCATAGACCTTCAAAAGTGAGTGTGATTTAAAAAATAATGAGAAACCTGGTAAAATAATTCCACCTTTATTAACATAACATGGAACATAATATGACTTGAAATTTTAATAAGTTTTAATTTTGATCACTTTAAAGTCTATAATCTGTAACATTAAGTCAAGGGCAGTTTTGGGTGGTTTGGTATCAAAAGGGTTAAGGCAAAAATCATTAAAATGTTTGAAAAACTGCTTAGTGGTATTTATTTATTCTGTCCAGCTCTTTATGTTCTGACTTTAAATCTCACTAAGGTTAGACCTTACTGTATAGAATTAGACAAAATGGCTGTGTGGTAAGTAGCTACTGTAGTCTTGGGCCTATCAAAGCCTTGTGATGGGTTTGGTAGACAGAAACTGAAAGAAACCTGTTGTATATATATATATATATATATATTACTCTTTACCCTCTCTTTTTTACCTGTTTCAGTCATTTGACTGCGGCCATGCTGGAGCACCGCCTTTAGTCGAGCAAATCGACCCCGGGACTTATTCTTTGTAAGCCCAGTACTTATTCTATCGGTCTCTTTTGCCGAACTGCTAAGTGATGGGGACGTAAACACACCAGCATCGGTTGTCAAGCAATGCTAGGGGGACAAAGACACACACACATACATATATATACATATATACGACAGGCTTCTTTCAGTTTCCGTCTACCAAATCCACTCAAGGCATTGGTCGGCCCGGGGCTATAGCAGAAGACACTTGCCCAGGATGCCACGCAGTGGGACTGAACCCGGAACCATGTGGTTGGTTAGCAAGCTACTTACCACACAGCCACTCCTGCGCCTATATATTCATTTAAAAGAAGAAAAGAAAATAGAGATTAGGAAATTAATAATTGTTTATTATTAACAGCAAATTGGTCATCTTCACTTACAGCTGTTTCAATTAATGCTCATTAAATTTTCTTTTGTGTGACATGAGTATAATTTCATCAGAGGGAAAAGGATGTACCTTTGGATGTTTTATGTGTGCTTGTGAATTCATTGTGTGTCTTTGTGTCTATGTTTGTCTGCCCACCATCACTTGACAGCCGGTGTTGATATGTTTACATCCCTGTAACATAGTGGTTTGTCAAAAGTGAGCGATAAAATAAGTGCTCAGCTTACAAAGAATAAGTCCTTGGGTCAATTTCTTTGAGTAAAAACACCCTCTAAGGTGGTGCTCCAGCATGGCTGCAGTCAAAGGACTACAACAGGCTTCTTTTAGTTTCCATCTACCAAAGAAAACACTTGCCCAAGATATGCTACACAGTGGGATTGAACCTGGAACCATGTGGTTGGGAAGCAAGCTTCTTACGATGCAGCCACCCCTGCATCTAATGATTATGACTTATAAATCTTTTCTCTGTTTTTTTCTCTAGCCACTGAATACCATTTGGGTTTATTGAAAGCCAAACTAGCAAAATACCGTCAGCAGTTACTTGAACCATCGGCAAAATCAGCTGCAAGGGTAAGAAATCATGTTTCTTTTCTTTCCTAATTAGTGTTCATTATTTGTTGTTATTGTAGTTCCAGCTTGGCCCCGATTAAGCAGACCAGTGATCAAAGACAGAAAATACATTGTTTACTGTATCATGTTTTTCTAATATATATTAAGGTGATATATGGCTGCTATTTCTAGCAGTTTCAGTGATATTTTCTCAGACAAGCCCACATACATATGTGCACTTATATATGTGCATGTGTGCAAGCACACACACAGTGAGCTACCTTGCAGTCTCCATCTACTAATTTCACACACAAGACCTTGGGTGTCATGGGGCTAAAGTAGAAAGACACAATGTGATACACAAAGGGACTAAATCTGAAATCACGTAGCTGTTAAGTGAACTTCTGTACCAGACAACCATGCCTGTGTACTCTACGTAATATCATCATCATCATCATCGTTTAACGTCCGTTCTCCATGCTAGCATGGGTTGGACGGTTCGACCGAGGATCTGGGAAGCCAGAAGGCTGCACCAGGCTCCAGTCTTATCTGGCAATGTTTCTACAGCTGGATGCCCTTCCTAACGCCAACCACTCCGTGAGTGTAGTGGGTGCTTTTTACGTGCCACCTGCACAGGTGCCAGTACGTACACACACACACATGCACTATGGTGTTAGCTTTTGGATGATATGTGTATGCTATATATATATGTATATATATATATCCTCATTATCATTTAACATCCATTGTCCATGCTGGTATGGATGATTTGACCAGAGCTGGAAACCTGGGGAGCTGCACCAAACTCCAGTCTGATTTCTCATGGTTTCTACAGCTAGATGACCTACATAATATCAGTGTGTGTGTGTGTGTGTGTAATGCAGGTATAGATGTTATTTTCCAACCACCTTTTCTAATTATTTCTTTCTGATGAAGGACTATTGTCTAAAACATCATAGTCCTTTAACATCTGTTTTCCATGCTGGACAATTTGACCAGAACTGGCAAGCAGGGAGCTGCACTAGTTTCCAATCTGATTTGGCTTGCTTTGTATGCCTAGGTGCCCTTCCTAATGCCAAACCGCTCCCTAGAGTGTTCAGGGTACTTTCTACATGGTACTAGCACAGGTGCTTTTATGTGATACCAGCATGGATGCTACTACATGGCGGCAGTACAGGTGCTTTCTACATGGCACCAGCATAGGTGCTTCCTACATTGTGCCAGTACTAGTACTTTTTACATAGTTCCAGCACAGAGGTCTTGCAGGCCAATCCTTTCAGCAAGAGGAATGGCCTTAACACTTCTGCTGTGGAGTACCAGTCTCCTTGAGTAAAGCAAGGTGCCAGATATTTCAGTCCTTTGTCATTTCCTCTGTAAGGTTCAGTGTCCAGAGATCGACCTTCAGTACTTTGTCCCATGTCTTCTTCAGTCTCCCTCTTCCATGAGTTCCATCCACAAGAGTATTTAACTAATACATATTAAAACTTGTCCCCCCTGTGTTCTTTTTGTTTTCATTGCTTAAGATCTATATACATAAATCTCCACTGATTCACGAGAAACAATAAATTACACGACTCAATACAAATGTAGTTTTCTTTAATACATTACAGCTGAAACACTTTGATTCTCAGTACTCCAAGTTGCTCATTTCTGATCTCAGCTGGTAAACCGAACTTGTTTTCTTTTGAATATTCACTATCTGAGATGAAAGTTTGTAGGAAATGCTTATTGTTAGGTTCTTCCATTTAGAAACCTTTGTGAACAGCATGTGTGAAAATGGCTGCTTCAAGCTCACATTTTGATTTTGATTTCTTTTTCTTGTAATGTTATTATAAGCATCATAAGCTCCATACAATTGAAGTCATGTTAGTTAGTTAGTTAGTTAGTTAATTTGGCTCAAAAGCAAATAGCAAGGCCATGTAGGGGGACATGGAGTTAAGTACAGGGTGGTCAGGCCACTTGAAGTCAAGGGAGGCTTTGAACAAAGCGGTCGTCAGCATCTTCACCATCTCGTCTGGCAGCTTGTTCCACGGATCCGCAACCCGGACGGAGAAAGCTCCTCTCCTTCGATTGAGATGAGATCGTCGCAGGTAGAGCTTTTCGGAATGACCCCGCAGCCGACGCTCTGGAGCAGGAGTGAAGAACAGCTCTTTCAAGAGGTTACACTTTCCGCTTATGATGCTGTGGGCGAGAATGAGATCGGCGGTGGCGTTTTTCTAGAGAAAAGTGTATTGCTGTTTGAACAATGTTCCAAAATAATAGTTTTAATTAATGTTTTTAAAAACATTAATGTGTGCATATGGGCGCTTATTTTGCATGCGCCTGTACAGATGCATACATATAGACATATGTACATTCATAGACACACATATATAAACAGAATTATATATTCATGTCATCGTTGTTGTGGCTGCCCTCAAGGTCAAGGATGATGATCTTTGTTTTTACATAAACACACACACACTCACATATAGGCATACACACTCGTATGCATATTAAACATATATCAATAAAATTTATTAAATATTTTGAAAATCAACATTTTTTCCCCTCTGAACAAGAACAAAATTCAATGAGGCTTGTATTAACATAAAAGACATTAACAGTTCATTTCTTTCATTCAAACTGTTGATGCTTTGAACTAAAATTCTCAGTTTTATGCTCAAACAAAGGTCACACTGCATCTTTGACCTGAAGCTACCATTCCTGTAAGGTTGCACATAATCTACATCAGACTAGGTAATTTTGAATTCATGAGGACTGAACAACAAGTGCACTAAGTTTATCTAGTTCGACATTTCTAGTTACTATTCCTCTGTTAACCCAATTGTACTCAACAAATCACTCTGGTTCGCACACAACAAAGCAGGTCTCACCAGGGATGAAATTAATGTCATGTTAGCTGCCAGAAAATCAATCATTAAATTTGAAAAGACGCTGTGGGTCCGTAAAGATACGTTTGAAAGTTTTGATGTCATGATGGGAAGTTCTGACTCAGCACAATTGGCTGATTTGGTTGGTATATATAACCTTTATGAGATGGCTGACCAATTCCCAAACATCGGTGGGGGTTTATATCGTGATGATTGTCTACTCTACCTTCAAAATGCTTCTAACCAAAAATTACAAAAGATTAAAAATAGTTTGGTTAAATTTTTCCAAAACATGGGCTTAGGCATTGTTTTCGATGATAATATAACTAAAGTCAGCTTTTTCTTTATTACCCTTAACTTATATAATGATTCATATTTCCCATACCATAAACTCCCCTCAACTAATTAAAAATATATTTGCTCTTTCAGTAATCATTCAAAGGCTATTACAAGGAATTTAGTTAGAAATATTTCACTTAGACTTTCTAGATCATCTGCGAATGTTGATATCTTCAACGATAAAGCTGAATTTTATAACTCTGCCTCACTTAAAGCAGGCTATAAAGAAAAAAATTACCTATATTAACCCTATTGACATTAATTTTACCTCTATTAATCAGGACATGATAACATGTTATAACGGTAATAACATAAATTTTAGTTCGAATGACAACACTAAATCGAAAAATGTAATTTTGCAGCGTAAGGGAGATAACCGTTCTTTATGTTTCTTTTTAAGTTATAAAAATAAATCTAGAACATTTAAAGATAATTACCCTAATAACAAGATATGTCCTAGTAAAACTGTTTGGTTGATAATTCTATATGGTAAGCATATTAAATCTAACCTCCCTTACCAGTTTTATAAAGCTATAGATAAGAATTTCCCCAAAAATTCAAGATACCATTCCATTATCAATTCACACCAAATTAGAACTGGGTTTTCAAGCACCGAAAACCTTTCACAAATCATCTCTTCGAATAACAATATGTTGTTAAATACAAATCCACTTAATGAAAATAATAACGTTGATA
Organism: Octopus sinensis; assembly: GCF_006345805.1. Classification (NCBI taxonomy): domain Eukaryota; kingdom Metazoa; phylum Mollusca; class Cephalopoda; order Octopoda; family Octopodidae; genus Octopus; species Octopus sinensis. Next base: position 17,971,402 of record NC_043013.1, read on the forward strand.
TTATTAACACTAACCATTCTTTGAACAGTAATAACAACGATATTAGTATTTCTGATATAAATTCGAATCACATTTGTTTCCTTAGCAGTAATTCTAAGGGTTCCAGGTAAATTCCACCATGGTTAATTCCACCCGCTAATAATCACCGTGGTCAGTTTCTCTAGACTGTGGGTCAATTCCTAAGTTATTTAATCTGTCTATCTCTCAAGTCTTAAGAAGAGAGAGAGTGAGTCTGAAGGTGAGATAGAAATTAATCTTTATAATGTACTTATTATTATTATTTACTGAAGTCAACTTTACCTTTCATTTTTTGGGGGCTGATAAAATAAGTACTGATCAATTACTGGGGGTCAATGTAATTGGCTACCCCTTCCCCACCCACCAAATTTCAGGCTTTGTGCTTAAAGTAGAAAGAATTATTCTTATTCTTATTCTTATTATTATTATAGAATCATTAGCACACATGGCAAAATGCTTTGTAGCATGTTGTTCGTCTTGACATTCTGTGCTCAAATTCCACCCAGGTCGACTTTGTCTTTCATCCTTTCAGGGTTGATAAATTAAGTACCAGTGAAACACTGGGGTTGATGTAATCAACTAGTCCCCTCCCCTGAAACTTCAGGCCTTGCACCTATAATAGAAAGGATTATCATCATCATCATCATCATTATTATTATTTTTCAGGGTGAAGGTTTTGATGTTATGAAATCAGGTGATGCCCGGATTGCTCTCATCGGTTTCCCATCAGTTGGAAAGGTAACTTCAAAACTTTTTTAATGCTATTTGATTGATTATTGATTATTAAGTGTTCCCCTAGGGGCATCTATGATTGTGTAGTTAAGAAGCTTGCATGAATTCACAAGGTTTTCGGTTCATTCCCACTGTGCAGCACCCTGGACAAATGTCCACTATAGAGCCAGGCTGACCAATGTGAATGAATTTGGTTGACAGAGACTGTAGAAGCCCGTTGTGTATGTGCATGTGTGTGTTTGTGTTTGCCCCCCCCCCTACCACCTGAATGTTGCTTTGTTTACATCCCCATCACTTAGTCGTTTCTCAAAAAAGGCTGTCAGAATAAGTACCCAAGTTAGAAAATAAGTACTGGGGGTCAATTTATTTGACTAAACCCTTCATTGCAATGCCCAAGCATGGCCTCAGTTCCATGACTGAAACAAGTAAAAGATAAAAGGTAGCTTTGTTGGGATTTCTGATATGGATATTTTTATAGTAATGTTGATATTGGCCATACTTCCTACTCTCAAATTTCAGTAAATTTACTGTAGGGCAGTTCCTACCATCTCCACTTCTCCAGAAGTTGATGATGTCTCAGTCAAAGAGGAAAGACTCTATTTCCAGTCTTTCTTTTAATTTTGATCACCATCCAATTTCTTTTGTCACAGCTAGATTACCCTACCGGGGCTTTTACCCTTATTCGATGCAGCAGCTACAGACTGGAAGGGGCTTCACAGTAGGCCCCACACGAGATGACTGTACGTACTGATCTTCTGCTTTGTTGCAGTAACCTTCAAACTGATGGTTTAGGTTTCCTCTGCCTTGTCAGTTATCCAATTTCTTGCTACCAACATCTTCACCATATCCTGAGATGGGAAGCTAAGGGGTTGCTAGCACTTGCCCAAGGCGTCACCCCAGTCTACGGATGGAAGGGGTGACTTACTCTCCCTTTCACAGCTTGCCACAGTTGTGGGTGCTGTACTCTCCTGAATGTTTATATCATTTCATCTCAGTTGGTATTTCATTGTTTATTATTATTATTATTATTATTATTATTATTATTATTATTATTATTATTATTATTAATGCAGTGAGGTGGTAGAATTGTTGGCACACTGGGTAAAATGCTTAGCGACATTTTGCCCGTCCTTATGTTCTGAGTTCAAATTCTGCCGAGATCAACTTTGCCTGTCATCCTTTCGGGATCAATTAATCAACAAGTTCCTTTCTCCCAAATTTCAGGCCTTGTGTCTTTAGTAGAAAGGATTATTATTACTATAATTATTATTATTTGCCTTTCATTCTTTTGTGGTTGATAAAATAAGTACCAGTTGAACATTGGGATTGATGTGATCGACTTAATCCCCTTCACTCGAAATTGCTGGCCTTGTGCCAAAATTTGAAATCATTATTGTTATTAAGGTGGCCAGCTGCCAGAGTTGTCAACATGCTGGACAGAATTCTCGGCAGCATTTAGCCTGTCTCTACATTCTGACTTCAAATTCCACCAAGGTCATCTTTGCTTTCATCCTTTTGGGGTCAGTGAAATAAATACTAGTCAAACACTGGGTTTGATGGAATCAATTTACCCCCCCCCCCAAAAAAAAAAGTTGCTGGCTTTGTCAAAAATTTGAAACCATTAACATTATTGTTTGTTCTTCCTGTGATAATTCTTGCATTTGATTCTTTTTTTTTTTTTCAAACCTCTCATCCAGTCAACAATTCTAAATATCTTAACCAAAACCCACAGTGAATCTGCTTCCTATGAATTCACCACATTGACATGTATTCCTGGTGTTATTGAGGTAAGTTAAACATATCTTTTGACAACCCACAATCAGTTTATTTCTGTCCTTCCTTAGCACATTTTTACTAATGTCTCATAACACATCAACCTGTTGAGCCAGTATTGATGCTGGTCAGTACTGGCCTTTTCACAAAATGCTCAGATTTTCCAGTGATTTGATTCTAGTTTTAGTACATCAGAGAACACAAGCAAGAGCTTGCCCCTTCCGATTGTTGGAAAGACTGTTTGTCTACTTGAGTAACTTTCTTAGGAACCCTTAATCATATCTTAGATTCTTAATGAGCTAACAAATGCATTTTAGTCCTTTCTGTTAATTCTCTTGCCTGCAACATTTTTAAGATAATGCTGTCTTAGATGGATTATGTTTTGAAAAAACAAGGTCAGAATTAAAGCATCTCTGAGTGAAGATCTGCAGATCACAACTGGCCTAGGGCTAAACAACAGGCTGATCAAGCATTCCTCTGATATGGATAATGAGTGCTGGGTGGAAAAACCACTGTATTGTATTTTGAGCAAAACACACATCTCTGCTTATTTTAGTTTGTGTAACCAACAATAAAAAGAGGTTCATTTCTCTAGATCAGTGTTTCTTAGCCACTTTTTGCCTGTAGACCCTTTTGATTCTTATTTTATTCGGCCTGACTCCTAAAGCCATTCAATGTTCAAAAAAAAAAAAATCATATATTTTTATAATTGAATATTATTAAAAATTGTATAAAAAGAAATTGTTAAAATATTTTGTGTATTGTAGAAATATATAACCAATTTATTGCAGATAAATTTCAAAAGCAAAAACTTGTATGGACCCCCAAGAGCCATATGGATCCCGGTTGAGAACCACTGCTCTAGATTATGGTCAAGTCTGGTGCCAACGTATTCAGAGGTCTCGGCTGGTCCTAAAATGTACACCTCCTTTTCCAATATTTTTTCTACAAATTCCTCTAGCCATCATCCTCTTTAAACCAACTTACAAATGCAGTTGGAAAATTATAATTAACTTGTGAACAAGAACTCTATAGTTTTATTATCATGTATATTAACGAGATAACTTGATGTCTGGCATGTAGCACAGCATGCACCTATACTGATTTGATGGAGGGTGTAAGCTAATGTGCAACACAAACGTTTGATCTCTATAAACAGATCATCTATGGAAGTTGTTCAGCAAATGTTGTGGAACTCTCATCTAGGAGAGTCCACCATGTCAATGAGAAAATCTGTTCTCTGATGAAATTTGAAATGGTTCATGGCAAATAATGTGACAGCTCATAACAGAGCAAAGCCCTCTAGTTTTCTTTGCTGCACCCCCACCACTGTATCTCACCTTCTACTCTTTCTTCCTTGGTTCCACCTTACTTGCCTTCTTAATTACTAAGTTTACAATTTTCTCTTTTTGCTTGTTTCAGTCATTAGACTGTGGCCATGCTTGAGGAATTTTTTTAGTCAAATGCATTAACCCCCAGTACTTATATTCTTTTTCAGCCTGGTACTTAATCTTTGTCTCTTTTGCCAAACCATTAAGTTACAGGGACTTATAGACACCAACACTGGTTGCCAAGCGGGGGTGGTGGTGGTGGTGGGACAAACTTAGATACAAAGACACACATCATCATCATCATTTAATACATATATATGATGTGTTTCTTGCAGTTTCCATCTACCAAATCCACTCACAAGGCTTTGGTCATCCTAAGGCTATTGTAGAAGACACATTCCTAAAGTGCCACACAATGGGACTGAACCCAGAACCATGTGGTTGGAAAGCAAGCTTCTTACCACACAGTCATGCCTGAAGAAATTTTGTATAAGTTGTTCAGTATTTGTGTGGTACTCCTCAGATTTAGCTGTCCTGAGCTGTTGCCTTTTTTTGCCTCAGTGTGTAGAGCAGCACCGACCTTTTCTGGTTAAAGATGATTGATTAGAAGTAGGAACAGCAATCAGGTGTAAAAACAGTCATTCTGCTACAAATACTTGTCCCACCTGCACAGGTATGGAATGTGTTTTAACAGGATTGAAACCAAATATATTGTTGGTTAACCCCAAGTGAGTCTAAATCCAGCAGCCCTAAAATGAAAGGTATTCCAGTAATGATCATCACATCTGTTATTCAGACAATATTTCTGGGCCTACATTATCCAATGCATTCTTATTTAAGAAGATAGACCTGAACTTGAGAGTGATTTGACTGCTATTTCTAGCAGGTCGAATGACTTTATAGAGATTCCTTTGTATCTTCTTCATTTGAGTACTTTTCTTTTCCGGCCAAATTTCCACAATGTCACACTTCAAGCAATATAAGCTGTAATGTCTAAGTTGGTGCATTAAATTGTAAAACTCTTTATTTTCAGTACAACGGAGCAAATATTCAACTTTTAGATTTACCTGGTATTATTGAAGGAGCTGCACAAGGTAAGTTGTTGTTTTGTTGCTATGTTTGCTTGACCATTTGTGGCACCACTAGAAAAAAATGTGGTCTGTGAGAGGATATGCTGGTATGTTGTCACATCTTTGTAATCAGTTGTGGTACTACTAGAGAAATTCTGGTCTGTGAGAGGGTGTAGAAATTTTTGTTTTGACTCGGAATTGGTTTGATTGAGGTTAGCCACTGATTTTAAGCTTGCAGTGGCAGGGCTGGTAGAATTGATAGAATCAGTAGGAGAGAGATAATTGATATTTTTCATGGTTTATTCAGGGAAGAGAGACCAGTGCACGTGCCTCTTTTTTTTTTTTTTTTTTTTTTTTTTTTTGCTGAGACAGGTGGGAGAAGGATCTTGATATCCCCTGTCTAGAGGTCTTGTTAAAATGCTTTCAACAGAGTGGGTTCTGTTAAAGACAACCTAGGATCATGTAATAGTTAAACCAAGTAATGATTAAATCTATCAGATAAGAACAGCTACAGTCCGTGTGACCTCCCACACACTTCCTGTTTATGAAATTTCACTTTAAAAGGATTGGGTTGGTTCAAGGCTACAATTGACATTTGTTTGAAGTCCAGGAAGTACTCATGTGAATGTTTAGCAAACTTTTTGACCCTTAAGCTATGCCTGCTCCTTAGGGGTTTTTACTTCTAACTGAAATAATATTTAAGCTGACCTTTGGCTCTGTCCATAATGATGATGTCTTTATACAGATACAAGGCCACACATTAGCTACGGAAAAATATCTTGTTTCCAGCATTTGGTTATTTCTAATCAACAAAAGTATCAATCAATCGGTATTAACTATAATGTTATATTTTCATGACCTCTATATGTGTTTGTTTTTGTGTGTGTGTAAATTATTTTTAATAGTTTTTTTTTTTGTAAATTAATTCATTATTTTTGTTTCTTTTTGTGTGTCACCTATGCAGGTAGAGGTCGAGGTCGACAGGTAATTGCTGTTGCAAGGACAGCAGATCTTGTTGTCATAATGCTGGATGCTACAAAAGGAGATATTCAAAGGTAAAAATTATATGTGTGTGTAATTTGTTGGTATATTTCTAACAACATAAAGCAGTGAGTTGGCAGAATTGTTAACATGTGGGCAAAATGCTAAGCAGCATTTTGTCTGTCTTCATGATCTGAGTTCAAATTCCACCAAGGTTGACTTTACCTTTCATCCTTTCGGAGTTGATAAAATAAGTACCAAGGGAACATGGGTATCAATATAATTGATTTACTCCTCCCTCGAAATTGCTGGCCATGTGCCACACTTTGAAACCAATACTTCGAATAACATGTTTGTATTGTGTGTGTTAGGTGTTTGTGACAAAGCAAGTTTTAATGTTAAATTGTACATGTAAAGAGGAGACATAGAGGCAGGTAGACACATACAGAGAGAGAAGTGTGAGGGAGGGATAAATAGAAGATAGACAATTTTTTCCAGAATAACCTTTACATAGACACACCATCCATCCATCAAGCAAGCAAGCAACTGACCAAACGACCAACCAACGACCTACACAATCAATACAACATATACACATGTGAGCTATCTATCATCCTTCTTATCTCCTGTATATGTCTGCTCTCTCTCACCTTCACATGGATGGTTTAGCATTAAAACTTTAACAAGATTCATTTTGCTTTATCTTCATATCTTCTTTGCTATTTTATCCCCTTGTCTTGTCATATTACTACCTATAATATGCATATGTGTCTATATGTATGTTAATATATGTACATCTCTTGGTGCTGTTTCACTATTAACCCACATAGCACCACACAGCAGACCTGAAATGTCAGCTTTTCATTGACTCTTTTCACATGGACCATGTATGAACTGCCGTCTTTTCATTGATCCTTTGACACGACTAAATATTGATTATACATGTAAATATGAAGATAGAAACACTACATGTTTTCAGTGCCATATGTTTGTTTTTCGTAACAAATGATGCAAAAATAAATATGTGAAATGTATGTGAAAACAGCATCATCATCTTCCTCATTGTCATCACCATCATTATTGCCACCCTCCTCCTCATCCCACCCTCCTCTTTGTTTCCTTCCACCTCTTCCTCCACTGTTTCTAATGACTCCTTTTTCATGTATATGTTCGTTTGTTTTTATGCAGGGAACTTCTAGAAAATGAACTTGAGTCTGTAGGAATCCGATTGAACCGAAAGAAACCTAATATATATTTCAAAGTAAGTGCCACATTACCATTTTCTCTGTTGATGTGCTGAATTCTTTGTTTCTTTAGTATTTCTTGAAAGACTTGTTAATGTCACAATAGAAGAGCTACAGTTTGCTGATAGATTACTTCAAACTAATCTTGACAAGTTTTACGACTATACCCTCTACGATTCTTTCAACTCTCTCAGGCCCTTTCCTAATCAGTTGACAAGTTTTACGACTATACCCTCTACGATTCTTTCAACTCTCTCAGGCCCTTTCCTAATCAGACAATGCTCTTTGGTCTTAGATTTTGATATACAAAGATTTGATAAACAACACTATAAATTAAAACCAACCCAAAAATCATTGACAAGCTAGGGCTCTAACAGGGTTTTTCCTGAAGCCTTATTAGCTTCTAAGCTGAAGTGAATACAGCATGGACTTTGTCTGTCTTCTTACCCTCTTAGATCATTTAGGTAAAATTATACAAATGTATCCGACTGATTAAATAAATTCTATTTATTTTATTTATTTATGCAGCTGAGGATAGCTCTGCTTTTAAATTGATGTAATGATTGCATTGTTCTATTAAATGGAGTCACTTGAAACGATCGTACTGCATCACCTCTGGATATCCTGTTGCTTATTTTGATTTTATTCACCTTTTTTGAAACTGTACCGATAATTCCGCACTAATTTTTGGTGCCTCAACTTAAGTACCTAATTCATCTGAATCTCAATTATATATATATTTGTCATCATCATCATTTAACGTCTGTTTTCCATGCTAGCATGGGTTTAACAGGAGCTGGCAAGCCAGAGAACTGCACCAAGCTCCACCGTCTATTTTGGCATGGTTTTTAAGGTTGGATGCTCTTTTATATTTATATATATATATATATATATATATATATATATATATATATCACTCTGACTGTCTTTCTCCCACCTGTCTTCTTTGTCCTCCTGGGTTGGCCAAGTATCTCCTCTAAAGTAAAACAACTATCCCTTTCCCTCTTTTATATGCTTACCTTTCACCTGGCACAGCCACCTCTCTTGGTTCCATTCCACTTCTCAACTAAGTGGTCTTTGTCTTGCAAGTTATTTGGCAACCTCACTGATGTTGGTGACATGTAAAAAGCACCTGTGCAGGTGCCACATAAAAAAGCACCTGTGCAGGTGCCACATAAAAAAACACCTGTGCTGGTGCTAGGTGCCATGTAAAAAACACTTTTCCAGTTTTTAAAAAAAACACATGTTCCACATGAAAAGCACCCCTGCTGGGGCCACTTAATAGCACCCAATGCACTCTGTAAAGTGGTTGCCATTAGGAAGGGCATCCAGCTGTAGAAACCATGTCAAACACACGACTCGAGTCTAGTACAGCTCTTCAGCTTGCCAGCATGGAAAACGAACATTAAATGATGAGGATGATGATGATGATATGGATATGTATGTGGTCTGATCAATAAGCTTAAGGCCTGTTGCTATAGTAATGAAGCTAAAGCATGGAGAGTGAAGCTGTTAAGCACAGATTGACCTTGAACACTGCTGTGCATGTGCAGTAAGTTATAACATTCTAGCTCATTTTTGTTGTTTACAGCAATGTTTGAAAGGAAGGTGTGTAGCATGCGATTGTCGCTTTGACAATAACATAGAAAGTTGAGCAGAGAATCTGCATCAAATTTTGCCAAAAGCTTGGTGATACCTGCTCAGAGGCCTATACAAAGCTTTCAAAAAGTTTTCATCGTTCTTGACACAATCAAGATCTTGTGTAACTGAAACCCAAGTATCTTTTTGGTCAGCTGAAAGCAGTTTTGGCACAAACTTGGCAGACATGCATCTCATACCCAAATCTTCAGTGATAACAGACTGAACTGAACCATAACTAATCTGCACATCCTCTGATAACTCATGGACAGTGATTTGATGATTTCCCCTCACAGCTGCACACACATCAGCAATGTTTTTCTCAGTTCTGCTGGTTGCGAGTCTCTGAGAACATTCGACAATATCAACATTTTTTTGGCCATCTTGGAGACATCTGAACCATTTGTACACTCCTCTCCATACACTTTCTACAACTTTGTGTAGGCCTCTGAGCAGGCATCACCATGAGAAGTTTCTCTGTTGTGATCAATACAACGATCACATGCTACACACCTTCCTTCCAAGTACTGCTGTAAACAGCAGAAGTGAGCTAGAATGTTAAAACTTAGTGCGCATGCACAGCAGAGTTCAAGGTAAATTTGTCCCAAGCAGCTTCATACTGCATGTTTTAACTTTGTTACTACGGCAACAGTCCGGATACTTATTGATCAGACCTCATATGCATGTGTTATGTCTCTTGTTTTGACTTCATGTGATAGTTGTAAACAAGTGCTGCCATCATACAAGTGGTTGCCTTTGTTTTCAGTCTTCTGTAAGTACATGTTTGAGCGAGGAAATAAGTGAATATTGATGACAGGAAGGTTATCTGGCCATAGAAAATCTGCTCACCGAAATCTGTCTGATCCATGTTAAAACGGAAAAGTGGAGATGTTAAGATGATGACGGTTTACTAAATCTTATCTTCTGTTATATTTTCAGCAAAAGAAAGGTGGTGGTATTTCTTTCAACTCTACAGTGCCTCTAACAAAAATCAACGAAAAAATGGTGCAGTTAATTTTGCATGAATATAGTATCCTTTTTTGGAAATACATTATTGGAAAAAAAATGTTATTACTTCTGATGCCCCTTAATTAATGGTCTCAAGTTTATTACAATATTCTTCTATTATTTTTACTAGCAGGTGTACCCGGCGTTGCCTGGGTTCGTTAGTTCGAAAAAGCTCTGAAACTAATAAAGCAATTAACAGTCTGCTCCCTTAAACACCTTTCACACTTTATGGCAAGACTAACACCTAAGTAACTCTTAATGGGAACTGCATGTGTAATATTATGATAACAATCAAGTGAAAAAATAAAGCAACAAAAATTATAGCAGCAATAACGTAGGACTGAAATAGGGTGTCAGTACAGCAAGTCTACAAAACTTCCTTATAAATAACATTTTTAGTTTTCTTGAATTTAAGAAGTATTTGAGGTTTAGTGAAATGGTCCCAGCAGCATGTGGGGGGTCTTTATTCCCACATTATGTAACCTCATTGAAAAGTCCGGTATAAATAGAGTTGCTCCTTCCCTTACTGGGTCTTGTAGACAAAAAAAAAAAAAAAAAAAAAAGTGAAAGTTGAAGTTTTGCTATCCTTGTCTGCTAATGTATATTTTTATGGTTTTAGACAGGAGGAACGGAGCGTATCCATTAATCTAGGAGGTATTTGTAGATTGGTGGTGTTGATTGCAGGAAAAACGTTGGCAAAAGGGTATTCCAGACGTTTTATATTGTATTGTATGTTATTTTGAGGGGTTATATCATCATATCATGTTGTATGATCATTCCTTCATATGATGTCTAAATGATTTTTTACCGTATCAACTAGTGACTATAGAACTATGTTCATACCAATTCCATGAAATGGTCTTGGTATTTACATATAGTCATTGCCTTGTGATAACATCTTGTAACTATGTAGTCAGATGTGTGTACATGTATGTAGTTTGTATGTGTATGACTCTCTCTCACTCTCTCTATATGTGTGTGTGTGTGTATACGTATATATATATATATATATGTACTAGTATGTATATATAAGGAGAATTCACAAAAAGACAAAGACAGGTGGTGTAGACAGCAAACAGATGTATTAGTTTAACACTCAGGAAGTGAAAAAAGTTTTTAACGTTTTGAGCCTATGCTCTTCCACAGAAAGAAACACGGAGAGAAAATAAAGAATGTGTAGTGGTTAGTGATCTCTCATGTATGTATATATATATGTATGTATGCATGTATCTCTCTCTCTAGAGAGAGAGAAGGGGGAGGTGTGATCATGCCTTCATATGACCACTATATTATTTCATTCCATTAAATTGTTCTACCATATCTCTTTCTTACCATACCATCAAGTAACCAACATATATCATAATTGGCTCTCCTAATCCCTCAATGTTCAACTTATTTCTTTCCTTCCTTAACAACATTCCAGAAATATTTAATTGTGAAGTTCTCTTCAGAGAAGATTGTAATTCAGATGAATTAGTTGATGTCATCCTAGGAAACCGTATATATATGCCGTGTTTGTATGTAAGTATATGTGTTCCACACACACACACACACACACACACACACACACAGTAGAGAATACATTCTAAGCACTTGCACAAACTATAGGTTTATTTTCTCCTGAATGAGCTGGGTGTGGACAGGAATTTTCAGATAGAATTTCATTAATCATTTAGAAGAATTTCATTTTCCTTTTAAAGCTATATAATATTAGTAATTGCAAGTGCAGTATGGTTGAATAGTCAAGAAGTTCCGGCAACTGGAAGGTCCTGTGTATAATCCAGCTGCACCGCATCCAGGGCAAAGGTCATTTGCTGTAGCAGCTGTTTCTCGTTTGATGAACTAATGAGAATAAAATGTCAACAACTTTGTTTACATTGGTTATGACCTTTGGATTTTTAATTGTTTTTGTTTTCGTAACCAAGTTTAGCTCCAGGTCAACCCCAATCCAATAGACACCTGCAATCAAGTGTTCCAACCACGATCATCTTATCTATTCCGATACTGAAGTAAAATACAACTCTTGTTTTGACTTTTCTTGCCCAAATTTTATCAGTTCACAAATCTGTTGGAGCAAATGGAATTAGAACAAATTTTCCCAAACTTTTTTGCTGCTGTTCTCAGTTTTCACTCGTTAACAAGAATTAATGAGCTGCTCTGTTAACATATTTCCATAGCTCTGCTCAGCCCTCTTAGCTCTTCTCACTTCTGATGTCTTTGATATCTCTGCTTATCTCTTCCATCCTTAACTAGACACTTGTGGACTTTCTATGATCCATTTGTTTCCTCTAACAGTGGATTATTTTCTCAGTTTGAAGTGGTTAAAAATGGTGTCCCACTGCAATCCTGTTGAGAAAGTATTTATCATATTCATAGAGATCTGTGTGTATATGAGCACGTAAAAACAGAGAGAGAGAGAGAGGACTCTCTGAATATGATAAGTACTTTTCTCAACAGGATTGCAATGGGACACCACTTTTAACCACTTCAAAATATCCTGTACACACACACGTGATGATGACATCTGGTTTTTTGAAGTTGAATAAATAGTGTTAACCAAATTGAAACCAGTTACTAACGATCTGACAAAACACAAGAACCAAAACATCTTATTTCCTTGCTAACCTCCCTCTCTCTCATATATGTGTGATTATGTATGAGGGATAGAATAGCCAGGGCAGATGTATGCAGGTGCGATGCATACACACACACACATATGAAATTATATACACAACTGAAAGAGTTGCTAATAGTTTCATGCCATTATGATACTTGAACAGGCATGTTTATAAAATACACCATGTCTCTTAACCCTTTCGTTACCAACCCGGCTGAAACCGGCTCTGGCTCTTTAGTATAAATGTCTTGTTTTCATAATTTTTTAATTCAAATCTTCCACCAAATCTTAGTTAAAATTTATGTTCCTAACACTAGCTTAATGATAACGAAGTTATTTTACTAAATTCTTTGTTATATTTAAAATAATTGAAAGAAACACAGAGCATCTCAAAATAAATACAGTAACGAAAGGGTTAAAGCAATCTTCCAGGCTCTGTTTATGCATTATATAGTAGTCAGGGTAAAATGTACATATACAATACACATTCATGCCTATGAACATCTGTATATATGCAAGGTAAAATGTATACAAATCACACACATACATACGTAGGTATGTACATACATGCAACACTCTGTTTTAATGTTTCTTGTGAATAATATTTGACAGGTCTATAACAAAATTGATCAAATATCAATTGAAGAGGTTGATCGACTTGCTCACAAGCCTTACACAGTGGTCGTCAGGTAAGAAAGAAACATACGTATCGTTTCTTAGCTTGTTAATTCATCTAGAAATGTTGGAGATGCACACATGCATGCGTGCACGTGTGTGTGTAGTGTGTACATATATATGCATTTGTGTATGCGTATGTTTGTGTAGTGTTGACTGTTGGAAACGGATGTAATGGATGATGATGGTGACAAAAGAAAAAGTACTCAGTACCACAATAGAGATTGTTAATATTTTGTTATTTTGGTTGACTCAGTCTCTTCCTACTTTAAGATTCACCTGCAGGTGCAGAGGGTCATCAGCCAAGTTTTTATATATATATGTGTGTATATATATATATATGTGCATGTATATCTATATATGTATATATATATATATATATATATATATATATCTCATCATCATCATCGTTTAACGTCCGCTTTCCATGCTAGCATGGGTTGGAGGATTTTGACTGAGGTCTGGTGAACCACATGGCTGCACCAGACTCCAATCTGATCTGACAGAGTTTCTACAGCTGGATGCCCTTCCTAATGCCAACCACTCCGAGAGTGTAGTATATATGTGTGTGTGTGTGTGAATATGTATGTATGTGTATATGTCTGTCTGTCTCTCACTCACATGCACACACATATCCAGTTATATTCTCACTTTCCAAAATTACCCTTAACTTTTCCTCTATTTTACTTTCTCTTTCTCTCTCCCTTTTTTCTGTTGCCACTCCTGTTACCCTTCTCTCCTTTTTCTGTCACTTCATCCTCTCTCTTTACAGACCCCTGTACCCTCTCATCTCTCCTTCTTTCTCCTCACAGTCTCTACACTCCTATGTTATTACATCCACCACATCCAACTGTCACCTTTCCATTCCACTCTATTCCAGCTGTAATATGAAGTTAAATCTTGACTATTTACTGGAGTGTGTTTGGGAACATCTGGCCTTAGTTCGAGTTTATACGAAAAAAAGGGGAGGTAAGTACTGTAGTAGTTGTTCCTCGCTTTTCTTGCATTTGTTTTTTTTTTAAAACAAGCGACATTTGTGGAAGGGATGTTGGTATTCGTTGAAAGCTTAGAAGTTGTTTTGTTTATGACGATTGTGATGATGACAGCAGCAGTAGCGTTTACTCATATGTTCTGGATTGCATCTGAAAAAAGACTTATTAGCAAAGACTCTGTCTCACCAACACAGCACTACAACCATTGACTTACAGATGTGTTTTGGTTCATTTGTTGGCCTCTCCTATACTGCTACTTCAACACCCTCTGTTCCTGTTCAGTCAGTGACACACCACCTTTGCCTCAGCCTCTTCTATGCTGCTTCTCCTATAACCTCTGTTATCATCATCATCATCATTGTCATTTAATGTCTGTTTTCCATGCTGGCATAGGTTGGACAGTTTGACAGGAACTGGCTAGGCACCAGATCCCATAGTCTATTTTGGTTAGGTTTCTACTTCTGGATGCCCTCCTGATGCCAACTACTCTACAGAGTGTACTGGGTGCTTTTTAATGTGGCATCATCACCTGTGCCTTTTAGGTGGTACCAGCACCAGTACTTTTTACATAACACCACTACTCACCCCAGCCTTTTTCTCAGGGTCAAGTTGTGGCTGAAACAACACCACCAACAACAGTTTTGTTATCTAATTATACTAGTTACCAAGGAAGCGAGAAGTTGTGACAATCATTCCTTTCTAAAGATTTCCATCCAGAACAAAACCACACAGGCATGGCTGTGTGGTAAGAAGTTTACTTCCCAACCACATGGTTTCAGGTTCACTCCCATTGTGAGGTGGCTTAGGCAAGTGTCTTCTACTATAGCCTAAGATCAACCAAAGCTTGTGAGTGGATTTAGTAGACGGAAACTGAAAGAAGCCTGTGAAAGGCATCCAGCCATAGAAACCATGCCACAACAGACATTATCAATTATCAAAACAGTGGCTGTTACCACTTATATACTATTTGTTTATTTTTATGTATTATTTATATTTCAGAAAGTCCTGATTTCGATGGAGGCTTGATATTAAGAAGAGGTTGCCTTGTTGAACATGTGGTAAGTAGAGAATTATCTTCTATCTTGTTTCAGTCATTAGACTGCAGCCATGCTGGGGCACCACCTTGAGGAATTTTATTGAACTAATCAACCCCAGTACTTATTTTCTTTTTAAACCTGGGACTTATTCTGTCAGTCTCTTTTGCTGAACTGCTAAGTTATGGGGACAAAAACACACTGACACTGATTGTCAAGTGGTGGTGGTGGTGGTGGTGGTGGTGAACAAGCACAGACACAAAAGCACACACACACACACACATCATCATCATCATCATCATCTCCTCTCCACGATGGCATGGGTTGGACGGTTTGACATGGCGCTGGCTAGCTGGGAGCTGTCCAGACTCCAACTGTCTGTTGTGGCATGGTTTCTATGGCTGGATGCCCTTCACAGGCTTCTTTCAGTTTCCATCTACCAAATCCACTCACAAGCTTTGGTTGGCCATAGGCTATCGTAGAAGACACTTGCCTAAGACACCACACAATGGGAGTGAACCTGAAACCGTGCGGTTGGGAAGTATGTAGTAAGGTTTCATGCCATTGACTGTATTCGTGACCCAAACCAAAAGAACATCTGATTCCATAAAACATTTAGATATACAGATATATTTGCCTGTCTGTTTATATCGATGGCATGTGGCCTAGTGGTTCTAGTGCTTGACTCATATGCACAAGGTTGTGGGTTCAATTCCTGAACCATGCAGTGCCTTGCATCCTTGAGGAAGGCTCTTCATTTTACACTGTTTTTTAGGTCTTCTCAGTTAAAAATGAGTACCAGCAAAGATGTTGGTGCAGCCCTCACCCTCCATCTGTCGCATCCTGAATATGCTGAGTCAGTTGTGAAAAGCTGAGAAGACATCTATGTATGCTTGCAATTACTGTGGCTCTTAATGCAATTAAGAAAATCACAGTGCACATTACCAAGCCATACCATTCACAAGTAATGGCTAGCTGCATGTGTGTGTGTGCGCTAAAATGTGACTGCGTGTGTACTGTTGGCGATTTTTTTCCTCTGTCTTCTCTTCTCTGGATTTTTCCTTCTCCTATGTTTCCGACAAAGAGCTCCGCTCAAAACGTTGAACCCTCCTTCTTTCCTTCTTTCCTGAGCGTCCAATAATACTATATTTGTTCCACGTCCTCGCGTTGTGTTTTTTTGTGCTTACATGTTTGGATTAATTTTATATATATATACTTGCTTTTCCTTCCCTCACCTGTCTTCGTCTTTTGTTTTCTGTAAAGTTGAACTATATATGTATGTGTGTATATATATGTGTGTGTGTGTATAAATATTAGTTTTTATGTTCAGTTATAAGAAAAATAATCTGATGATTACTCTGTACTTTTGTATAGAATGACTCACCTCACAGCTTACCTGGCCCAAACTTCAAAGTCACTATCAACATTTTTGTATAATATGTATATATATATATATATATATATATATATATGGACCAGGTGATGAAGGTCTCAGAGAAGGTCATAACCAATCTCATTAGGGAGAGAATTTGTTTAGATGAAATGCAGTTCGGTTTTGTACCAGGTAGAAGCACCACTGATGCTATATTCCTGGTCCGACAACTGCAGGAGAAGTACCTAGCTAAAGATAAACCCCTCTACATAGCTTTTGTAGACTTGGAGAAAGCCTTTGACAGGGTTCCCCGTTCCCTTATCTGGTGGTCGATGCGGAAACTGGAGATTGAAGAATGGCTAATAAGGGCTGTACAGGCTCTATACAGAGAGGCTGTCAGCAAGGTTAGGATTGGCAACGAATATAGTGAAGAATTCCGGGTAGAAGTAGATGTGCACCAGGGCTCAGCCCTCAGTCCCCTTTTATTCATCATAGTCCTTCAGGCAATAACAGAGGAATTCAAAACGGGATGCCCCTGGGAGCTCCTCTATGCCGATGACCTAGCCCTCATAGCAGAATCACTACCGGAACTAGAAGAGAAATTTCGGGTGTGGAAGCAAGGGTTGGAATCAAAGGGCCTTAGAATAAATGTAGCAAAGACCAAAGTATTAGTAAGCAGCAAGAGGTACTCAGCACACATCCCCTCGGGTAGGTGGCCCTGCTCAACCTGTAGGAAAGGTACAGGTAGAAACTCCATAAGATGCACCCAATGTAAGTTATGGACACATAAGAGGTGCAGCAACATTAAAGGGAAATTAACAGATAAGATAGCTTTCATGTGCGGCAGATGCACAGGGACAATAGACACAACAGACACTCAGAAAACAGATTCCATCACACTCCAGGGAGAGAACTAGAAGTAGTTGATAGTTTCCGCTACCTGGGTGACCAAGTTAGTAGCGGAGGTGGATGCACAGAGAGTATCACCACTAGAATACGAATAGCCTGGGCAAAGTTCAGAAAGCTCCTACCCCTACTGGCAACAAAAGGTCTCTCCCTCAGAGCAAAAGGTAGATTGTATGATGCATGTGTGCGAACTGCCATGCTTCACGGTAATGAAACATGGGCTGTGACTGCAGAAGACATGTGTAGACTTGAAAGAAATGAAGCTAGCATGATCCGCTGGATGTGTAGTGTCAGTGTGCACGCAAAACAGAGTGTAAGTATCCTGAGAGAAATGCTGGATATAAGAAGCATCAGATGTGGTGTGCAAGAGCGACGCTTGCGATGGTATGGTCATGTGCTGCGGATGGATGAAGAGAGATGTGTGAAGAAGTGCCACTCCCAAACAGTTGAAGGTATCAGGGGGAGAGGTAGACCCAGGAAGACATGGGATGAGGTGGTCAAGCATGACCTCAGAGCATTGGGCCTCACTGAGGCAATGGCGAAGGACCGAGATCTCTGGAGATATGCTGTGACTACAAAGACCCGGGCTGCTTTCTGCAGAAATTCCACATACCCCCTACCCATTCTAAGTACCCCGGATCCCCAAAGTACCCTGGATCCCCAAAGTACCCCGATCCCCAAAGTACCCCGGACCTCGTTGCCCCCGTGCCGCTGACACGTTAAAATGCTCGAACCGATCGTGACGATGCCGGACCCTCCGGCCCCTGTGCAGGTGGCACGTAAAAAGCACCCAATCCACTCACGGAGTGGTTGGCGTTAGGAAGGGCATCCAGCCGTAGAAACTCTGCCAGATTCAGACTGGAGCCTGGAGCGGCCCCTGGCTTCCCAGACCCGGTCGAACCGTCCAACCCGTGCTAGCGCGGAAAGCGGACGTTAAACGATGATGATGATGATGATGATGATGATGATGATATATATATAGGCTATGTTTAGTTTTTTTTTAACTCTATATCTTCTGGTTGATGGAGAGCATATCCTGCTGGACATTGGCCAAAGCTTATTCTGTTAACTCAGTTGTGGCCATATGGAAGCACACCATCTTTGTTGTTTTAAAAAATAGAGCTAGTGATGTAAGATATTCCGATTTTGAGGAATTTCCATGTTATTCTTATTACATTTTGTTTTTGTTTTTGCAGTGTCACTCCATTCACAGATCCTTGGTTAATACATTCAAATATGCTTTAGTATGGGTAAGTCATCACCTGTTTGTCTTTTACTCTTTATGTTTATATTTGATGTACGATAAGCAAGCCCTGCCATTTACCAAGTGGAATAAATTATTTTGTCTTGGAATCAGTTAGTAGGAGATGTCTAACATTTTTGACTGGATTCTTCATTGAAGTGATATCAAATGCCCAACAAAACCCCCCACACCTCTTCTCTTTCCCCATAATAAAATACTATTTACCAACATAGACCATCATTAGGTTCCTTGGATTCTCCTCTTTCATTTGGCAATCTGTGTAAAAGAGGATTAATCCTTTAACCCATAAGCATTTAAACCGGCCATATCCGGCCAAAAGTATTCTGCCTGTTTTATGTTCAAACAGGCCAGATCTGGTCTCTCACACCAACCCTACATATCGTTTTAAAAATTAACAGCTACCTCATCAAAATCTCATAGCTACAAGATAATGCATGATTAGTTCAAAACAATGTGGATGAAGAACCATTAATTTTGGCAGAATAATGTGAACACTAAAGGGTTAAACTTTTCTCTGGACACTATGAGTTGTTGTGTCACCTTCAAAAGGGACATAACTATGTATGCTTCATCCTAGCAAAAGCTGTGAGTCTGCACACACTCCATTTTATACATCACATCATCATTTTCATTTTACATCAAATCGCACTTTGCCGTCTTAAATAAAGAAATACACATTGAATAATAAATCCTAGAAACATCGAAATCAGATTATCTTTGGTTGCAAGTCTACTCAATCAATATTTACCTAGGGTTAAACAACTTTAAAATGCTTCAGCTGGTGAAACTCATCATTTTACAAATTTCTTCCTCCACTCTCTTTGGAGGTTTCACAGAATACGAACACATTAGTCTCTGATCCAGTAAATCTATGATTCAGATGCATTCCAGCCATGACCATTCCGTCTTAAGAGTATACAGGACCACATTATCTAATTCTGTTTGTCTTTTTTTATTGTTAACACTTAGGTGAGATTTGTGTGAGATACTTGTAACTTGTCGTAGGTTGAGTGTGACTGCATTCAGACTTTCTCCTTGGTGGAATGAAGATATTGAGAATGAGAGGTGTCAGTCAGTCACCACAACTACTTAAGGGGCTTGTCACTCCTGTTTGATTGTGCAACTACACATGTAGGTGCAGGCCAGAGCCTTCTCCCTACCATCAATATATACACCAGGAAAGGCCACAGTTGTGGGCTGGTACATCTTGGCACCAGAGGGGTTTTATAGTGTTTGTGTTTGGATGCAAAGAGCATCAATACCACAAGGTGTCTTTCCTGACCTGCTCACACTTTCAGCCAGTCTGCTACCTTGGATTTATCTTTTGCTTGTTTCAGGCATTGGGCTGTGGCCATGCTGGGGCACTGCTTTCAATGGTTTCAGTTAAACAGATTGTCCTCAGTACATACTTTATTATTTTTAAGTCTAGTACTTATTCTATTAGTTCTTTTGCTGAACTGCTAAGTTATGGGAATATAGACAAACAAGAACCAATTGTCAAGCAGTGGTGGTGATGGAGGAACAAATGCAGACACACACACATACATGCACATATACAATGGGCTTCCACACAGTTTCCATATACCAAATTTACTCACAAGGCATTAGTCAGCCCAGAGCTGTAGTAGAAGACACTAGTCCAAAGTCCTGGTTACTATCAACCCCTGAAAGGATTAACCCTTTCATTATGAACCCGGTTGAAACCGGTTCTGGCTCTGTGGTAAAATGTCTTGTTTTCATAAGTTTTGAATTAAAATCTTCCACCAAACCTTAGTCACAATTTATGTTGCTAACACTAGCTTAATGATAACTAAGTTATTTTACTAAAATTTTTGTTATATTTAAAGTAATTGAAAGAAACACTGAACATCTCAAAATAAATACAGTAACGAAACGGTTAAAGGCAAAGTCGACTTTGGCAGGATTTGAACACAGAGCATGCTTAGGATCAGATCAAATACCATTAGGCATTCTATCTCACATTCTAAAGACTCTGCTAAATTTGTTCTAACCAATCCCGGCTGTGAAGAACTAACCAAGATGCCTGTACTTCTCTTCTTGCAGGGTTCCAGTGTAAAGTACAGTCCTCAGAGAGTTGGAATCCAACACCAGATGCACCACGATGATGTTATTCAAATTGTGAAGAAATGAACAGAGACTTTCCATGCATTACTTGTTGTTGTTGTTATTGTCGCTGTTCGGCTTCTCACTTGCTCTCTTTCTTTCCTTCTTTCTTCCCTGCGCAAATATGAAAAAGATAAAAATAAAAGACGAAAACAATAACCCCTTTAATCCCTTTTTCTCCCTGGAATTTCTCTGTTTCACTTTGAGCTCCTCTGCTACTACTACTACTACAACTACTACTAATAATAATAAGGATGATGCAAGCAATACAATGCACAAGAAAATACAAAACCTGTTTCTACTGGTTTGCTTTCTCTTCATTATTTCCCATCTTTATTTTCCTCTCTCTCTCTCTCTCTCTCTCTCTCTCTCTCTATATATATATATATATATATATATATATATATATATATACATACTTTATAATTAGGGTTCAGCAAAGATTTGCTTTACCACATACCGAAGTTTAGAAATAGCAGCGAAAAAACTTAGCTATTTCTTCTACTTTAGCTATTTGGCTATTTTTTGGCTGCTATTTCTAAACGTCGGTATGTGGTAAAGCAAATCTTTGCTGAACCCTAATTATAAAGTATTACTTAAGTTTACCGTGAAATGGTCCTTTTTCATGCCGAATTCTACTTGGTGAAATTATTGATTATTTCTTAATTAATTAATTTTACCCTTTGTTATTATATATATATATATATATATATATATATATATATATATATGGGTGTGTGCGTATATAATGTCATCATTGTTGTTTGAATGTCTACCTTTCCATGCTTGCCTGGGTCAGACGGAATTTATTGAGGCAGATTTTCTATCGTTAGACGCTCTCCCTGTCATTCCACCCTCACTTACTTCCAAGCAAAATTGTCGTATTTCTCCTGATCCTGTAAACACGAACAGCACAAATGGCTGGGTATATTCTTCTTGGAATATTGCAAACAAATGACACTGCTTAATATGAGTGACATTTGTTTACACTTAATGCACAAAATATAGATAAGGAGATACGAACACTCATGCATATACACACATGTGCATGTGCACACACACACACACACACACTCTCCCTCTCTCTCTCATGCACACACATATAAATGGACTGTTTTCAGTTTCTGTAAATCAAAACCTCTCACAAGGATTTGGCTGGCCCAGGGCTATAGTAGAAACACTTGCTCAATGTGCTGTGCACTGGGGCTAAACCTGAAACTATGTGTTTGCAAAATGAACTTCTTAACCACAGAGCCATGCCTGTGTTCATTTGATATATATATATATATATATATATATATATATATATATATTATATATATATATTGGATGACATTAGGAAAGGCATCCAGCTGTAGAAACCAAGCCAAAACAGACTGGAGCCTGTTGCAGCTCTCCAATGTACCAGTTCCAATCACACCATCTTACCCATGCCAGCATGGAGAACGGATGCTAAATAATGATGAGGATGATGATGGCTTTCACCCAGGCGGCCCGGGTTCGATTCCTGGCATGGGAACGCTTACTTTGAATGGCGGTGTCTCAGCATGGCCACAGCTCGTGAGCTGAAACTAGATAAAATATAAAATATAATATAATATATATATATATCACCATAATCACCATGACTGACCAGACTATCAGATGTTGCTACACATTGCTGGTCACAATGCGCTTTGCATTGTTTTAGCCTTCAAATGACGCCACCCTGCTGGCTAAGCAAGCAGGCCAACAGAAGAAAGAGTGAAAGAAAGTTGTGGCGAAAGAGTATAGCAGGGATCGTCACCACCCTCTGCTGGAGCCTCGTAGAGCTTTAGGTGTTTTCGCTCAATAAACACTCACAATGCCCGATCTGGGAATTGAAACCGTGATCCTACAACTGCGGGTCTGCTGCCCTAACCACTGGGCCATTGCGCCTCCACACACACATGTAGTATAGATCATCCTCATCATTTAACATTTATTTTCCATGCTGGCAAGGTTGTATTATTCACCAGTTTGTATTATGCTCCAATGCCTACTTTGGCTTGGTTTCTACACCCTGTTAACATTGGTGTTTTGTGTATGTCATGCCCCGTTTCTGTCTTGTAACTTAGTGGTTTATTGAATAGAGATTGCTAAAATATGTACCCGAGTGAAACAAGTACTAGGACACATGATCAACTAAGCAGTGACTGTGGTTAGAAAAAGAATTTTTAAAAAACCGTTTTTCTATCTATCTCTTTACTTACCTACCTATCTGCCAGTCTACCTATGTATATATTTGTCCACCTGTCTAACTTACTGTCTGAAAAACAAAAACAAAAACAATCAAGGCTTGATATCAGGAAGGGCATCTTTCAGTGGAATACTATCATCAAAAGTTTTGTCCAATTCATGGCTGCATAGAAAAAGCTGACACAAAAAGTCAGTGAGAATATGATGATGATGGTGTTACCTGTCTTTGTGTGTGTGTGTCTCTCTCTCTCTCTCTCTCTCTCTCTCTCTCTCTGTGTACTTGTTTGAAAGTTGAGGATTGACTCTGTCACTACTCAGAGTTTCCTTCGAGGTGTGTTACTTGAATGTTGACATAAGCAAGAAATGAGGAGCCACAGAATGAACAATCAGCTTCAAAAGAATTGAATAAACTCTTCTACATGTAAACACTATGCAGTACTTTTCCATGTATTGAGTGCTTATTTAACTATACATGTGTGTGTGTGTGTCTGTGTATGAAGGAGAATGCTAAAATAAGTTTGGTAATTGATAATAATCAAGTAGTTCTCAGATAAATCAAAACTTAAATTCTGATTCCTTCATTGAGCGTGGGTGGTTCTGGTGCAGGAAGTTGGCTATGAAAATGATCTTCATGATGCAGGGATGGAAGTAAAAGGGCAGATAAAAGTATGTATATGGAGTGTACAAGGAATGATGTAATAGTCTTAACTTTACAGCTGTTTCGGATGAAACATGATTGATGCTATTACCGAGTATATAATGTTATAAAGTCCCATACTACTATAGATGTATGGAAATTGTGTTACTGTCATCAAAAGAATCTGATTATTAGCATAGTGTTTACAAATATATAAGTTTAATGGGAAGCTGCTGGAGGAGTAGAATGGTGGTGGGGGGAGATGGGAGAAGGGGGGGTAACTAAAGTGAAATTAGTGTTAGAGGGCATCAGTTGAGGTCATCCAGAAACAAGAGAGATACAGTAGTTAAGGAAATGAGCAAGAAGAAAGGGAAGTCTATCAAGGAACAGATAGTAATAGTAGATGTTTAATGGTGTAAAGTACAGAGGAAGGAGCCAGTGGTAGGTGTCTCTCAAAGTACAGCAGCAGAGATAAGAAAAGAGAGTGTAAAGTGTGGAG
Source organism: Octopus sinensis (assembly GCF_006345805.1). Taxonomy (NCBI): domain Eukaryota; kingdom Metazoa; phylum Mollusca; class Cephalopoda; order Octopoda; family Octopodidae; genus Octopus; species Octopus sinensis. The sequence goes on from NC_043013.1 coordinate 17,995,534, forward strand.
ATAATTGGTTGATCACACCAGGATGCAGGCTATAGTGTGGGGTGGAGATGGGGGATGGTGAAATAGTCAGGAATGGGCTTGTGATGATAGTGTGGGTGTTAAGGGGTTTAAGGGGGAAGAGTTTGAGATAAAGTAAATTAGGTTAAGGACAGAGGTACAAGATTTTCTGGGCTGGGAATACTGACGGAGTCAGGGGTGTGGGCATGCTTATCGCCGAAAAATGGGTAGATAAGGTAATCGAGGTAGTCAGAGTAAGTGACAGAATAATTAAGATTAGATTAGTGCTCCACCATAGTTTAGCAACTATTATATCGGCCTATGCCCCTCAGCCAGGGCTACCTGATGGACAGAAAGACTGTTTCTATGACACCCTACTGCAGACCACATCATTGACGAACGACAGGGACCTTCTCTTTGTGGCTGGTGACTTCAATGGGCATGTTGGACGATGTGCTGGGGGCTTCCATGGCGTGCATGGAGGCTACGGTTATGGTTCCCGCAACGAGGAGGGAACCAGGCTGCTGGAGTTCTGCGATGCGAATAGTCTTATGATTTGCAACACTAACTTCAGGAAACCGACAAGCTACCTGGTCACCTACCGATCGGGCCGGCATACTAGCCAAATCGACTACATCCTTGCCAGAAAAAGGGAAAGATGGCTGCTTATAAATGCCAAAACCTTCCCAGGTGAAGAATGCACCCCACAACATAGACTGGTAGTTAGTGACTTTAGGATCAGGACTAAGAGGGCGACTAGAAGACGACCAACATGGAGAAGACGGGTCTGGAAGCTTAAAGACCCTGCGAATGGACAGAGATTTAGAGATATGTTATTTGAAGCCTTAGACGAAATGGAAGGGAGTATAGCTACGCATGGGGTAGAAGACAACTGGACGCTTCTGAGGGACAACCTGCTGAAAGCCGCTGACCAGATCTGTGGCTGGTGCAAAGTCCCCTTAAGACCCAAAATAACGTGGTGGTGGAACAATATTGTTGACAGGGCTATTAGACAAAAGAAACAGGCTTGGAAGGCCTGGAAGAACGGTGGTAGCAGGGAAGTGTATCAGTCTGCCAGAAGGGAAGCCAGGAGACAGGTCTATCTAGCCAGAGGGGAGGCAGATAAGGAAAAATTTGCCAATGTCCTGCGTCGTGAGGATGAAAGACTTGAGGTATTTCGTGTTGCAAGACAGTGTGTGAGAGAGAATCGTGACGTGGTGGGAAAGAAATGTGTTCGCAAGGATGACGGTTCACTTGCGCTTAATGAGGATGCAAAGAGAGAGGCTTGAAGACGCCACTATGATAGGTTGCTGAATGAAGAAAATGAATGGGATAAAGAGAGTCTGCCGAATGTCGACCCAACAGAGGGACCAGCAATCCGAGTTAACAGTTCCTTAGTAGATAAGGCAATTAGAAGCATGAAAACAGGGAAAGCCCCAGGCCCATCAGGAATTACTGCAGAGATGCTCAAAATATCTGGTGGTGTCGGCTATAGCTTAGTCACCCGTATAGTTAACCAGGTGATACACGAGGGGGTCATACCCAATGACTGGTGTAGCAGCATAATAGTCAACTGCTACAAAGGTAAAGGCGACGCCCTAGAGACAAATAACTACAGGGGCATCAAGCTGCTGGATCAGGTAATGAAGGTTACGGAGAGGGTTATAGCCCAACTAATTAGAGAGAGAGTTAGCTTAGATGATATGCAGTTTGGGTTCGTGCCAGGGAAAAGTACTACTGATGCTATATTCCTGGTAAGACAGCTGCAGGAGAAATACCTAGCCAAAGATAAGCCCTTGTACCTGGCTTCTGTTGACTTGGAGAAAGCCTTTGACAGGGTCCCCCGATCCCTTATCTGGTGGTCAATGAGGAAACTAGGGATAGAAGAATGGTTGGTGAGAGCTGTGCAAGCTATGTACAGAGACGCTGCTAGTAAGGTGAGGGTTGGCAACGAGTACAGTGAAGAATTCCGGGTAGAGGTTGGGTCCACCAAGGTTCAGTCCTCAGTCCCCTCCTATTTATCATAGTCCTCCAGGCAATAACGGAGGAATTCAAGACAGGTTGCCCCTGGGAGCTCCTCTATGCTGATGACCTTGCTCTAATTGCTGAGTCACTATCAGAACTGGAGGAGAAGTTTCAGGTGTGGAAACAAGGATTAGAATCGAAGGGCCTTAGAATCAACCTAGCCAAAACCAAAGTCCTAATAAGTAGGAAGGTAGATCAATCACAAACGCCTTCAGGTAGATGGCCCTGCTCGATCTGTAAAAAAGGTGTAGGTAGAAACTATAAGATGCACCAAGTGTAAGCTATGGACACATAAGAGGTGCAGCAATGTCAAAGGAAGGCTAACTAGGAAAATAGTTTTTGTCTGTGGCAAATGCTCAGGAGCAATAAACACTGGAAATGTGCAGAGACCAACTTCTGCCACGTTCCAGGGAGACAAACTAGAAGTAGTTGATAGCTTCCGCTACCTAGGAGACCAAGTCAGTAGCGGGGGTGGGTATGCTGAAAGTGTAACTGCTAGAGTAAGAATAGCCTGGGCAAAGTTTAGAGAGCTCTTACCCCTGCTGGTGACAAAAGGCCTCTCGCTCAGAGTAAAAGGCAGACTGTATGATGCATGTGTACGTACAGCCATGCTACATGGTAGTGAAACATGGGCCGTGACTGCTGAGGATATGCGTAAGCTCGCAAGAAATGAAGCCAGTATGCTCCGATGGATGTGTAATGTCAGTGTTCATAATCGTCAGAGTGTAAGTTCCTTGAGAGAAAAGTTGAACCTAAGAAGCGTCAGTTGTGGTGTGCAAGAGAGACGGCTGCGCTGGTATGGTCATGTGACGAGAAAGGCTGAAGATAGTTGTGTGCAAAAGTGCTACACCCTAGCAGTTGAGGGAACCTGCGGAAGAGGTAGACCCAGGAAAACCTGGGACGAGGTGGTGAAGCACGACCTTCGAACTTTAGGTCTCACTAAGGAAATGTCTAGAGACCGAGACCTATGGAAGTATGCTGTGCGTGAGAAGACCCGGCAAGACTAGTCAGGCCATAACCCGTGGTCCCTACCTGGGACGTAGTCAGTCCTCCTGTGCATACCTTCCTTCTTGTGACACTTATGAAGACCTGTTGAGGCAAGTGAAAATCAAATCAAAACAAATCAAAATAGATGAACATCAGTGGAATTGTATTCTTTGTGGTACCAGTGCCGGTGGCACACAAGAAAACCACCCAAACGTGGCCGTAGCCAGTACCGCATCGACTGGCCTCCGTGCTGTGGGCACAACAAACACCATCCGATCGTGGCCGTCCGCCAGCCTCATCTGGCACCTGTGTCGGTGGCACATAAAGACACCATCCGAAGACCCGGCGACGTAGTCAGTCCACCTGTGCATACCTTCCCTCTTATGACACTTGTGAAGACCTGTTGAGGCAAGTGTGTGACACTTGTGAAGACCTGTTGAGGCAGAGGCAAGTGTGTGACACTTGTGAGACCTGTTGAGGCAGAGGCAAGTGTGTGACACTTGTGGAGACCTGTTGAGGCAGTGTGTGACACTTGTGAAGACCTGTTGAGGCAAGTGAAAATCAAACCAAATCAAAATAGATGAACATCAATGGAATTTGTATCTTTGTGGTTCCAGTACCGGTGGCACACAAGAAAACCATCCGATCGTGGCCGTTCGCCAGCCTCATCTGGCACCTGTGTCGGTGGCACATAAAAACACCATCCGAAGACCCGGCGACGTAGTCAGTCCACCTGTGCATACCTTCCTACTTATGACACTTGTGAAGACCTGTTGAGGCAAGTGTGTGACACTTGTGTAGACCTGTTGAGGCAAGTGAAAATCAAAATCAAATCAAATCAAATCAAACCAAATCAAAATAGATGAACATCAATGGAATTTGTATCTTTGTGGTACCAGTACCGGTGGCACACAAGAAAACCATCCGAACATGGCCGTAGCCAGTACCGCATCGACTGGCCTCTGTGATGTGGGCACATAACAAACACCATCCGATCGTGGCCGTCCACCAGCCTCATCTGGCACCTGTGTCGGTGGCACATAAAAACACCAACCGAAGACCCGGCAAGACTAGTCAGGCCATAACCCATGGCCCCTACTTGGGACGTAGTCAGTCCACCTGTGCATACCTTCCTTCCTTCTTGTGACACTTGTGAAGACCTGTTGAGGCAAGTGAAAATCAAATCAAATCAAATCAAATCAAAATAGATGAACATCAATGGAATTTGTATCTTGTGGTACCAGTGCTGGTGGCACACAAGAAAACCATCCGAACGTGGCCGTAGCCAGTACCGCATCGACTGGCCTCCGTGCTGTGGGCACGCAACAAACACCATCCGATCGTGGTCGTTCGCCAGCCTCATCTGGCACCTGTGTCGGTGGCACATAAAAACACCATCCGAAGACCCGGCAAGACTAGTCAGGCCATAACCCGTGGCCCCTACCTGGGACGTAGTCAGTCCACCTGTGCATACCTTCCTTCTTGTGACACTTGTGAAGACCTGTTGAGGCAAGTGAAAATCAAATCAAATCAAAACAAATCAAAATAGATGAACATCAATGGAATTTGTATCTTTGTGGTACCAGTGCCGGTGGCACACAAGAAAATCATCCGAACGTGGCCGTAGCCAGTACCGCATAGACTGGCCTCCGTGCTTTGGGGACGTAACAAACACCATCCGATCGTGGCCGTCCGCCAGCCTCATCTGGCACCTGTGTCGGTGGCACATAAAAACACCATCCGAGCGTGGCCGTCTGCCAGCCTCGTCTGGCACCTGTGTCGGTGGCACATAAAAACACCATCCGAGCGTGGCCGTTCGCCAGCCTCGTCTGGCACCTGTGTCGGTGGCACATAAAATCACCCACTACACTCTCGGAGTGGTTGGCATTAGGAAGGGCATCCAGCTGTAGAAACACTGCCAGATCTGACTGGCCTGGTGCAGCCTTCAGGCTCCCCAGACCCCAGTTGAACCGTCCAACCCATGCTAGCATGGAAAACGGACGCTAAATGATGATGATGATGATGATGATGATGGTTGGAGCATAAGGATTTAACCTTTTAGCATCTAATCTGGCCATGTCTAACCCAAATATTCTACCAGTTTTATGTTAAAACTGACCAAATCTTACTTCTCACACATACCTTACAATGTCATTCTAAAAATATACAAACACGCCATTGAAATCTTGAAGCTACAAGATAATCCATGATTAATTCAAAACAATGTGAATAAATAAGCAATACATGTGACAAACCAGAATGCAAATGGGTTACGGTAAAGTGATTTGAAATTTAAGTGACTGGAGATGGCCAGTTTGTTCAAGTGACCTAGAGGTGGCCAGTTTGTGAGCTGGAGGGGTGACTAGTTTGTTTAAATAACTGAGAGATGACCAGCTTAAGTGATATGGAGTTGGTCAGTTTGATTAAGTGACCTAATGATCTCTTCATGTGACTTTGAGTTGACCAGTTTGTGAACTGGTGGGATAACCAGTTTAAGTGACCAGGAAAGGGTCAGTTTATTTAAGTAACCTAGACATGAGCAGTTTTTTTTTTGAGCCACCTGGAGATGACCAGTTTAAGTGATTTGGAGGATGATCCGATTGAGTGATCCAATTTACAGGTTGCTTAAGTGACTTGGAGATGGCCAGTTTACTTAAATGACTTGAAAATTTACTTGGAGATAACCACAACCACAACCACCACCATCCTTTGAAATGTCTTGTCATGGGTCTTATGGAAGAAATTTATAATTTTGTATCAGTTATTGCTTGTTTGTTTTCAAGAGAGAGTATGAACTCACTCCATTGACTCTTAAATATTCCCGCTTTATGCACAAGCACAATTCGCACACACATGCTTCATTTTAAAGTTCAAGCAGAACATCAATCATACAAATCTTACCTCTCCCTCCTCTCACTTTCATGACCATTGTGCATACAGTTCGCTATCTGCAGTAGAGTTTTTAAGTAAATTTTGAACTGATAGCTAATATACTGGTGTTTGTTTGTGTTCATTATGTTTATATCTAATATTGTCACTGGACTCTGTTCCCATCAAGCCCTCTCCATCTCTTGTCTTCCTAATACACATCCTTCTATCACTCCTCTAAGTATGGCACTGTTCAGCTGCTGTAGATCATATGGGAGCAGAATTGACCTATTTCGTCCTCTTTTGTGCTACAAGTTAACCTTCTCCTCTCCTTGGATCCACTTTTAAAATCTATCCTTGAATCTCAATATCATTGCTCCCCACTTTATTTTCCACCAGTAACCTATATAGTCATGGACATGATTTGATACACACACACACACATCTTCCCAGTTACTACTACTCAACTATAATGTGGGGTACTCGCGTGCCTCCTCTATTGCAAGGCACCTATTCTTGTCCCCCTCAGTGCTTGCTCCACTTCCCTAATAACCCACACCCATCTTCTTACTCATGTTTTTGTTCTTTGTCTTGCAATTTACTAAGCAACCACACTAGTGGCAGTGACACAAAAAAAGAAGCACCCAGTACATCCCGAAAGGTGGTTGGTATATACTACTTCAGTCAGTCTAGTTTGAAATGCTAAGTTATGGGACAAAGGGGCATGCAACACACACACACACTCTCTCTTTTGATTTGATTTGGTCTAGTTTCAACTCATTAGCTGTGAACATGCTGGGGCACCACCATATATATATATACTGACTTTCGGTATGAGGTCTAGCAACCTGTTGCTAAGACCCTCATTGTTATAATTATATATATATATATATATATATGTGTGTGTGTGTGTATATACGATGTCTTTTTGAGATTTTGGATATAGATATGATATTTATGGGTTTACAAAAATAATTTGGTTCCAATTAGGTGGAGAGAGCTTCAAATTTGGTTGTTAACTGAGTTCTTTGTTTATTTTAAATAGAAAAGAAAATACCAGGAAGAAAGAAAATCAACAATCAAGCTAATTGTTTTATTCTCAGATTTGAAAGAAAATCTTCAAATTGTCTATTTCAATTCAAAAAGATGTATGTGTTTTGTGTGTAGGTGTATGTCAAATGCAAACAAGATAGCATTAGACAAACTATACGAACTCTAGGCTGAAGGTTATACACACACGTGCTTCAATGAATACATATATCCATGCAAGGGCATGCTTATATATCTATACATCACATAACAGGGTTGGCTGAAACATTCATAAGCTGACCAAGATACTCCCATGGAATGTGATTAATTGAGGTTAATTTTCTACGTAGTTCTCCTTGCAGTCCACACACTTCTTCCATTAGTATTGCAGTGCTTGGGTCTCTTTGGTGAAGCTTTCATCCTGTTGGTCAAAAAAGTCATTAAAAGCAGACATGACATCATCATCATCATCATTGCATTACTGATTTTCAGCCAAGTGTTTTTTCATGTTGGAGAACAGCTGAGAATGTCAGGTGGAGCCAAATCAGGAGAATAGAGAGGGTGATCAGCCAGTTCAAAATCACAGTTATGCACAGCAGCTGTTGAAGCCAAGACTGAACTGGAGTATTGTTATAATGAAATAACCCGTTTTGCTAGTTTTTCTGGGCATTTGGTCTTGATAGCCTTTCTTAATTGCCTTAGCAAGTTGTCATAATACTCTCCATTGATGCTGTGGCCTTTTGAAGATGGTTAATAAACACAATGTCTTTTGCATCTCAAAAGAACTGAGGCTATCACCTTCTCTGCAGATGATATGACCGTAACAACCTTCTTTGGAGCAGGTCAGGAGGGGTGTTTCCACTGAATGAATTATCTCCTTGTCTATGGCTTAAAGTGATGAAGCCAACAATCATCCTGGCTTTGAAAATGTTCAAGGAAACCAGCTGGATCTGCCTCAAACAATGTCAGATTTTCCTGTCATGTCATCAGTATGGTGCACTTTTGATCATGGGTCAGAAAATGTGGCACCCACTGAGCAGAAACCTTCATCATACCAAGTTCATTGTGCTGAATATTCTCAACACTCACAGTATATGCTTATAGCATTGGCTATTTGATTTATAGTTAATCACCTGTCATCTATTACCATGTGGTGGCAGTTGCAGGATGTTCAAACTTTGGGTCATCTTCAAGACTCTCCATTCTCCTAAATTCAGCTGCCCACTTTTAGCACTATTTATAAAGCTGGCATGTCATCCTCTAATGTAGCAACCATGTCAGCATAAATGTCATTGAGGCTAAACTCTTTTTCTGCAGGTACACACATACACATGCCATGGAATGGTACAACTACACTTGAATCTTTATTTCTAAGAAATAGTAATTGTACTTTTTGAACAACATTAAATTCCAGAGTGAGTCACACAAACAGCAATGATTTCTTGAATTATTTAATAAAATAACAATAAAAAACAAAAATAGATATACAAAGGTATAAATTAAATCAAGATTACAAATAATTAAAAACAAAAGATACAATAGCATCATTAAGCAGTTAGTAAAGTCAAGTGTCTTACAAACATTTTGTAACATGTTAGTTGTTATTAGGAGTTAATGAATCACAATGGGTGTAACTTATGTGCTCTTTTGACCAGTTAGAATTATCAGGTGAACTTCATCAAGTCATATCTTAAATGAAAGACAGATTACATTACTAGAGTGTTACCTATTATATGACAGATAACTTTGGAAGTGCTGCTAAGGGTTATATCTGGAAATACGGTTTACATACAATAATTATAATTTAATAATTCATGGGGTGCAGGCTGAACAACAAGTAGCCAAACAATATTATTTACATGATGTCCCCAAAATGCATTGTTAATTGACTTAGAAACAAGATTAGCAGTTAAATGGATAAATGCATATAAATAAATGTTCAAACTGATGACCACCACTTTCCAAACACAGCAGATAACATGGACCAGCTTTATGAATCATTTCATTTGATACTATGAAACAGTGTCTTTCAATTTCCGCTTTCAACTCATCAACTGTTGATGGTTTTGAGCCGTAGACCTTATTGAGATATCCAATAAAATGAAGTCCATTGGAGCGAGGTTTGGGCAATATGCAGGGCATTCAACACTACCTCTTTGCTCAATCCATATGTTCAAGTATGTTGCATTGAGGTAGGCCCTTACATCATGATGGTAGTGGGGAGGTGCCCCATCTTGGTGAAAGTAAATCTCTGTCACCAAACAACTCTTCAACATGTAGAATGACAGATTCCTGCAGCAAGTTTAGGTAAACGTCATCAGAGACAGTTTTGTCAAAAAAGAATGGTTCTTGGATGCCCAATGCTGATATCCCAAACCACACTAATCCCTAATAAGTTCAAATGGTATTTTTTAGTAACATGAATTTTCAGGAGCCCAGTGTCAGTTAATTGAGCTATTTCACTTAAATCTGGCCTCATCGCTCCAAGCAATTTTGAATGGAAATTCTGCATCTTCACTGCATTTGCCCAGATACCTATTTCTTTACTACCCACAAGGGGCCAAACACAGAGAGGACAAACGGATTAAGATGATTATATTGACCCCAGTGCATAACTGGTACTTAATTTATCGACCCCGAAAGGATGAAAGGCAAAGTTGACCTTGGCGGAATTTGAACTCAGAATGTAACAGCAGACAAAATACGGCTATGCATTTCGCCCGGCGTGCTAACGTTTCTGCCAGATCGTCGCCCTGCATTTGCCAAGATACCACTCACAAACTCTCCAGTCTGGATTATTGTTGGAATGTAACATTTTCAACAAACTTGCTTCAAAATGTGATGGGCTTTTGATTTTAAGATTTCTCTCTCACAAACCATTTGTCTTAAAGATTTCTGTGGGGATCAACAGAGGGTTTCCAGCAATTGTTTTTCCTTTACAGGGCTGGCTGACCATGGTCTTTCTGAACGCTCCTTATGGATGTCATGCACAGTTCCATCCCCTCGGATGTGAGCAATGGCACATTCCACTGGTGAATCTTTGTGAAAATGTCTTCTAAGTAATCTTTGACTTTCATGATGTCTTCATGCTTTCAGTTGCACTTTATGGTAAATTCTCTTCAAAACTTAATTGTACTTTTGCTGTTATCAGGGTTAATTTGATCTGAAAAGAAATGAAAAATTCACTAGGTTATTATGAGTGTATGTTTAGGGACATCCTGTATATATCCATTCTTGCAGAATTCAAACTCAGATAATCTACTAGAATGTTTGGATTCTCTCTGTTATAATTGATTTGGCAGACATCAGCATGCATCAACAATTAATTCTTTGCTGATTTCTATAAACAAGAGTTTGAACTTTTCTTAGATTCATTGGTTGGTGACAGAGTAGACATACAACAAGGTTGAAACGCCATGGGGCTTCAAAGTACTCCTTACACCAGAGAAATGTTTGTGCTATGAACACAAATTGTCTAAAGGGAGGAGGAATTGTCTGATGATGAAAAAATCAGCAGAGATTAAGATATTCAAGTTTGAATAGATGCACTGTAATTTAACTTCTATCAAATTTCTTGGTGCTTTTACAAAATGATGAAATAAATGTTAATTTTCAAAAGAAAAATATATATTACCTTGAAATAAAAGTAAATTAAACAAAATTTCTCACTTATATAACTCCTCCTACAACTATTACCTCCTCCTCCTCCTCCTCTGATTCTTTCCCTCTTACTGTGTAGGTAATTACTTTTCTTTTACTTATTGTGAGCTATTGAAGGTATGTGGCTGAGAGTCTTTAGTTCACAGCCACATGCTGTGTCCTTGAGCAAGATACTTTATTTCAGGTTGCTCCAGTCCACTCAGTAGGCAAAAATGAGTTGCACCTGTAATTCTAAGGGCCAGCCTTATTCCATTCTGTGTCACACTGAATCCCCCCTGAGAGCACATTAAGTGTACATGTGTCTGTGAAGTGCTCAGTCACTCACCTATTAACTTTATGAGCAAGCTGTTCCATTGATTAGGTCAACTAGAACACTCATCATCATAACCAACAGAGTGCCAGTATTTTCTTTTATTCA
>NC_043013.1:18011517-18181517 GCF_006345805.1 Octopus sinensis
TGGTTCGTAAGCAAGCTACTTACCACACAGCCACTCCTACGCCTATTTGTAAAACATTCCAGGGAATCTCCATTTGAGGTTCCTGCATTCAATACACGCACACAATCACATATAGATATAGATATATACAAACACACACACACTTGTGTACTAAACTGACACACACTACCTGCTACTCAACTGCAAGTTCATTGACACACAAATGCAAAGTCGCATGTACTCACACACTTATGTGCACATACGCACACCCACACACACACCTTCAACACATACACGCCACATACATATGCGCACACCAACAAATTCCAATAACCACAAATCCCGAGAGCTGTCTTGATTTAAAAGAACCTTGTCACTTTGTGTCCGGCTTGCAAAGGTAAAAAGTTAGATAATTTCAAAGAAAAACATATATATACACACATGTTTACATACACACATGCACATACAAACACACATACATATATACACATGCAGGAGTGGCTGTGTGGTAAGTAGCTTGCTTACCAACCACATGGTTCCGGGTTCAGTCCCACTGCGTGGCACCCTGGGCAAGTGTCTTCTATAATAGCCTCGACCTAAGTTTTCTGATTGGATTTGGTAGAAGGAAACTGAAAGAAACCCGTCGTATATATATATATATATATATATATATATTATATATATATATATGTGTGTGTGTGTGTGTGTGTGTGTGTGTGTGTGTGTGTGTGTGTGTGTGTGTGTGTGTGTGTGTATGTGTGTTTAGGGAATTTTATTCCCTAGTAATACTAGGAGGTTAACATATACTCCAATTAAATATATATATATAGTTGTGTCTGGGGAGAGTCATTTTCTTTTTGTGCCTTATAATGTAACACACTCACCGGTAAAATTTCCACTTTTTTCTTATTTTTATTTTCCTAAAATAACGAAAATTTTAGGAAAATAAAAATAAGAAAAAAAGTGGAAATTTTTACTGGTGAGTGTGTTACATTATAAGACACAAAAAGAAAATGACTCTCCCCAGACACAACAGAATATGCTTCAACACACGAACTCATACAAAGAATCTTGCAAACCAAATCCCAAAACAAAATATGTAGTTGGAATTTACAAAAAAAAAAAAAAAAAAGATGAAGACGGGTGTGTAAACAATAAACAGATGTATTAGGTTAACGCTCGGGAAGTGAGAAAGTCTTTTACGTTTTGAGCCTAGACTCTTCATCTGAAATGAACACAGAAATAAGCAGAGAGAGAAAATAAATATGTACACACACACACACACACACTACATACATACACATAAATATAATTATATATATATATATATATATGTGTGTGTGTGTGTATGCATGTACGTGTGTATCTGTGCATGTATGTACGTATATATATATTTAATTAGAACATATGTTAACCTCATAATGGTTCAATACCTAGTATTATTGGGGAATAAAATTCCCTTAAAACACACACACACACACATATATATATATACGACGGGCTTCTTTCAGTTTCCTTCTACCAAATCCACTCACAAGATTTTGGTTGGCCCGAGGCTATAGCGGAAGACACTTGCCCAGGGTGCCACGCAGTGGGACTGAACCCGGAACCATGTGGTTGGTAAGCAAGCTACTTACCACACAGCCACTCCTGCATATTTTCATAATGACTAAGAACAATAAATATAAATTGGAAGGACTCAATACATAATATAGTGTGAAGTATTTATATTGTTTATATCTATACAGTGTGAAGTATATATATTTATATATACGGAGTGTGAAGTATTTTATATTGTTTATATTTATATAGTGTGAAGTATTTATACAATGGGTTGACTGATTTCGAAGAGAGACAAAGAGAGAGAGAGAGAATATCCTTTATCTTTTTCTTATTAATCATTAGACTACGAGTATGTTGAGGTACCTCCTTGAATTTTAGTCGAACGAATCGACCCTATTATTTTGTTTTAAAGCCTTGATACTCTCTTTACTCTCTTTTGCTTGTTTCAGTCATTTGACTGCGGCCATGCTGGAGCAACGCCTTTAATCGAGCAACTCGACCCCGGGACTTATTCTTTTGTAAGCCCAGTACTTATTCTATCGGTCTCTTTTGCCGAACCGCTAAGTAACGGGGACATAAACACACCAGCATCGGTTGTCAAGCAATGCTAGGGGGACAAACACAGACACACAAACACAGACACATATATATATATACATATATACGACGGGCTTCTTTCAGTTTCCGTCTACCAAATCCACTCTCAAGGCTTTGGTCGGCCCGAGGCTATAGTAGAAGACACTTGCCCAAGGTGCCATGCAGTGGGACTGAACCCGGAACCATGTGGTTGGTTAGCAAGCTACTTACCACACAGCCACTCCTGCACCTATACTTATATTCTATCGTTTTCTTTTGCTGAACTGCTCAGCCACGGGGGTGGTGGGATGGGAAGATAACACACACACACACACACACACATCATATATATATATATATGATGGGCTTCTTTCAGTTTCCGTGTACCAAATCCACTCACAATACTTTTGGTCTGCCCGAGGCTATAATAGGAGACACTTATCCAAGGTGCCACGCAGTGGGACTGATCCTGGAACCATGTAGTTGGAAAGCTAACTTCTTATCACATAAACATATATTTGATAAGTATTACTCACGGAATATCTGACCCTTGAGTCACTTATATAGTGTTATATCTAAAAGAACAGGAAAAACACACATACATACACACATACATACATACATACACATATACATACATACATACACATATACATACGTAAATACATACATACACACATACAGACATACATACACACATACATACATACATACATATATACATACACACACATACATACAACCAAACGGAGAAAAAAAAACACACACACACACAAACGGAGAGAGAGAGGAAAATAAAGAGAAGGGAAAAATTGAGAGAAAGAAAGACTCACGTACAAGAGAGGGAAAGATAAGAGGAATACAAGGACGTGAGAGAGAGAGAGAGAGAGAAATAGTTAAGTACAAGAGAGAGGAAGGGAGAGAGAGAGAGAGAAATAGTTAAGTACAAAAGAGAGTGAGGGAGGGAGAGAGAGAAGATTTGTGAAAGCTTTGTTGATCAGCTGCAGTAATGAAATAAACAAGAGGAGCACTTTAGAAGCACATCAAACTGCAAAAGGTATTTATTTGTAACGTATTAATCAATATAAAATAATATCTAATCAATATAATATATGATCGCTGACATCATGGTGCAAATTAAGAAAGTTCTCCGGTAATTTTGTTTCATGTAAATAAATGTTTATGTTAATTTATGAAATTTGCCAGCAATAATCTTAGACTATGTTCTAAAAGATGTACATGATTATATGTTATGTATGAAAATTAAAGTACAAATTATCGTAATTTGTATTGTAAATACATCTTTGCAGTCCTGTAGGATCAGGATTTAATATTGCCTTTAAATTATATTCCAGTCCTCATTCAACAGACTTATATCTAAGGCATTCCAGCTGTAACAGTTCCGTCTTTTTTTTTCTTCATTCACGTAGGACCACGTCATCCAATGTCTCCTTTCTCTTTTCCTGTCTTTTTTTAAGATGCTGAATATTATTTGATAAAAATTGGCAAAGTTAGCTTGTGTGTAATCCATTCTATCATTCAAGCACTTAAACTACACAAACACACCTCCAAATCAAATAAGGGGTCTCCGCCTGATCGCTTACTCTACTAGAAAAAAATACAAAAAGCAAATCTATCTCAGATGAAACTCGTCGTCTTTCACTTTCGACGATCTTTAAATATAATGTAGTTCTTCTACTTTTGAATACTTTCGCTACTTTCAATCAGATTTTGTTTTTCGAGTGCGAAATATGTTTTTCTTAATGCTGTTCTGAGGCCACCTTGTTGGGTTTATCGAATAAATGCCTTAAGGGCCTTAAGATTTTGTTGTTGTTTAAGATGGGAGAATTATGTTTAGACTTCTTTTTAGTTCGTTTTTCTTCTACGGGTGTTTTTGCCGACTCCTAACTTTCAGTTTTCTAGGACCGCCACAATAACAACTGGATCACAAATCTAGACTGATACTCTGTTTAGTCCGGGCAAAGCTCCCTCCAACAGAATACTTTCAGTTAAAGTGTAATGAATGATAGAGCCTTCTAAAGAGTTTCTTTCGACAAAACATTTTAATGGATTTCATTATTTATTTTTAATAAAGCTTTTTCGAAATAATGAAACCGATGAAATGTGTATTCTTATAATGAAAGCGTTGGTATAGTTACTCAGAGCATCGGGTCGTATTTAGTTGTGTTCTTCGTTCGGAGTACTAATTTCGTAGTGTCAACTTTACCTTTCATTTTTCTTGGATATATTAAATAATGAACTAATCGAGTACTGATGTCGTTAAAATCATTAATTAATATTCCACTACCACCCAACTATAAAAAAAAAAGGGGGGTTAAAAAAAATCATACCTTGTGCCTATATACGAATTTACTGTTATTATTATTATATTAAACTAAAATAATTAATCATTTAATTCTTTATTAAGGTTACTCTTTCTGAAAATTAAACTATAGCTTAAAATTATAAACAATGTTTGAAAGAAAAAGGTGGCTGTAGTATTGGAGAAAGAATTGCTTGCCAAGGTACGAAATGCGGTGTTGATGACGACGATGATTATGGTATTGTTGTTGGTAGCGTTATGTTGTAAACTGTTACCGTAACTTGACCGACCGCAAGAAAGGTTTCACCAGTCCACATAATACACTCTAACCGCAAACATGAAATAAAATCCACCAAATATATAACCATTTCGTTTGCTGGCACGGACAAAAGTAGAAGGTGGTTTCATTTATGGGACCGCGGCCATGGGGAGGCACTCCTTTTAATTTTTTTGTTTTTCATTTTTCATCAATCGTATCGATAGCTGGTATTCATTTAAGTCTTGTACTTATTCTACAGGTCACTGTCTGTGGAAAATTCAAGCCACGGTACATTACATAAATGATAATACTGAATTTCCTTTAGACCGGTGCAAACAGAAACACCCACCCACACAATATTTAATGTCACAGACTCTATTCTCAAACATGCGGAGTACATGTTTCTTATTTATTTGCATGTGCCTTAGGGTTAGGGTTTACGATTACTAAACATTTTGTTTCGTTATGAATTTTGGAACATATTAGTTTCAAATTTTGACAGAAGGCCAGCAATTTTAGGGGAGCGGTAAGCCGATTACATCGACCCCAGTGTTCTACTAGTATTTATTTTATCGATCCAAAAGGATGGGAGACTAGGTCGACCTCGGCGGAATTTGAACTCAGAACGTAAAGCTCAGACGGACAAAATAATAATAATAATTATAATAATGAAATTATTGTATACAGTGCTCAGGTGCCGCTAAACATTTTGCTTTGCGTGCTAACCATTCTGACAGCTCGCAGGACCATATTGCGATATATTGGTACTCAATTATGAATGAAACCCATTATATATTATCTAGAATCTCTCACACGTTACATCAGCTTATAAATAGACTCTTATTTACTAAGGCACCATTATCATAACAACCAGTTCTCCTTAACACAGCAGCCAACATCTCTCAACACACTCCTTAACATATTTAAATGACGTAAATGTAATGAATTCTGAACTCCTAGGCTACAGTGGCCCACATCAATAAACAAGGTGTACGTGTTCTTTATTCATCCTGAATGGACATTGTATATCTGGACAATTTTTCGGAGAAATTGTATAAGTGAAAGTATTTGGAAATTTCCGTAACAATTTCAATATGTGCGATCACTGGCAGTCAAACCAATTCCGACTTATATTTACGAATAGTCACCCCACCACTCAGCTAAGTTATATAACGTGTCGTCCGTTTTTTTAAAAATAGTTTTTAGACATTATGATGTAGTTTAAGATAGATTTAGCTGCCATTTCTAGCAGGTCGAGAGAACATGTAAAGGTTTCATTTTCCTTGTCTCACCCCTGTGTGTGTTGAACCTGTTGATAGTTTGGTTAATACCGATCAAGCGGAGAAAACTACTCGACTATAAAGATTCTTGGCAAGACACACTCACACACATCCATCCCCGCTTCTCACTTTTTCTCTCTTCATGCTAACTCCGAACCATCTTATCTCTATCTATCTATCTATCTTTTTTTTTTTTAATTTTATTTTATCCCCCCCTTTTTTGGTCCTCTTTCTTTCCATTTACGATCCCTTTTGATCGAAAACCAAACCCCCTTCTTTTACCCCCAAAAGAAAAGCTCTACCTTGTAATTTTGTCCTGTCTGTGTGCAGCCCTGTGTGGCTAATAAAGAAACATATCTATCTATCTATCTATCTATCTATCTATCTATCTATCTATCTATCTATCTATCTATCTATCTATCTATCTATCTATCTATCTATCCATCCATCCATCCATCCATCCATCCATCTATCTATCTATCTATCTATCTATCTATCTATCTATCTATCTATCTATCTATCTATCTATCTATCTATCTATCTATCTATCTATCTATCTATCTAGATAGATAGATAGATAGATAGCTATATAGATAGATAGATAGCTATATAGATAGATAGATAGCTATATAGATAGATAGATAGCTATATAGATAAATAGATAGATAGATAGATAGATAGCTATGTAGATAGATAGATAGTAACTAGCTAGCTAGTTACAAACGTATGTAGGAAGGTGTGTGTGTTAATTATATTGAAAGTCTTCTCTTGAGTTTCGCCCGGGCTGTGCCTGTTAGGTAGGGAGAGAGAGAGGGAGCTAGCAAGTGTGTGTTAATTATATTGAATATAATCAACACACACACCTACCTACATACGTTTGTAACTAGGTAGGTACCTACTTACTAACGTACGTACGTACGTATGTATATATGTACGTAGGTGTGTTTCTGGGTTTTAATAATTATATTGAAAGTTTTCTCGAGTTTCGTCCGGGCTGGACCTGTTCACGACTACCCAACGTATTGAGCTTTATATCCTATAATCTTTGTACTTAAACCATACACACTGTAATCAAAACGAAGAACTGAGCGAAGCTGACAATTTTCCCCTTCTTTTAGAGTGGTGGTAGTGGTATTTATTCCAGCTGTATCATAGGAATCTTTATTCATATTACTCACAGTATCTTACATATCCTGTTGGTGGCTTTATATTGACTTGTATTTCAAAAATAGAAGTGGACGTGAACTCACAAAAATTTGGCACTTCTTTGACTGTAATCTCTGTCTAGCCATGCTGGATGATACTTCTGATCCTCTCAAATGTTTGTTCCTTTAAACCAGTGGGCCTCAACTGTTTTTTTTTTTTTTACCTATACACCCTTTTGATTAGTATTTCACCCTGGTGGATTCCGATAGCCATTCGACGTTTAAAAACTAGTTTTATAGATTCTTTCAAAATTTCCTATTATGTTTGTCACATTTACTTGTGAAGGTTGAGGTATGTAAAACGTTAAGAAAGAAATGCTGCTCTTTCTTGTAATAAATACATCTCAAGCAAAAATTTTGGTTAATCTCTAGTTCAGGACACCTATTACACTATTTTATTTTTTCATTTTTGTGACCGGGTCTTAAACTAGAGATTGACCAAATTTTTTCATAGACCCTTATGATACTTGTAGGAATACTGTGGATCCCAAATTTACTATTTTGCTTGCGCGAATCCACCAAAAGTCCTCTATGGACCTCTGTTGAGAACCACGGATGTAAGAAGCTAACAAACCACGCTGTTCGCTCATCTCGCTATCGCCAATACGAGCTAAGTCTTTAGTTGACAGAACTAAATTACAATGATATCCAGGGCAGTTTATAAACCCGGTACTTCTGTTCCAGGTTGTAGCCATACAACTTGCAAGGAAGTCCATGGTACAGTTATTTGGAGCAGTGAAAGCATTCGAAGTTCACTGTCCGTAACAATTTCATGTAGATGTGCAATTCCGACTTATATTTACGAATAGTCACCCCCACCACCCAGTGCGTAACTGTCCTCTTGGAAGGTTGTTTAACGTATCTCCTACGATACTCCTGTTCTGTTTCTGTTTAACAGAACTTTAGCCAACAGTCACCAAGTTTCTGAATATAACTATATATTTCTTTACTGCCCACAAGGGGCTAAACACAGAGGGATCAAACAAGGACAGACTAAGGGATTAAGTCGATTATATCGACCTCAGTGCGTAACTGGTACTTTATTTATCGACCCCAAAAGGATGAAAGGCAAAGTCGACCTCGGCGAGGTTTGAACCTAGAACGTAACGCATTTCGCCTGGCGTGCTAACGTTTCTAAATATATGGTGTGGAAACACACACACACAATTTGAATATAAAAAGGTGCGCCACGCCATGGAGAGAAAACAAAGGGAGGAGGGAAAGAAAAAGAGGTTTCTTTGAAAGGGTTCAGAATTTCTTTTCATTTTCTCACTGCATTCTGTTTTTAATTCGGCTTAAGTGCATAATTCAGTTAATTGCAAATCTCGTTTGTTTTTCCATCACATCTATGTAAAATGGATCGGTTAATTGTATATGTAAATAAATTCAATTTAAATTAATAAAATTTTGTTCTGATTTTCCATTGGAGAAATGTAGTTTAAAAGTGAGTTTATTTGATTTATGTAAATAAAATAATTTTGGGTAAATTTTCAGATTAACAAAATTTACCGCAGTATCAAATGTATTTACAGTATTTTTTTTCCATATCAAGGAATTAAATTTTTATAAACTTTCAGTTCCTGTGTAATTTTATTTTTTTAACACATTTCTTCAATAAATAAAGGTTCATTGTTCAACTGCATCAACTTAGCTGATGAATGTTTATTATTAGCCATTTAAAGAGGCGAACTAACATAATTGTTAGCATGCCGGAGAAAATGCTTAGCGACATTTTGTCCGTATTTATGTTCTGGGTTCAAATTCCTCCAAGACCTTTCAGGGTCGATAAAATAAGCATCAGTAGAGCACAGGCATTGATGTAATCAACTAACCCCTCTCCCGAAATGGCTGGCCTTGTGACAAAATTTAAGATCCTCAATTAGCCTTTTGATATAATAATCTGTGTCATTTCTAGAATCTTAGGTTAGGTTAATGATTCATGGTTTTCATTTTCAAAATATTTTTCCTGTTTCTTTTTTGCATATTTCGGTTGAAATATATCAAAAGCTCACATTTTATTAGCCTAACCTATCACGTGGCTTTCATTTCACTAAAACCTCATTCGCAGATTGTTGAAGTTCTAGGAACTGTTAATAAAAACGAAAGTATCTAGAAAATATTGCGCGTATTAACACCATTTGCATCATATGGTATTCGTTGTTAATACATACACTAATATGTTTTGTATCTGACGATATTTGATATGCATATCGCTGAATAAAACATAAAAGTTTTTAACTCGTAGCAATGACATTATTTGCGTAAGTTGCACTTCAAGTGAATGAACTCTCAGTTAATGACCCAGAAATGTCAAAGGCATGACTGCTGCTTTGAAAGAAAAGATTCTTCAGGATAATAACAGTAAAAAGCAAATTACAGACTTCTGCTTAACTTAGGTAGGTATGATGGCCATATGGAAAGTCTTGGCATTGGGGCTAAACCTCTGAAATTTGAAACTAAGAATTTTATCTGTGATAATGTTATTAATTTCCTCTCAAAAATAAATGGTGCTTGCTGAAAGGGCCAGGCTCTTATCACCAGACCAAAGTATGACTGAATCTATTCAAGGTTATCTTTCAAAGATTATGTGACTCAAATCATTCTTGAGAATTTAATAAAAATGGAGCTAAAGAACAGTGCAGAATACGATGTTCAAAACGGTACTCAAAGATGGTATGCAGTTATCTTTGCAATATGGTATTTCAGTCAGATGATTTGAAACTTAACGCATCTGTTGTGTTATATTTTACATGTTGAATAATCAGTAGAAGAAAGAATTACCTTCAACAGTGTTTATTTATAATACTAAACGTTTTTAATTTACATTATGTACAATTTATTAGTTATGTCTGTGAATCAAGAAATGATGAAATTATCAAATGATGAGAGCTGAAACATATCTCATATCAATTAGAAGATAGTTGGTGGTTACAACAGGAATAATTTCTTAGAGAGAATGTTGAGGAATGAAAATTATCTTATCAAAACAGATCTAAAAACACGGTTGTCACCTTCAGTGTGTAAAGTCCCCCAGGAGCTCTAAACCCCAAGTTTTCATATGTCTCTCAAAACATTCTAGAATCTTCCGTAAGTTCTTTAGTCATGAAAATTAAACTTTTCTTTTTTGTCTGTCAGCATCTATTAGAAACTTATGTTACAGATAATTGGTTGGATATTACCAAAAACGTGTATTAACAGTATTGCAAACATACAGATATGGCTGTGTGGTAAAGAAGCTTTCTTCCCTACCACATGGTTCCAGGTTCAGTCCCACTGTGTGGCACCTTGGGCAAGTGTCCTCTACTATAGCCTCAGGCCAACCAAAGCCTTGTGAGCAGATGTGGTAGATGGAAACTGAAAGAAGCCTGTTGTGAGTATATATATATATATATATATATATATATATATATATACATACATGCATATATGTACATACCTACATATATATATGTATACATACATGCATATATGTACATACCTACATATATATGTATATATACATGCATATATGGGTACAGGACATAAAAAAAACGTTGAACACAAGGAGAAACGAAAACAAAAACAAAAACATCGAAAACGAACTTTTTTTCGAACAACAAAAAAACCAAACGGAGAAATGAGACATGAAACATAAAGAATATTCCCCTTCTTCAGTTGTCCCTGTTTCATCTACTCCACGTTTCGAAGGTAAGTCCCTGGTGGACTCCTACTTGTATGTTAAACTCATCACTGGTCGACTCTCACCCTACTGACAGCACTGTGCTACACATAGCTTGTGCATCTCTAACAAGCTACTCATCTACTCCTTACTTCCTTAGAGACCACCAGATAACAGAGTGAGGGACTCTATCTCCTGGTTGACGAAAGCCAAGTACAATGGCCTACTTTTGGCCAGCTGTCTCACTTGGAAGATGGCATCTGTGGTACTCTTCGCCTGTACAAAACTAAATTGCTTTTCATCTAGTTTAATTATATTCCTAATTAGTTGAGCTTTCATGACCTGGTTTAGCAATTTTATACCTCTGTAGTTGTTTCTAGGTAAGGCATCACCCTTGTAGCAGCTAGTCCACTCTGTTGAGTGGTTAGTGTTAGGAAGGGCATCCAGGTGCAAAAACCAAGCCAAAAACAGGCAGCAAAGCATGGTGCAGTACTTTGCCTAGCCAACTCTTGTCAAACCATCCAACCATACCAGTATGGAAAGTGAACATTAAATGATGATGATGATGATATATATGTATATATATCTATGTGTGTGTTTCTTTGTGTCTGTGTTTGTCTCCCACCACTGCCTGACAACTGGTATTGGTCTGTTTACATCCACATGACTTAGCGGTTCAGCAAAAGAGGCTGATAGAATGAATACTAGGCTTTAAAAGAAATATGTCCTAGGGTCAATTTGCTTGACAAAAAACCCTTCAGTGTGGTGCTCCAGCATGGCCACAGTCAAAGTGACTGAAACAAGTAAAAGTAAAACATAAAAGATACAATATACACAATAAAATAAGCTGTATATTGTCTTAAACACTTTTTGTCATTAAATATGGTTTTTAAATGCCTGATTTTATTGCTATTTTTTCTCAAAAATATTTTGTGTATCATTTGAGAACCAGATAATGTTTATTACCTTCTTAGTAAGTTTAAACTTCATGAATTTTGGAATGCTTCTTTGCCTGCAGTAATACCTCTAGTCACTACTACTACTACTAATAATAATAATAATGATAATAATATTCAGTTGCAGTTTTGGATTTCAGACTTAAAAGTTCCCAGTTTGACATGAAGGCAGTTTGTCTGCTACTCATGTATTGAATTTGTATTTAATAGCTTAAAATGATTTCCATATTTTAAACAATTGGAATAGAAAGTATATATTTCTTTACCACCCACAAGGGGCTAAACACCGAGGGGACAAACAAGGACAGACAAACGGATTAAGTCGATTATATCGACCCCAGTGTGTAACTGGTACTTAATTTATCGACCCTGAAAGGATGAAAGGCAAAGTTGACCTCGGCGGAATTTGAACTCGGAATGTAACGACAGACGAAATACGGCTACGCATTTCGCCCGGAGTGCTAATGTTTCTGCCAGCTCGCCGCCTATGAAATAGAAATTATAGAAAGAGAGAATGGTTTCGATGACACCATTGTGTTACATGTTGATAGAAACAAGTCTATTAAAGTATTATGTAAGTTAAACTTGTGCATTCATGCGGAACAACACATTAAGAAGGAAATAAGAGACGCATTGCAAAATTCACTAATAATGCTTACTAAGAAAAATAAAAACAGAAGAACCTCCCTCATTCTTGAATGACAAGCAAAATATTTTTGTAACAATATACCAGTCATATGACGTATTTAAAACAGTATTTAAAGTGTCAAGAAGTATCTAGGAAAACTTGAGGCTTATTTTTAACATGAGTAGTGAGTGTTTGGTACATTGTTAATACATATTTTTCTATGTGAAGAATCATTGTCATCATCAATTAAGATCTGTTTTCCATACTGGCATGGGTTGGATGGTTTGACAAGGGCTGACCAGGCAGAAGACTGCTCCAGGCTTCACTGTCTGTTTTGGCAGGGTTTTTACAGCTGAATGCCCTTCCTAATACCAACCACCTTACACAGTGGACAAAGTGCTTTTCACATGGCATCAGCACCAGTGAAGCCTGTTTTGGCATGGTTTTTACAACTGGACGCCCTTCCAAACACCAGCCACTTTACAGTGGATTGGATGCCTCGGCACTGGTAAGGTCACCAAGTAACTTGCAAGACAAAGATTGTTTGAGAGGGGTGGCCTTGTGCTAGGTGATGAGCAGTTAGAGTGTGACTGAGGGATAGAAACAGGTGTCTTGCCGTAGAGGAGATATGTGGTTACCCAGCCAAAGAGAGATCAAGAATGAGGACAGAAATCGGTCTGTTGCTGTAGAGGAGATACATGGAATATTTGCACAATATTAATATTAATATTTAGTGGAAGACAGGAAAAATTGTTTATTGTTCTATTCTTTAAGTGAGGTTCATGAGTTTGAAATGTGTATTTGTTATTTGTGAAAGGAGTGTATATATTTTGAATGGGGTTGAAAGACATCCATAATAATAAGCACGAAATTGTCCATCTGTTTGAGACTTCTGTGTCTCAGTCTAAATTTGCTCTTCATAGACATGTAGGCGCGGGCATGGCTGTGTGGTTAGGGAGCTTGCTTCTTAGCTACATGGTTTCGGGTTCAGTCCCACTGCGTGGCACTTTGGGTAGGTGTCTTCCACTACAGCCCCGAGCTGACCGAAGCTTTGTGATTGAATTCGGCAGGCGGAAGTTACTGCCGTGTGTGTATATGTGCGTGTAGGTGCTTGTGCCTCTCCGAAAGAGAGAGAGAGACATATACCTTTTTAGAATCAGGATGATCCCAAGATTGATAATCTGATCTGTCCTTCAATTGGTTCTTGAAGATGCAGCATTGGGATCACGCCTGGATGAGGACTTGCTATAAGCTAACAGTTGAAAATTCAAATTTTAAAAGAACTCAAAAAATTTGTTAACTGACAAGTTTTTCATTTAAACTGAATTTAAAGTAATACCATATTGGTAGGGTACCAATATATGCTTTATTATCTTTAGTTTCAGGCCGCAAGCCCACTTAACCCTGTGCAGGAGCTAGCCTAAAAGTCCACATGGAGTGTGCCTTTTAAGTTTGGGATTTATAAATGTGTAAATGGAATTCAGTAAGAAATACATGCACTTATTGATCATGTTATTGAGAAATTATCTTTGAAACCATGAAATGCCTTAATTAGTGACATTTGTGTTATGATTTGTGTGGGTCTCTCTTTTAAGCTGCCATCATTAAATTTGCAATAAATCTTTAATTCCAAGATTTTATAATAGTCAGAATCTTCAAAAGGTTGTTGGTAAGCAACCACCGAGATTAAAGAAATGAACTTTATAGTATAATTTCAATAATTAGCTACCTAGAAGAAAAGGTGTTCATATGACTAATACTAATTCAATGCCAAAGGCAGGTCAGGTGATCAATAACATTTTAATGCTAAGAGAGCCGAACAAAGTAGACTGACTGCTGATGATTGCTAATATGTTAATGTATGTTAATGAATGTGTGCATGAAATAGAAAAGGGAAGGCATGGGAAATCATAACGAGTATTATGCTACTACAATCATTGTCTTTCCATAGGATCAGCCCAATGGATTTATGGTATGGAAGTTGTACATGTGAAATGGTGAATGCAAAGTCAACTTTTTAACATAGCAAATTGGTCATTGGACATCACTCTCCCTCTCTCTCTTTCCCTCTCTCTCCCTCTCTCTCTTCCTCTTTCACCCAGTAACCATGTATCACCTCTACAGCAAAGCTTCTTTGTATTGCAATTTACTCGGTGATCCTGCCAGTGCTGATGCCACATAAGAAGTGGTTGGCATTTGGAAGGGCATTCAACTGTAAAAGACCATGCCAAACCAGACAGCAAAGCATGGTGCAGTCTTCTGCCTAGCCAGCTCCTGTCATCCAACCCATGCCAGCATGGAAAGCGGATGCTAAATGATGATGAATATATATATACTCTTTTACTCTTTTACTTGTTTCAGTCATTTGACTGCGGCCATGCTGGAGCACCACCTTTAATCGAGCAACTCGACCCCGGGACTTATTCTTTTGTAAGCCCAGTACTTATTCTATCAGTCTCTTTTGCCGAACTGCTAAGTAACGGGGACGTAAACACACCAGCATCGGTTGTCAAGCAATGCTAGGGGGACAAACACAGACATACAAACATATACGCACACACACATATACATATATATATATACATATATACGACGGGCTTCTTTCAGTTTCTGTCTACCAAATCCACTCACAAGGCATTGGTTGGCCCGGGGCTATAGCAGAAGACACTTGCCCAAGGTGCCATGCAGTGGGACTGAACCCGGAACCATGTGGTTGGTTAGCAAGCTACTTACCACACAGCCACTCCTGCGCCTATATATATACACACGAAAGTCATCTAAAGATCCATAAGTCAGGGAAATGATGCACTTGTATATCTGTCAATAGAGTGGAAGTATTATCTGAAGTGTACAGTATGAAATATGGTGACTGGTCTCTATTGTTGCCATATTTCATTCCACATCAGCTACCTCTGATGAGCGTAGAGTTGTATAATTAGATTGTTATCTAACACTCCAGTGTACCCCTAGTGCAAAACCAATTGGTAAGATCAGCCATGATGAGTATATAATGGTGTACACTTAAGATAATTAATATATATATACATACATACAGACAGACAGATGTATGCATACATTCATTTATTTGTGGCTGTGTGGTAAGCTTGCTTACCAACCACATAGTTCTGGATTCAGTCCCCCTGTGTGACACCTTGGGCAAGTGTCTTCTACTATAGCCTTGAGCCTACCAAAGCCTTGTAATGGATTTGGTAGACGGAAACTGGAAGTAACCTGTTTTATATATATATATATATATATATATATATATATATATATATATATATATATATATATATATATATATATATATATATATATATATATATATATATATATATATATATATATATATATATATCATCATATATATATATATATATATATATATATATATATACACATGTGTGTGTGTGTTTGCGTGTGTCTCCCCACCATCACTGGATGACTGATTCTGGTGTGTTTATGCCCGCTTACAAGGAATAAGTCCTGGGGTCAATTTCTTCAACTAACACCCTTTAAAGCGGTGCTCCAGTATTTAACTGGCCACAGTTAAATGACTGAAACAAGTAAAAGAATAAAAGAATATATATACACACATACATACATATTCTACACACATAATCATACACATGAACACACAAGCATATGTATACATGAAGATTTTATCTAAGTGACCTACTTAGCTCTTTGTATATTAGGTGACCTAATTATCTTTAAACATAAATTTACTTGATTAATGGTGACTTTTTTTTTAAATAAACAAAAGCAAGTTTATTCTCAAGCACAATTCTTTACATGATTTCTGTGAGTGTTGGTGGAAAGGGAGGAGTTTATCCCAAACTAGAGACCAGGTCTTGCAACAGAACAGGTTCTAGAAAGGTAACCAAGAACCAGGTAGTTGGTGATGGTGGTATTTGTAGGGATATTGTTGGTGGTGATGTGGTGGTGTTTGTGGTGTTGTTGGCAGTACTGGTGGTAAGGGTCATGGTGGTGGTAGTGGTGTGAGTGATGGTAGTATGAGTAGTGGTGTCAGTGTGAGTAATGGTAGTATGGGTGATGGTGGTGTCAGTGTGAGTGGTGATATTAGTGGTGTTTTAGTGTTATTGGCTGCTGGTGTTTCTGGCGGTGGTCATTATTTTTACCTTTTAGGCTTTTACGTATATTTTTTACATAGATTATTTTTGTTTTTTTTTACATGTTTTTTTCTTTGCTTTTTAAAATATCTTTGTGTAGTACTTTTTCTTTTTTTTTGGCAAATATTTTTCATAACTTTTACATATTTTTGTTCTATAGAATGGCTACTATTCCAAACCAGAGAATCAAACAGATGAAAGATGACCATCTCTTCCATATTGGGATAAATGTCCCTAAAGATGATGTCTCTAAATTATTTGGAGATGTTAAGGTAAAGCTGTGTTAAATTAAAAATATAGTATGTCAAGTACTTAAATATTACACCACAAAGATTAAAATATGTAACAGTTTTAAATGAAAATATTACATTTTTAATATTACATCAGATTTTAAAATATTACATCAACCATTAAAATATTGCATCAGACACTAAAATAGTACATCAGACTTTTAAATATTTCATCAATCATTTTAATATTGTACTAGGCATTAACCTGCTTCTTGTATGGTGTATTTGTTTGATATTCCTTCCAGTTGAAAATATGTTTTCAACTGGAAGGAATATCACACACACTCACGCATGCATATACATACTCACACACATGCACACACACATATATGAGTGTTTGGATGTGCACATGCACACTCATACAGTCATACACTTTCATACATATACACACATGCATATATGTCATGGAAAAACCAAAAACTTTGATGAGTTGAACATTAGTGCAGACTCAGTGTGTGTGTGTGTGTTTATACATGTTCTGCTTGCTGTTTTAACACTGGTAGGTCACTTGCAAAATGCTATTGGTAACATGTAACCTAGTAGAACCTGTCACATGGATGGGGTCATTGGTGGCTAAATTGGCAACCCTACTGAGCTTGCTTGGTGAGGAGGGTGATTGTTAGACACCCCAAGGGACAAAAAGTAAAACCTATCTAAAGGTGGAGGAATTCATGAGAGTCAACAACCATTCAGCAATGTGTACATTATGTATGGGATATTTGTGTGTATGTGTTTTGTGTGTGTGTGTGTGTGTGTATGTGTGTGTATGTGTGTGTGTTTATATATATATATTGTATATGTTTCAGCATCTTTTTATATTTGTATTTTTATATTCTTATTTTTCCATTCTCTTACATTCCTTCCTTTTTTTTTTCTTGGCTCATACACACAGGAGTGTGAAAGGTTAAGGGTGTAAACTCCTACAGAAATTCTGGAGGGAGGGCTCCTAAGGCAGTTGGTGGGGAGGACTGAGCCAAACCATCTTCTGGCAGCCTTTGGTATGGAGAGAAACTTCCTTTGACCAGGTCTCCAAGTGATAGGTTATCTGTGAATATAAAAATAAACAGTCCTGGGCCAAACATACCCAGAAGAGTAAACCTCAATGATTAAAAGATCCAGCCTTGAATTGCGAGAGGTTGGTTTTTGGTGGATGTAAGCTTCAACAAACTGATTCATTGGATCCATTCAATTTCTGCCTCACCAAAGGGAGATCCTGTCTCTACTAATGAGAAAATGCAATGTACATGAGGAGTGTGTGACCCCTGTTAGTATTAGAAAGGACAAAATCTGACCTGGGTTGGAACCCAGCCATAATAATAATAATAATAATAATAATAATAAATAATTTACATTATCATTAGTTTTGTACATTTTTGGCCAAGAATAATTTGCATAATTAAATGTAAATGGAGCTAAGGGGAAATAACTGAAAGAGACCCATGGCACGAATTTGTTTTACTAAATTAAGGTTTACCAAATGTTGCACACTATATATTCTTAATTCATTAAAATCACCCTTTACCAGCCCATCTATGCCTACCCTTTTCTCTGGTTTCTTTGGCTGAGTTTTTTAGGGTACTGGATGAGTAGGATCACTTGTGATGAGTAGTTCCTTATGACTCTCTTCTGATGAAATGTAGCTGTTACTCTGTGTGTGTGTGTGTGTGTGTGTGTGTGTGTGATAGTGAGAGAGAGAGAGAGAAGCAAAAAAAAGAGAAGGAAGGAGAGATAGCTTGAGTGTTAGAGAGAAGGAGAGTGGAGAATTAACCCCTTGGACAAAGCATATCTCTAAAATTGTCAAGAAGGCCGAGGGTGTCTTGGCATCACTCAGCAAGACTTTTGTTAGCCGCTCTCCAGCCATCTATTTAAAACTGTATACAGCTATGGTACGACCACACTTGGAATTCGCATCATCAGTTTGGAATCCCTATCTTGCTCAGAACATTGACCTCCTGGAATCTGTCCAGAGATGTGCAACCAAACGCATACCCTCCATCAGACACCTACCATATTTTGAGCGCCTTGTTTCCCTGGGCATGGATTCACTGAAGCTCCGGCGTCTGGCGACGGACTTGGTAAACACCCACAATGTTATCAACCACCTCACCAACAACAACACTGAACACCTTTTTGATCTCCATGTGTCTAACACACGTGGACATGCCTACAAAGTCAGAAAACAACACAGCTCCCATGACTTTCGGAAACATTTTTTCACGCTCAGAGTTGCTGAAGCATGGAATAAACTGCCTGCGTCAGTTGTTGACTGCCATGACACTGCATCCTTTAAGGCCCTCATGCTTTCCGAAATCTGCCAAAACTACACCTAATTATATATACACTTTAGATGAGTTGTGGTGCACCTGAGCACTGTACACAATTATTATTATTATTATTATTATTATTATTATTATTTTAATAGTACTTTATTTATCAACCCCTTGGTAGAGTTAAAAAGCAAAGTTGGCTTTAGTGGTATTTGAACTCACAATGTAAAGAGCCACTACAATTACTGCTAGTCATTTTGTTACCGTGTTCTAATGAATCTTGTTATTAACTGATCATTATTAATGTTCACTTTAAGACAGTGAGCCGGCAGAATCGTTAGCACACGGGCAAAATGCTTAGTGGTATTTTGTCTGCTACTTAGCGGTATTTCGTCTGCCATTACATTATGAGTTCTGCTGAGGTTGACTTTGCCTTTCATCCTTTCAAGGTTGATTAAATAAGTACCAGTTACACATTGGGGTTGATGTAATCGACTTAATCCCCCCCCCCAAGCTGCCCTTGTGGAAAAAATTTGAAATCATTATTAATGTTGACTTTTTCTGGTGATATTTCTCTTTACAGTTTGTCTGTATGGGTGGCTCAGCAAAGAGGATGGCTGCCTATGCTCGTCTTATGGAAGAACGACTTACTGCAGAAGGCCAGGAACCTTACAACTATGCTCAGAGTACTGACCGTTATGTACTCTACAAGGTCGGCCAAGTCCTCTTTGTTAATGTAAGTAACTATTGCTGTACTGTGTTATGTGTTATGCCTTGTCACCATTGTTGAAATCGGTGCCATTCCTGATTAAACGGACCCATGATGAAAGATATTCAAGCCATGACTACTGTTGGTGCATGGGTAGTGTACTGTGGTGGTTTTAATATAAGTAACCTTGTGTTAATGACTGTACGGTGGTGGTAGTATTAACTGTAGTTACTATCATTGCCATCATCATCATCATCATCATCACTACTACCACCACCACCACCACCACCACCACTGCCATCATCATCATATCAGTAGCATAATTAGCACCACCACCAACACCACCATAGATACTACCATCATACATTATCACTCCCACACCCCACTCTCTATCAATAACTACCTACCAAACCACTACCACAACTACTACCCCTGTCACACCACATAACAACCATTACACCACTATTACACCATCACCATCATGATCTCTATTTGTATGTCTGACTGCATCAATCTATCTATCTATCTGTCTGTTTGTCTGTATATATATAAATATATATATTATACAAATGAATTTGCATATATATTTTCAGCATGGCATTGGAATTCCATCTTTGTCTACTGTGTTGCAAGAAATTGGCAAACTCTTGTTTCATGCAGGTTGTTCTGATGTCACATTCTTCCGTCTTGGCACCAGTGGTGGAATTGGTAAAGAAATCATTCTCTTTTTTGACCATTCAGCTTCCTACATTCTGTACACACTCACCTACACTAATCCCATTACACCAAATACACACACCCACAGTAATACCTATTTCTTTACTACCCACAAGGGGCTAAACACAGAAGGGACAAACAAGGACAGACAAACGGATTAAGTTGATTACATCAATCCCAGTGCGTAATTGGTACTTAATTTACTGACCCCGAAAGGATGAAAGGCAAAGTCGACCTCGGCGGAATTTGAACTCAGAACGTAACGGCAGACGAAATACGGCTACGCATTTCGCCCGGCGTGGTAACGTTTCTGCCAGCTCACCACCTTATAGTAATACCGTAATACCAAATACACACCTATGTGCGCATGCACACACACACACACAAGCACACATACAGATAAATACACATACACATATGCCCCTGTGAGACAACTGCAGGGGGAATTCTTACCTAAGCGGAAACCACCATACTTAACTTTCATTGACCTGGGGAAGGTCCTTAACTACATTCAATGCTCTGTAGCCTAGCAACTGCAAAGAAAACTCAGTACAGATAAACAACTTGTGAGAAGTGTGCAGGTCATATATTGATGCCATCTGCACCCACTTTAGTAATTGTTATGCTTAAACTCCCCCCCCCCCATCCTTTTGAGTAGTTGCTATGCCTAGCAGTCACCTGTATGGTGAATGAGGTATCATGACTAAACTAACTTAGTATGGACGATAATTTATAAATTTTAATCTAAAAAGGGATTGTATAAGCTTTTAACAGTGACATGAGTAAAGATTAAGCCACACAAGGCATTCATATGTATTCACATAGTTACTTCTATGTGTATATAGATATGTGTGTCTGTATGTATACACAGATACATATATGTGCATGGCTATGAATACATAAATGTAATACAATATAATATAATATCTTATATAAATGTGTGTGTGTATATATATATAATATATATATATATATATATATATAAATAATATATTATATATATTGTGTATATATATACATACATGCATGCATACACATATATAAAAACACACATATATACTTGCATACAGACAATTTCTATTTCATTTTATAATTCTCTTCTCACCATTTATTTTCAAGGCTTAGATCCTGGAACTGTCATTATTTCTGAAAAAGTTGTGAACTGGGAGCTGCAACAACAATGGAATCTTGTAAGTATATCTACTATATATATATATATATATATATATATATATATATATATATAATGTGTATGTATGTATGTATGTATGTATGCATGCATGCATACATACATACATACACACACACACACTCATACACACACACACACACACACACATACATTCATTCTTGTTAAGCTTCTTAATGATATCACTAGCAATATTAGCAAATAGATCTCTGATTTATCATAAGATAAGATTATATGTGGCAAGGCTGCCCTGTTCTATAATAATTTACTGTAACTAGCACATGTAGTTGTTGAAAGATCATGGAGTTTAATCCATATTAAAGTAGCTACTAATGTTGCTAGATACATTTTAACTTTGATGGACATTCATTTCCTTGCAAACTCATAAATAGCATAAAACTTTTAATAGAAACATAATGAAAGTCAGCTACAGCTGCTTGGGAAGTATAGGATCATAGGAGATATACAAGGATCAATCCCTGCAACACTTTTGCAACCACAGGTACACTACTAACTATCTTCTGCATAACAAAATGGCTCAAAAAAGAACTGGTATACAGAGTCAGTATTTGCAATACCTAATGCTAGCAGTAAAGCTCAGAGGAATTTTGAAATGTAAGTATAATGAACAAATAAGAATTGCTAACTACAGTACTCTCATATACACACACTCCATACATGAATACTACCACATAATATATAATAATAATAATAATAATAATGATGATGAAATTATTGTATACAGTGCTCAGGTGCACCACCACTTGTCAAAAATGCGTATAAAGCATATGCAGTAATGTACAAATGTCTGGAAAGGGAACAGTGTATGAGTCAGATACATGCTTGCGTGTGTATGGTGGGGAGAAAATCAGGTGTAGTGTTGGTGAATCTCAGGAAGCATGGAAGTTTTGAAGGATGCAGTGCTCACATCCCAGAAACTCTGCTATCTTTCGCTTCTTTAAAAGATATTTTTTTCCGCATTTGTCAAGAGCTTTAAAAGCTGAAGAAAGAACTTAATTAGTGATTATTAGTGAGAATGAATACCACATGGCCACACAACACAGCTGCAGAAAGGCATGAAATGTTGTGAGGATTCATCATCATCATCAACATTTAACATAGGTTGGATGGCTTGACAGGAACTGGCAACGCCAGGGAATGTACCAGGTTCCATAGTATGTTTTAGCTTGGTTTCTACAGTTTGATGCCCTTCCTAGTGCCAACCACTTTACAGAGTGTATTGAGTGCTTTTTACATGGTACTATGACCAGTGCTTTTCACCTGCCACCAGCTCCCATACCAGTGTTTTTGATATTTTGAAGATATCATTGTTTCTTTTTTGATAACATCTACACAGATTCTACACCACTGCTCAAAAAATTTAATAATATTAAAACATTTAATTTTTTTTTTCTCTCTCTCTCTCTTTCCCTAATCTGCAGCCAGTTCTAGGAAAAATGGTTCATAATCCAGCCGTACCAAACAAAGAAATTTATTCCAAATTGAAAGCTATTGCCGATAGTCTGTCTTTACCAAATTGTTTGGGAACAACAATGTGTTGTGATGACTTCTATGAAGGTATTTTCATTTCATTTCTACTTTACTATTTTATTCCTTCCATCACCCCACCCCATTGTTCTTGATAGTCACATTAAACAGGTTATTAATGCTTTGAAAAGTGTTGTGGAGGTTAGTTCTGGAGGAAACTTTGCACCAGCCACAAATTTAGTCTGCAGCCCTCATTAAGTTGTCCTCTTTTATATGTTATTATCTCCTCCTTTTCATCAAATGCTTCAGTTAGAATGTCTATAAACCTAAACCTCTGACTATTCAGAAGGATTTTCGTCTTCCAGATCTTTCTTTTGCAGACTGGTTTGCTTCTTGGCATCATTGTAGCCTAGAGCTAATGACTAACCCATGTTGATGGGTGCACTCTTCACCTGGAAATGACTTGGCATTTATAAGCAACCACCTTTCTTGATTTCTGGTGAGAATGTCGTCAATCTGGATTGTGTGCCCACCAGATTAATAAGTGAACAGCTGACTGGCTGACTTCCTGAAGTTAGTATTGCTGATCCTAAGGTCATTTGCATCACAGAACTTCAAAATAAAGATGATGATATAATTACATTTATACATTATATTATTCAAAAATGTTTGTGAGAGAGAGAGAGA
The DNA here is from genome assembly GCF_006345805.1 of Octopus sinensis. Taxonomy (NCBI): domain Eukaryota; kingdom Metazoa; phylum Mollusca; class Cephalopoda; order Octopoda; family Octopodidae; genus Octopus; species Octopus sinensis. The sequence continues at coordinate 18,035,425 of NC_043013.1, forward strand.
GAGAGAGAGAGAGAGAGAGAGAGAGAGAGAGAGAGAGAGAGAGAGAGAGAGAGAGAGTGTGTGTGTGTGTGTGTGTGTTGTCTATTAATGCATTATAGGTACCACTGACTATTTCGCCTCCTCTCTATCCCATCACCTGTCCACAAACAAGCAAATGTTCTAAATTTCATATGAAATATTCTACATTCCAAATTGCTCAACCATGTTGAAATATTAATCTATATTTCAAGGTGGCGAGCTGGCAGAAATGTTAGCACACTGGGTGAAATGCTTAGCGCCATTTAGTCTGTCTTTATGTTCTGAGTTCAAATTCCACCTATATCAACTTCATCTTTCATCCTTTTGGGGTTGATAAATTAAGTACCAGTTGCGTACTGGGATCAGTCTAATCAACTGCCCCACCCTGCCCCCAATTTCAGGCCTTGTGCCTAGAGTAGAAAAGAATATTAAATCTATATTTTATATTATTCTAACAGGTCAAGGCCGTCTTGATGGACCATTTTCTAGCTTTTCTGATGAAGACCGAGATGCATATCTTCAACATTTACAGGATAAGGGTGTGACCAATATGGAAATGGAGTCCGTTGGTTTTGTAGCTTTGTGTAATAAAATGAATATTCCATGTGAGTAAAACCATTTTTTGTTCTGATATTTGATGTCATCTTCCATTCTGAGCTCCCGCTTTCTGAACCTGAATACTTCTTTCTCTCTTGAAGTCTCCAGTTCAGACCCCCCCCCCCCCACTCTTTATGCTGATGAGTGTCAGGTCCATCCAGAGATCAAACAATTCCTATGAAACATCAAACTGTTTGTTTTCTATAATGACTATTTGCCTCAGTTCTACCTCTCTGATGGTTTCACTGACTTTGGCTGTCAACTATCTAACTGGACGCCAGTTCTAAGTCCAATTCACAACCCTGGACATTGCTACCAGTCTGTGCTGTCCCTTGGTGAACCATTTTGACTTTCTTAAGCAGGCACGGCTGTGTGGTAAGGAACTTCCTTCCCAACCACAGGTTTGGCAAGTGTCTTCTACTATAGCCTTGGGCTGAACAAAACCTTATGAGTGGATTTGGTTGACAGAAACTGAAAGAAGCCTGTCATGTATATGTGTGTGTATATGTATATATAGTAATTATGGATATTCTTATCCCTTAGGTGGTTACTCTAACTGCTAACTCTACTTACCTATATATATATATATATATCATCATCATCATCATCGTTTAACGTCCGCTTTCCATGCTAGCATGGGTTGGACGGTTCAACTGGGGTCTGGCAAGCTCAAAGGCTGCACCAGGCCAGTCAGATCTGGCAGTGTTTCTACAGCTGGATGCCCTTCCTAACGCCAACCACTCCGAGAGTGTAGTGGGTGATTTTATGTGCCACCGACACATATATATAAACATGTGTGTGTATTTTTGTGTCTGTGGAGTTGGTCAGTTTATAGAGAATGGACATAGAGGAGCAGTTTCTGTAGTTAATGGTGACAGATGTCAACAAAATTAACAGAGGAGGATGAGATGGTAGAAGTAAATTCAAGAGTTGAATGTGTAACAGGATGAGAATTCAGGAACACTGGAGGGGTGTCTGGTCTGATCCTGTCACATTCAATTCAAGTTGAAGAAACGGAGACAAAGTCAGGCTGTCTTCAATAACAGTAAGTGGTGGTTTATTCTGCAGTTTACAGGTGAAACATGTACACATGTATTTCTTGTGGGGAAACCGGCAGCCGAATCCACAGGACTGGTTACAATGTTCTCTCATGCGAGTCAAGATGATTTGGTGTTCGTTTCCGCTTCGTTGGGGTGAGGTTCTCTGTGCGTAGGGTTCTTCCCTGAGAGAAGTCGAGCCACGTCTGACTGCTAGCGCTGCTCTGCCAGAAAGACCGATTCAGCGGTCAGGTTTTCGGTTGCAGTTCCTGCGCATGTGCATGAGGAAACTTCCGGTGGCCAACCGGAAGTAATCCAATTCTGCGCATGTGCGCTGAAACTTACACAGTAGTATTACTACAAATGTATAGAATTGATAAAGTCAGTGTTTCTTGCCTTTACTGTATAGGAGAGAGGTTGGCGGGGAGAATGTTTTCAGCATCTGGAAAGAAGACCTTTGTGGTTGCCTGTCTGGAGGCAGTAAATCCTTGTGCTTAGTGTAAACAAGTACTGGTACACTCAGTACATTGCGGTTCACCTATAATACACTCAGTACATCATGGATTTTTCTGGCTAATATATGTAAATTTATATCGCAGACTACTCAGTATATCGCGGGTTTCTGCAGCCGATAGGTATTTATATTTTTTTAGATTTCAATTATTTCTGTGGGAGGTTTTGGAATGTAACACCCGCGATAGTCGAGAGATTACTGTAAATACATATCTTTAACTAGTTTCAGCCATTGGACTGCAGCCATGCTGGAGCACTGCTTTGAAGAGTTTAGTCAAACAAATTGACCCTAGTACTTATGGCAAACCATTAACGTACAAGGATGTTAGCATGCCAACACTGGTTGAAATATATTTGGTGAGGGATTGCTGTAATCACAAAACACATATAATCGCAGAACAAACCTCAATTTACCCAACCACCATGGCCAGCTTTTAGTTGATTTCTAATAGAAAACATATATTTGATCATTTATTCATTTGTTTATTTCTTTATTGACTGTCTTTCTCTATAAATTTGTCTCTCTTTCTTCACAAAGGTGCTGTGATATGTGTGACAGTGGTTGACCGACTTAAGGGTGACCAAATAACTGCTGACCATGATCATATTTTACAGTGGGAAAAAAGACCAATACAAATATTTTTTGAATACATGAAAAAACACCATTTGAAATAAATAAAATGGCACAAGATATGAAATTATTTTGAATTATCATTGGATTCTCCATATACACATACATACACACACACACACACACACACATGCATACATACATGCATGCATACATACATACATAGGCCCCACCCCATGCACACACACATATACATACATACATACAAACCTACATCTACAAAACTTTCAAATTCAAAGGATGATGATTAAAAAAAGATACTTTCCTTCTCAACCTTGCTACCAAGTTGGTGGCTGGTCAAAATTTACTCTGAAATTAAAAAGAGAAGTGAAGAACATACATACATACATACATACATACATATATATAATTGTGTGTGTGTGTGTGTGTGTGTGTGTGCGCATGTGCGTGTGAACATGTGTGTTTGTATATATAATACATATAAAACAAAACAGGAGAGTTAGTTTATAAATTATTTAGTTATATCACCTTACGAATGTTTAATTAATAATGAAATATAAACTGCATTTTATGAGGAAAATCTTACAAGCAGGTTACATGATCAACTCTTCAGAGATTACTTTACTCTCATTAGTTACATTTTCAGGTTTATACTGAATAGCAGACAGTGTTTTGGTATGAATGTAGTTATAACGTCTGTAGTTATGGCTGTTGTTACTGTAATATTGTTTATAGTCCTGTATAAATCTTAAAGGTTACTTATGAGAGTTACAGTCTCTGAAGATTTGATAATATAATCTGCTTATACAATTTTCTATATATAACAGATATTTATTTTTTGAATTATTAATGAAATATTTGTAAGATGACATAAGTACCTTTTGAATAAACTCTTCTATTATTATTATTACATATATATATATATATATATATATACACACACACACACTCATATGTTTATATATATACACACATATATGTATGTATACACAGACACACACACTCACACAAATATATTATGAATGTATGGACAAGAAAAAACTTGTAAACTTGGAGAAGGCGAAAAATGTTTCTTTCATTATTCCTGAAAATTATTTTTTAAAAGAAAATAAGAACAAATTTATAAGATTAAATAGCTGTTGAATAAACACTAAAATAATTATTGAATATATATTATATAAATATGAAATAAATTTTGGATTTTCAGTGGAGTTTCTGTGGATGTTCATTGAATTTTCTATGACCTTTGACAATTTTAATTGAACTTTTTTTTACACCGAACCCATGACAGGGTGGTATAAATTGCAAATTGCAGCTAATTATATAAATATACGTATATACGAGAATTTTTATTAATCACTATAATTGTTTCAACACAGCTAGCATTGATCCCTCACAGGTGGGATACTTAACAACTGGTTCATGTCTTGCCTTGCATGGGATTAATTTTCCTGCTTGCCACTTTGGTTACATATTAGACAAGATGGCATTCAACTTCTACCAGACAACATTTGAGTAACTGACTTCCATTCCTCCCCCAAAGGCTAGCTATTATCTGCTATGTCCGTATTTATGTTATATATATAAGAGAGAGAGAGAGAATTTCACTAAGCGTACACTACAGGTTCAAACTCAATACGGATCATAGACCTTTAAAATATATCTTCCACCCACAAAAGCCGATTCCTACGAATGTTTCTACTAGAATCGGACAATGGCCTATTCGATTAATGGCATTTGATTTTGATATATCGCATATCTCCGGCTCTAAAATTTCTCATGTTGAAATTGCAAGTAGCAGACGAGGGAATTATCTTTGCAGTTGAGCAAAGAGCAGCCAAAGGATCTCTGGCAATATGATGTGCATTCCTCTGCTAAACTAAGTTTTTGGGTTCTTCATCCATTACAGTGACTCTCCTCCCTGACTACCCAGCCATATCATATCTCTCTCTTGTTCTTCCCCTCCCCAGGGACCGTATCAACTTTACTACACCTGCTGCTCGTACAATATTGACTTACTCTTTTACTTGTTTCAGTCATTTGACTATGGCCATGCTGGAGCACCGCCTTTTAGTCGAGCAAATCAACCCCAGGACTTATTGTTTGTAAGCCTGGTACTTATTCTATCGGTCTCTTTTTGGTGTTAAAAATTGGAAAGAAAATAAAAAATACAAAAAAAAAACAGAGGGAAATAAAAGATCGCTTGTCAAGCGATGTTGCGGGGGGGGGGACAAACACAGACACACAAACATATGCACACACATACATATATACGACGGGCTTCTTTCAGTTTCCGTCTACCAAATCCACTCACAAGGCTTTGGTCAGCCCGAGGCTATAGTAGAAGATACTTGCCCAAGGTGCCATGCAGTGGGACCATGTGGTTGGTAAGCAAGTTACTTACCACCCAGCCACTCCTGCGTCTATAAACCTTTAATATACTTGGTAGTATATTATGATTGCAAAACGAAATTAATATTAATATTTACGTAGCAACCGCCAAGAACGTTTAAAAAGTAAATTGGTCTCTGCAATAATATTGCACCGCTAAATTACATTACTTTCGTGCAAGGGGAATAACTTGAATTTTTGGAAACAGTTTAACTCTACAAAATTGCAGAGTCAGTTCCCTTGTAAAATAGTTGGCAATCAATCACCTTTGGTCTTAAAACTGCCAAATTTCTCAGCTGTTCGTTTCTTAGTTTCTGTGAAAGATCTTTATTTATTTACTTTTGGTTTCATGACGTTTTGAAGTTGGAAAGTGAAAGAGGCAAGAGACAGATGCACACGCGTGCGTCTATGAAGGATAAGGGTGTACTGAGAGGCAAAGTCGTCCTCGGCGGAATTTGAACTCAGAACGTAGCGGCAGACGAAATAACCTATTTCTTTACTACCCACAAAGGGCTAAACACAGAGAGGACAAACAAAAACAGACAAACGGGTAAGTTGATTATATGGACCCCAGCGCGTAACTGGTACTTATTTAATCGACCCCGAAAGGATGAAAGGCAAAATCGACCTCGGTGGAATTTGAACTCAGAACGTAGCGGCAGACGAAATACCGCTCAGCATTTCGTCTGGCGTGCTAACGTTTCTGCCAGCTCGTTTATATGAAACCTAATGGGTGCACGTGTGTGAGCGTGTTCTGCTTTATGTATTTGCATTCTCTCACACACGAACACAGACATGTACATCCATTATCTTTCATATACCCATACATACATAACTCGCACATTATAAATATGCAAGGCTTTTCTCAAATTCAAAATGCAACGTTACTTTTGTTATTTGCATTCAAACTATGGAGCTTTGTATCTGTGGTGTTAGATGTGTTATGGGCTGTGATGAGCTATGTGGTGTTGGTCGAGGGGATGACAGATGAGGTGGGCGGAAGTAAGGCTCGCAGGGGCCGGCGGAAGACGTGTTGACTTGGTGAGAGTGACCGTTGATTTCGCCGAGGTAAGGCCTTTTGTATTTCTTTCTCCCGTTGCTTCTTTTTCTGTTGTCGCTTCGTTCCTCCTCTCACACTACAGTATCTTGTTAGAAATATACGTTATTAGGAAAGATAACGGATGTACGTGTGTCTTTGTGTGTGAGTGAATGCAAATACGTAAAGCAGAACACGCGCCCACACATTAGTTTCATACATAAATACACACACCACACGCACCCATTAGCTTTCATATACATGTATATACATAACTACACACACACATGTACAGCTGCTATTTTTCATACACAAACACACGGACACCCATTATCTTTCATAGACATGTAGATACACGTGCGTGCGAGCGCCCGTCTCTTTCACTTTCCAACTTCAAAGCAAATGTTGCCTTTGAAACGTCACGAAGCCAAAAGTAAATAAATAAAATTTTCTTATTGAAACTAACGAACGAGCAGCTGAGAAGATTTGACAGTTCTGAGACTAAAAGCGAGTGATTGCCTAATAGTTGTCATTTACAAACCAATCTTAGGCGTGGACATATTATAACAGCCAGAAATTTAAGCGTTCGAAATGTTGTGTTGCAGATAACAGAAATGATGAAATAGTTTTATTGTTTCATGTATTCTGGAGTTAATTCTTGTTAGGAAATAATTTTGAGTTCGGTAGAAACAGAGACAAGTTCGTTATAAGTCAACTTTCCACACTGCGAGTATCGTTTCAGTTTTATGTGTTATGTATGGGACGGAGGCTAGCAACTCTAAGGACCGAATTTGTTGCTTAGTTCCGAGTCGGCCCTGTTATCAGAGATGTTGCAACCATGATAGTAATGTCGTATGCTTTTTTTTTCCTCAGACACATAATATCCTAGACTACAATATTCAACGTTCCATTCTTATTAAAAAGTAAGGTTTAATTTGAGGAAGTCTAGCTACCGTTTTGTTTTAAAAATAAATATTCTGGTTGTGTTCTCGAATATTTTGTTCTAAATATAAATGCAGTAATGTTTCTTTCTAAAAATGTATTGATGTATAGAAACACTCGTACAATTGTAAGGTTGCAAGGTATTTAACTTCCACTTACAGGGGTGGGGCAAAATGAATAATCTCTGATTTCTTGTTGTCTCCCTACATGTTTGAAATCATTATACTTGCAAGTATTGCATCGTCTTTAGGAGTAATAATTGGTTAGCATAGTTGTTTTTCAAGTTGAGAGAATTTGGAACATAGTCGGATGACAGGTACTTTTTTCCAAGAAAATTTTCCTCAGATTCGACTGGATTGTAATTAAGGTTGCTAATAAAATATTTGGATAATTTTTGATGTTTAACAATCAATATTCTTTTCTCTGTCGGATTCCAAGTCAATTTCCACCACCACTAATGTCCAAAGTGGAGTAAAATGAGCCATGATTAATTTCAGTATAGTATATCGGGAAGAGATCCACTCCAGCCGATCGCGAAGAAGCTAGAGAGAATATTTTATTCTTTTACTGGTTTCAGTCATTTGACTGCGGCTATGCTGGAGCACTGCCTTTAGTTGAACAAATTAACCCCTGTGCTTATTCTTTGTAAGCCTAGTACTTATTCTATCAATCTCTTTGCCAAACTGCTAAGTTACAGGGACGTAAGCACACCAACATCAGTTGTCAGGATGTTACACAGAATAAGGAAAACATAACAATGGTGTGTGTGGTGTGAATGTTTGTCTTAATCATTTCCAATGGGATAAGTGTACTGAACCAACAGAGGTGAAAGCTCTTTGAACTTCCTTTCACCTGTTTGTGTTCAAACAAGTATGCTTTTAGAACATCCATCTCCACTGCAGATAAGGTCACCTAGGTAACAGGAACTACCTATTGTCTCTAGGCATTCAAAGAAAATGTATTTCTTGTGTGTTCTTTAATGTTTACTGCTCTTGCACATATTCCACATTCGAACATTGCTTTTTCCATTAACCTTTCTGTGAATCCCATGCACCACTTGTGTCCGTAGTTTGCACTGGATACACCTTATGGAATTTCTGCCTACACTTTTCCAACATATTAAGCAGGGTCATTTGCCTGGTTTTTGGTAAGTTAACTTCAAGGCCCATTGATTCTCGATTTTGCTTCCACACCTACAATTTCTTTTCTACTGTAGATGCATCTGTAAGAACAAGGTCATCAACATAGAGGAATTCCCATGGGCAAGCTGTCTTAAATCTCCTCTTATGGCCTGGAGGACCGAGAACCGATTCCTGGTGAACTTGTAGCACATAAATTCATTGTACTTGTTTCCCTCACCTTACCTGGGAACATCCCTGTATGAGGCTTCTTTGGTTTTCAATCCATTCATCTACTCCCTAGCTTCCTCAGAGCCCATCACCAGGTCAACAAATGCCAAGTACAATGGCTTACTTTTGATTAAATACTTCTGTAGATGTCTTAGAAAGAGGGCATCAATGATACTTCTCTTGGCACAAAGCCAAGCTGTATTTCATCTAATTTAATTCTGTTTCTAGTTAATTGTAGTTGTGAATCCCTCACAACTACATCCTTCTATCATATAATATATCCAAACCCCTTACCGTTGACTTCTCATCTTGTTAAATATACCCGACATTTACTTACCCCATAACTGTTCTCTACTGTCCATTTTCAAATATGTCCCTTAGTTTTTATGGCCCAATCTACAATACTACTCAACTAGGGGTTATTTAAAGGACAATAATGGGGTAGTTGTCAGAAACAGTTTAAATAGAAAAGGGAAATAAATTTCTGAAGTGGGCAGAGGTAAAATAAAGGTCAAATGTGCAAGTGTAAATTTACAGATTTTGAACAATAGTCACCAGTTCCTCCTTGACCAAAATAAATACTGGAGGGCAAGAAGGGATACAATGTCTCCATTAAAGGTATGGTTGAAACAGATGGGGGTTATTAATAACAGAGCTGTAGGAACCATTACTGCAGTAGTTAGGAAGAGACGATGATGGTGGAAGGGTAGGGAAAGATAAGAAAAAAAAAAGAAAAAAGAAAAAAAGCTGATCAATGTATAATCCTTTTATTAAAGTTTCTCAACACAAATGGTACTGACAAAGTTGTCCACCACATTCAAAGACCATGTTCCAAAGTTGCTCTATGCATATTGTACATATCATTTGTTCTGTGTTGCTGATATTTGAAGATGAATCTGAAGACGAATCAAAATCATAATCTTAGGACTTATCTGAAATGATAAAGGCAAACATATGATTATGTAAGTAAATTTAGTTAAAAATCTTAAGAATAAGAAAATTTAGGGTTTACTATTTAAATAAAAATTTCCATTTTTATGTTTAAGAGTTATTTTTTTAAAATTACTATTCTAAACAGTAGCTTAGTAATAATTACAAAACTTACTTTAGTAAATCCCTTATTCTTTATTTTCAAAATAAATTAGAAACATATAAACAATGTATTTTATTAGAAATGTCGGCACAGATTGGTTAACATTTGAAGGGAAGTCTCTTGATTTATACAGGCTGTGCACTGTATTTGCTCCAATATATTTCATCACCATCATTTAATGCATACATTGCCATGCTTGTATGGGGCAGACAAGGTTTGTTGAGGTAAATTTTCTATGGCCAGGTAGAAGATTGGAAATGACTGATATTGCTTGTAAGAATGGACATACAAATGCACACATATACATGTATATAATAGACTTGTTTCAGTTTCCAGGGCTATAGTAGAAGATACTTCTTAACCACACAGACACACCTGCACCTATGGAACTTATTGATTGCAACATATTTTACTGTTTCTCTATTAACAACTCAGAAATATCAACATTTCAATATCTTAAAATATCATTCCAAGACAACCATCATTTAACATCCAATCTTCATTTGTCTGTTTTGGCATGGTTTATATGGCTGGATGCTCTTCCTAATGTCCCCATTTTTCAGAGTGTAGTTGGTGCTTTTAAATGTGACACCTCTATGGATACTTTTACATGACACTGGCACCCATGAGTCCACAAGACTGGGACCTCTTAGCTGAGAGAGGAACATGGAGGACAGGCCTATATGTAAGGACAGCCACGATTTGACTTAGTTTGATGTGTCTTCTCAAGTACTACAAACCATCAGAAATCTTGATCCCATGTTATTTCCGAGAGGCCCAATGTCTGAAGATCCTTTTTCTCCCTTCATCCCTACCTTCCTGGGTTCACCCCTTCTACACATTCCCTCTACAATTAGATCAGCACTTCTTGTAGCAGCTGTCCCTGTCCAGAAGACCATACCAATGAAGTCTTCCCTCTTGTACACAACTGAAGCCTTGCAGACCCAATTTTTTCTCTCAAATCACTTACATTCTGTTGTAAATGCACACAGACATTACCCATCCAGCAGAGCATGCTGGCTTCATTTCTTTCAAGCTTTGCCACAGCCCATGTCTCACTGCTATGTAGCATAGCTATTCATACACAGGCATCATACAATCTGCCTTCCACTTTGAGGGAGAGGCCTTTTGTTACTAACAAAAGTAGTAGCTCTCTAAGCTTTGCCTAGAACCATTCTTATTCTAGCATCTATGCTTTCAGAACCACCTCCTCCACTGCTAACTTGGTTGCCCAAGTAAATGGAAACTATCTACTACTTCTAAGAATCACCTGGACATTTGAGAGTCTATTTTCCGTACATTCCTAGTGTTTAATATACCTGTACGTCTGCCTCACATAAATACTACTTTCTCTGTTAACCTTCCTGATACTGCTGCACTGGGTACACTGTATGGACTTTCTACCAACACCTTTTTCTACATATTGAGCAGGGCCATCTCCCTCAAGGGATCAGTGATTTGTCTGCTTTCCTACTTACTAGGACTTTGGTCTTTGCTAAGCCTTTAAAATCCAAACCTTGCTTCCACACCTGAAATGTCTTCTCTCGTTCTGGTAGTGATTCAGCAATAAGAACAAGGTCTCTCAAAGGCAGCCTGTCTTAAATCCCCCTGGCATGGCCTGGAGGACTACGATAAACAAGAGGGGGCTGACAGCTAATCCTTGGTGAACTCCCACCTGTACACTTCCTTCGTTGACTTTCATCTTACTGACAGCATCCCTATACATGGCTTGCACAGCTCTCACCAAACCACTCATCTATCCCTAGCTTCTGCACTGACCACCAGGTAAGAGACTATGTGGAAGTTATAGTTAAAAAGAAATGATTCTACATCACTCTTAACTTACCATAAAAAGGACATCGTGTTTATACTATATTAACACAACTATTAAGTTAAACCGTCCAGGTGAATGGGTTGGCATAGTTATCCACCAGATTACATCAAGTTAAGACTGCAGTAACAACTCTACTATATCACGGTATTCATTTCACAGGATATATGAAGTCCATGTCTTAAAACGAGAAGCTGGATCGATCTGAAAAAGTAAAGACATTAAATAATGTTGATAGACAGATAGATAGATAGAGGAGAGAGAGAGAGAGAGAGAGAGAGAGAGAGAGTAGGTCGTAGAAAAAAAAACTGAGAAAAGAAAAGGGGTTGGGGAATCAGATGAACAGAAAAAGATGGAACGAGGAAGTAGAAGAGAAAGAGAGTGGGAGGTTATCAGATAAAGTCTGATATTTGTTTACATTTGAAGAAGATCGTCACTTTCCGTAAAGTTTTTTTTTATATATGTTAGGATTAGGGGTGGAGGAAAAGGGTTTCTTTTTTTCTTCAGAAATGTAAATAAACCCACGTGGGTTTATAATTGGCAGTTATGGTACTTGGGCACTACTAGCGAACAGTGGTCCCGGTGCGCGCTAGCTAGTCGTAAGTAGTCGATCCTACAACGACTCGCGAATATGCAAATGAATAGATTCGCGCACGCGCGATACATGTTTGCATCGCACATGCGGCAAATTCGTTTCTGAAGGAGAAGAAAGTTTTGAACCATGTTTACATTGCCGATATATTCCGGTTGTTGGGGTGCGTAGAATGGTATTAATGAAATGGATGTGATACCAAAATACACCCATTTCAAGGTGAACCATTCGGAAAATTTCGCAGACGCAAATTCTGTGGAATGTTATTGGAAGAATGCAAAAAGCCGAAGACTATGATGGGGGTCCACACGAACATGATGGAATCGTACCTGGACGAATTTCTTTGGAGAGAAGAATACGGAAAAAGTGGCAAGGAATGTTTTGAAAACATTCCGAAGCACCTTTCAGAATGGTTCACATTCGAGGAAATCAAATGAACTTCAACATTTCATTTTATTGTTTGGTGGCATTTTCGAACGAATTGCAAGAACTGTAAGATATTCAATTTTTTATTTGCTATTTGCTTTTTATTTACTTTGTTCGAAAAATATTATTTAATTTGTGTAAAAAAATTATATACATTAAAAAAAAAAAAAACCTTAGTTTGTTTATAATAAATAGTTTATTTACTTAGTTTAAAAAAATTATATACATTTAAAAAAAAACACCCTTACTTTGTTTATAATAAGTAATTTATTTCCTTAGTTTAAAAAATTATTTACTTTGCTCGAAAAATATTAATTTGTGTATCGCGTATGCGCGAATCTATTCATTTGCATACGCGCAAGTCGTTTTAGGATCGACTAGTAACGACTAGCTAGCGCGAGTGCGCGCACCGGGACCACTGTTTTCAAGTAGTACCAGTCTTAAGGTATTTATTGTATATGCAATATAAACATTTACCGAATCTAGTTCCGTTATATTATTGCCGAGTTTCCAGCTAATTCTGACTTCCGTGAAGTTCGATTTTTCACTTTCCGGATATTTAAAACTCAGGATCGCCTCCAGAGTAAAATAACGGAATACGTATAATATTGTATGTACTTAACATAATGTAAAGATTAATACATTACCTTTAAAGAGGAAGAACTCGTCTTCTGGAGACTTTCTTCCAGAGATTCCTCGCCTTCAGCCATGGTTCCCTTTAAATTAAATCAGTGACGTCAATATTCTCAACCAATGAAATCTCTTTTGTTCCTCTCTTATTCTTCCTCCTCTTACTGTATCTCCACCTCCTGGCTACCAATTTTTTTCTTAATTCTGCCTTATTTGATTGTATTACCTCCGCCTGGAGGGATTTAGTCAAGGCGGCGAGGGGATGGCAGAAACGATAGCACGCCGGGCGAAATGCTAAGCAGTATTTCGTCTGCCGCTACGTTCTGAGTTCAAATTCCGCCGAGGTCGACTTTGCCTTTCATCCTTTCGGAGTCGATAAATTAAGTACCAGTTACGCACTGGTTTCGATGTAATCGACTTAATCCGTTTGTCTGTCCTTGTTTGTCCCTTCTGTGATTAGCCCCTTGTGGGTAGTAAAGAAATATGTATTTCGTCTACCGCTACGTTCTGAGTTCAAATTCCGCTGAGGTCGACTGTACCTTTCATCCTTTCGGGGTCGATGAAATAAGGGATCTTTTCCTTTTGAACGGCACTTTGTAACGTAATTTCTAGTTAACTAAACACTTTTAAACTTCGTATACTGGTAGAATGTGAGAAATACTCAAACATATTCTTCAGGCACTAACCACATATAACAAACTAAAAAAATTGAATAATAGAAGAAATGCGGAAATACTGAGAAGGCAGCATTGTATTGTGCCCTTTAAATAAATAATATATATATATATATATATCATCATCATCATCATTTAACATCTGCTTTCCATGCTAGCATGAGTTGGACGATTTGACTGAGGTCTGGAGAACCAGATGGCTGCACCAGGCTCCAATCTGATCTGGCAGAGTTTCTACAGCTGGATGCCCTTCCTAATGCCAACCACTACGAGAGTGTAGTGGGTGCTTTTACGTGCCACCAGAACAAGGGCCAATCAGGCGGTACTGGCAACAGCCACGCTCAAATGGTGCTTTTTATGTGCTACATGCACAGGAGCCACTCCAGTGGCACTGGCAATGACCTCACTTGAATGTTTTTTCACATACCACCATGTCATCATTTAATGTCCATGTTCCATTGTTCCATGCTGGCATGGGTTGATAGGATTGAATGAGTCCAAGTTCCATTGTTCCTGCTGGCATGGGTTGATAGGATTGAATGAGTCCAAGAACTTCTTTGTGCTCTATTGTCTATTGAATGAGTCCAAGAACTTCTTTGTGCTCTATTGTCTGCTTTGGTATGACTGGATACCCCTACCTAACAACAACCATGTTACAGTATACTGGGTGCTTTTTTTAAGCCACCAGCACTAGTGAGGTCACAAAACAATGAGCCCTGGGAGAAGTAACTTTATGCTAGGAGATGAGGGGCAAAAGATAGGTTAAAGCATGAGAGAAGGAGCCAGTGTCAAACAGGCTTCTTGTTGTAGGGGAGCTACATGGTTACTCACATTTTAGAAAAGGGGGTGGGAGAGATCAGGTGAAGCTGGAAAGAGATAAACATAATGATGATGAGGTATCTGGCTGGAGACTAAAGGTTCAAGGTGAGTAGGAGTGGGGACAGAAGTATCAGTAGTGTGGGTGTCCAAAGTACCAAGCAGTGGGACTGAATCTGGAAACATGTGGTTGGGAAGCAAACTACTTACCACACAGCCAATATATATATGACAGGCTACAGCCAAATTCTGCTCAAATCCACTCACAAGCCTTTGGTTGGCCCCAGCATGAGGCTATAATAGAGGACATTTGCCTGAGGTGTTTTGCAATGAGACTTGAATTGAAGCAAGCTTCTTAACCACATAACCACTCCTGTAATGGATCTGTATCAGTAAATAATAAATTGAAAAATGTTACTTTGTATAATACACTGTAAATCCTCGAGTATAATCCGCATTTTTCCCCCAAATTTTAAAGGTCAAAATCCTTAGTGAGTACTATATACGAGGTTAAAAATGAAAATTATTTTCTAAGTAATGTCCGAGTCCTTATTTGCTCTCCGGTAATGTTTATTCAGATGCATTTTGTGATGTCGGCCGCGAAAATACCTTAAGCTAAGCCTGAAAGCAATGAAGTCATAAAAGAATCATCCATAACTTGCAGTAAGCAACATTTATTACACGTTATTGCTGTTATTTCTTTATTTTCTGCAAACAAAATGCACAAAAAAGCTACATGTTTGCATTATGTTATATATACAATAATAATAAAGGACGTTAGCGTATACATTTTTACAAACCAAGGACGTTATATAGACCTCCTTGACTCAAGTTAGAGAAGGGGTGCGTATTATACACAAGGTTTAGGTTTTTCAGAGGTACAGCCCCCTAAAAATCCCCTGCGTATTATACTCAAGGGTGGACTATACTCGAGTATTTACAGTAGTCTGTAGACTTAAGCCATCACTATTTCTAAATCATTCTGTGTTGTAGAGTCTTATCATCATAATCCCCATTTTAATTTCCACTTTTCCTGCCTGCATGGGACAAATGGAATTTGTTGAGACAAATTTTCTTACAGCCAGATGTCGTTTCTTCTTTCCACTGTCAAAGAGGAGGCACAACACACACACTATGCTTCATTCAGTTTATATCAACCGAATTCACTGATAATACTTTTGTTGGCCCAGGACTGAACTCAAAAACCATGTGGTTGAGAAGCAGACTCCCACACAGCCACACCGGTGCCTATCTATTCATTGGTCTTACTGGAATCATCTGTCTTGCTTACTAAGATTAAATTTCCAGCACTGCTAGGAGGTTTTGTCCACTAATTGCATGGATATCAAATGGTTCCATGATGTTCCACCATGGCTGCAGTCTAATGACAGAAACAAGTGAAAGACGAAAGATATGTAAGCATAGGCGCAGGAGTGGCTCTGGTTCTGGGTTCAGTCCCACTGCATGGCACCTTGGGCAAGTGTCTTCTACTATAGCCTTGAGTGGATTTTGTCGATGGAAACTGAAAGAAGCCCGTTGTATATATGTATATATGTGTGTGTGTCTGTGTTTGTCCCCCCAACATCGCTTGACTACCAATGCTGGTGTATTTACGTCCCTGTAACTTAGCGGTTTGGCTAAAGACACTGATAGAATAAGTACTAGGCTTACAAAGAATAAGTCCTGGGGTCGATTTGCTCGACTAAAGATGGTGCTCCAGCATGGCTGCAGTCAAATGATTGAAACAAGTAAAAGAGTAAAGAGTAAGAAAGAGTATAGTTGTGTGGTTCAGGAGTTCATTTTTACACTCAAATACCACATGGTTTCAGGTTCAGACCCATTGCACAGTACCTTGGGCAAGTGTCTTCTGTTATAGCCTGGGCTAGCCAATCCTTTCCTTATGACTGAATTTGTTAAAAAGAAACTGTGAAGAAGCCCATCATGTGTGTATATGTTTACATTTGTGCTTCTCTGAAATTCAGTTGTTTCACCTATTAACAGATCGTCAGCTGGCTTTGTGCCTTTAAGGTCACGTGGAATAAGGGAACTGTTACTTGGAAAACAGATAAGGGTTCACGGTAGGGAGGGCATTCAACGCCTCAATAATACAGTCATCTAACCTATGTTAGCACTGAACAAACAAACATAAAAATAACGGACAAAACTAAAGAAGACATGGCTGCATGGTAAGAAGATTGCTTACCAACCATATGGTTCCAGGTTCAGTCCCATTGTGTGGCACCTTGGGCAAATGTCTTGTACTATAGCCTCAGGCCAAATTAAGCCTTGTGAGTGGATTTGGTAGACAGAAACTGAAGTAAGCCTGTTGTGTGTGTGTATATATTTATATATATATATATATGTGTGTGTTTGTCTCAGAGTCTATGCTTGTCTCTACCACAGCTTGACATCTGGTGTTGGTTTGTTTACATCCCTGTGATATAGCAGTTTGGAAAATGTGATCAATGGAATATGCACCAGGCTTTAAAGATAAGTACAGTGGTTGATTCATTCAACTATAAAAAACCTTCAAGGCTGTGCTGCAGCATGGCCACAGTCTAATGACTGAAACAAGTCAAGATAAAAGATTAAAGAAGTATGCATGAATGTTAACATTCTTCACTTTGCATGAAAGCATTGAGCTAAAACAATTGGTGATATTTGTTGACGTTCACTGTCAAAAGAAAAAAAGTCCTCTGGCTTTGTTCACTTACAGGGCATCTGGCCGTGAAATAACATCACAATAAGATGTATTTGTCCAACCCATGCTAGCATGGAAAACATAAACGTAATACAAATGATTGTATATATATCCATTTTCTAATTAGGATTTGGAATTTTAACCTTTTATTATTAAACTAGCAGTATCGCCCGGCGTTGCTCGGGTTTGTAAGGGAAATAACTATATAAGCATTTTTAGAGAGTTATAGCCAAAAAATAGCAAAAAAAATGCATTAAAAATGGAAAAAAATGATGGTAAATTTTTTTTTAAATCGTTGACTTATCGTAGACATTTTTAGAGAGTTACTTCCCTTATATAATAGCGAAAAAATGCATTAAAATGGAAAAAATGATGGTAAATTTTTTTAAAAATCGTAGACTCATCGTAGACGCGCACTAATACCCAGAAGGGCTCGATATGAATCACGACTATAAGATACCCGGTTTTGGTTAAACTGCACTGCAAAATGTGGGAGTAGTTAGGAATCTAAATCGTAGGAGACAGACACACAACTTCACTTTTATATATAAAGATTACGACATATTAATAATTCTTTTTAAGCAGAAATAAAGGAAGCAATATGAGAAATAGTGAGTATATCAACAAATTTATTCTGTTAGTTTCAGAGTTAGTTCTCTTGCAAAAAAAAATAATAATAAATAAATGCATAAAAAAAATAGAAAGAGAGAGAGAAAGAAAGGGCGAGAGAGAGAGAGAAATATTGAAAACAGTTCCATTTTATCACAGGTATAAGTCATCTTATCATCGTCCTGCATTGTTCCGTTGTTATAAAAGAGAGAGAAACAGAATGAGATCCGTTTAGGACCAAACCGTTTCTGGGATTTTTGTGCAGGGGATTCTTTACAGAAATGAATTCTTACTGGTCACTGTCTGGTCATTTGCAGACAAAATTCTTGCATATTCATTTTTAACTATTGATGGTTACAGCTTAGAGAGTAAAAAATAAATAAATGGGGAATTAATTTCAAATATGAAAATAATTTCTAGAAATAAATTTTTTTTACATATGAAAATATATCTTGAACAAAAGAAAAAAAATTGTATGCAAGTGTGGTGTGTGTGTATATATATATATATATATACATACACACACACACACACATACACGCATATTTAGGTATATGTGAGTATACGTATGTATGCATATATATCAAGAGACAGGAAGAGAAAAATAAAACGCAAAACATATTTTAGTCTTGCTAATAATAATAATAATAATAATAATAATATATCAATCTAAGACCCTTTTAACTCTTTCACGGCCATAATACATAGTCTCTATGTTGGAATTAATTTTCAAAATAATCTAGAATTTGGTGGGATTTGGTAAAATACCTTTATTGTCATTAATAATTCAGTCTTGGGTGTCTTGAATAAAATTACAGTGAATGATTTTGGACTTATTGAAAATATGGCCACTTTAAGATATGACTTAACATAGGTTGTCTAATGGTCTCAGGAAGCTGAGTGCATAAAAATACAAAAAAAAAAAAAAAAAAAATTCACTATTTTTCAGGGAGTATTTAGGAATAAAATTTGTATTGCATTTTAAAATCCTGTTTTTCGCAGGTTCCAGTACCCAACATTTTATGTGAATCACTGTAATGATGAGGCTCATCTTACTCTAAAATATATTGTTTTTAACATAAGTCTATAAAGAGGTTTTATATCAGACACTTCCACAGCATCATGCCTTCCAAAAGTGTGTATATATTTAGTGATACACAAATGGTGGTTTTCGTTAATTGCTGTTTCAGTTGTGCACACTGAATTTTTCTATAACTAAGCAAGCTTTTGCAATAACTGCGAATGTGTTATTGCTGTTTCTTATACATCGAAGCACAAATTTTATTTAAGCAGGTCACAATTAGGGTGCAAAATATCGACCAACTCCAAACGGAGTGAAACACAATCTGTTGTGTCTCGTGGGAGTCATTGCAGCGATGATGTTTGTCTTGCTCTGATCTTTTATCTTTTGTCTTTTACTTGTCTCAGACTTTTGGACTGTGGCCATGCTGGGGCACTACTTTGAAGAGTTTAGTCAAACAGATTGACCCCCCCAGTACTTATCTTTTTAAGCCTGGTACATATTCTATTGGTCTCTTTTGCCAAACTGCTAAGTTATGGTATGTAAACAAACCAGCATAGGTTATTGAGTGGTGGTGGGGACAAACACATACACAAAGACACACAGATACATATATATATATATATATATATACTCTCTTTTTACTCTTTTACTTGTTTCAGTCATTTGACTGCGGCCATGCTGGAGCACCGCCTTTAGTCGAGCAAATCGACCCCAGGACTTATTCTTTGTAAGCCTAGTACTTAGTCTATCGGTCTTTTTTTTTGCCAAACCGCTAAGTTACGGGGACGTAAAACACCCAGCATTGGTAGTCAAGCGATGTTGGGGGGACAAACACAGACACACAAACATACATAAACACACACACACACACTATATATATATTATATATATATATATATATATATATATATATATATATATATATATATATATATATATATATATATATGATATATATATATATGTATACATATATACGACAGGCTTCTTTCAGTTTCCGTCTACCAAATCCACTCACAAGGCTTTGGTTGGCCCGAGGCTATAGTAGAAGACACTTGCCCGAGGTGCCATGTAGTGGGACTGAACCCGGAACCATGTGGTTGGTAAGCAAGCTACTTACCACACAGCCACTCCTATGCCTATATATATATATAGAGATAGAGAGAGAGAGTCTTTCAGTTTCCATCAACCACATCCGCTCACAAGGTTTTGGTCAGCCTGAGGCTATAGTAGAGAACGCTTGCCTAAGGTGCCACATAGTGGAATTGGACCCTGAGACACTTCCACAGCTTCATGCCTTCTAACAGTGTGTATGCATTTAGTATGATACATGGATAACAATATATTTTGTCATATATTTGGAAAGCTACTTAGACAAGGTGAACAATTTAAAAGTTGAAATAATGAATTTTGTTTTTGGTTCTAGAATAAAGTAAAGTCATTGATTAAAATTGTCGAAGGTGGCAGCTCAAACTGGCCATGACTGAAACCGATTAAAGATATGCTTGTATTCTTCATATACATGTATTTATAACCTGAAATTTCTTAATAGCAAGTCTAAAATATGTTTTGCTTTCAAATAGCTTAATTTTTGTCTATGTCTGACTTTACCCTGTACAGGCTGACCAGTTGGTGATGATAATAATAATAATAATAATAATCATAATAATAAAAAAATGAAAAAAAAAATAATAAATGCAGTTTTTTTTCCAGTAGGTAACCAGTGAAGCTCAAACAAATTAAATTATTAAGTAAACTTTTAACAATTTTTTAAAATAGATTTTTCTCTTAAAATAAAGTTTAAAAAAAAACCAAAAAAAAAAAAAAAACAAGCAAGAGAAAGATCAGTCAACATATTTTATCATTTTTAAAATATTATTAAAACTATTGTGTTGCATGTGTGTGTGTGTGTGTGTGTGTGTTGAAAGCGTGTATGTGTGTGTGTGTGTGCGTGTGAGTGTGCTTGTGTGTGAGAAAGAGAAAACTATTTACATTGGAGATATTTCTCACACACACACACACACACCATAACATACATATTATATATACATACATTCATACAATTATATATATACACACACACACACTAACATACATATACATAATATTCACACATACATATTTACACGTCTGCAGACATACATCACAAAATATATTTAAAAAAAGAGGGGGGTGGTAGTGATTCATTTGTGTGTGTGTGTGTGTATTTATGTAGTATTTTGGGAGGGGAACACGGCAGCCTATATATATATATATATATAGGGGACATGGGATCTATATATATATTAAATAAGGGTTTGCAAAAATCCAAGAAAAACCAAAGAGAGAAGAAAACTGTGTGGTTTATTAAGGAAGTGACACAATTGTGTAGAAGTAGTAGTAGTGGTGGTGGTGGTGGTGGTGAGGAGAGGAGAGGCGATGGTGTATAGTTTGTTTAAAGTTTAAATTTACATACATTACAACTTTTCTGTGGAAAGTCGTCATCATCATCATTATCATCAGCGTCGTTAGTTAATTAGCTACTCCCCCTGCCTATACCGCTGATCGAGATAGGAGAGATGGAGGAGGAGGGGGTGGGGGATTTACTTGTCCAGGGATGAAAAAGATATTTGTGAGAGAGAACCATAACAACGGTAGCAACATCATTCAGTATTGTGGTGATGGTAATACTGATGGTGGTTGTGGTGGTGGTGGGGATGGTGATGTTTTTTTAACCCCCCCCATCCCAAGTCAACACACCTATGATCAAAGACATTCCGTCATTGACCATCCCCCCCATCCCAATATTTTTGAGGTATGTAGGACTTGATATTTTCTCCAATCTAGTCCTTTCTTTCCCAAGGTGTGTACGAGGGAGATTTCACTGCTATTTTAGGCTCCCTTGTTGAGTGGCGGTAATGAGGCAGTATATCGTTGGGCAATGTACTTAAGATTCTACAAAGAAAATCCAGATTTTGGTCAACTCAGAGTTAGGAATGATGTCGAAAAGATAAAACTGATTGAAAGACAATGGAATCTATATATATATATATGCTGTATCAATACAGCATAATCTATCTATATATACTCTATCAATACATATATATGTATCAATATAATGTGTAATTGATATATATATATATATACACACATATTCATTGTATTAATGAAGTGGAATTTATATATGTATTTATAAATAAGGACAATATCGAGAATACCACCATGCTGAAATAGCAGTCAAAACCCTGACCCTAAAAACCACCGCGATATGAACATTTCAGGTGGTTTTTAGGGTCAGGGTTTTGACTGCTATTTCGGCATGGTGGTATCTCTCAGATACCCTTATTTATAGTTTTATATATATATATATATATATATCAATATTAATACAATATAATATATGTACTGTATTTACACTGAAGAATCAATATAATGTAGTTTCTCAGTCAAAACAAAAAATTATTAAAAGGCAAATAAATAAAAGAATTTAGTTTTTCTAAATTGTGTGAAATTCTGCCAAAAAGAAGTTTGTATGATATTATTGTCAAAAGGGAGTTTCATATTGATAGAATTTTAATGGCAGATTCTTGGTCCTTGGAATAGATCAGAGGGAGTTTTTGTCTAATAATTGCTTGGGCAGTCAATTAATCAAATTTTTTGTCATGTAACTAGCAAGAAATAACTGAAAGAGCCGTTATTGCAATTAGTCCTTAAAAGGTTATTTTATATTAAGGCTAATGTAGAAGTACATTTGTGATTACAAAATCATTCTGGTTATCACTATTTTATCAACCCTCAAAAGGCAAAGGCAACCAGCATTTTGTCCGAGTCGGACAAAACGCTGGTTGCCTTTGCCTTTTGTCCTTTTGGGGTTGATAAAATAGGTATCAGTTTAACACTAGGGACTGACCCTCAGTGCTCAACTGGCCTTCTGCCAAAATTTGAAATTAGTATTATTACTATTACATAACCATTATTATTATAAAAAGTTCAAATTTTAGCATAGTGAAATGTGTTGTAAAGAAACTACAAAGATTGTTTGTATTATACACACACATATATGCAGTGTATATATATATATATATGTAGTTTGTTAGTTTAAAACTTTTACCATATTGTCTAATTGTGTATAGTCTAAGGCAGTTTCTACTCAGGTGTTTTTCTATGTTTTTATACGGTTCTTGGTTTGTTCTTTTTGTCCATTAATACTTGTTTATTAAGATATATATATAGAGAAGGAGAGAGAGGGAGGAGAGGTTCTATTCAGTTCACAGTTTATTTTCTTTCCTCCTCCTCCTCAATAATCAATGGAATGTTTTTTTTGGTTTGTTGACAATTCTCAACGCAGCACACACACAGAGAGGGGTATGAATCATGTGGTCTTTGGGTGCCTTTAATGAAGTCAACTCAGTTGCAAGGATTTGATCCAAGTCTCTGGTTTGAAAACAAATTTCTCAATTTTCCCCACCAGTTTTAGAGGTGTTCCCCAAAAGAGTTCCATCCATGTGCCAGCAAGGCAGGATAAATATATATATATACACACGCATACATACATATCTATACACACATACATATATATATATATATATATATTTATACACACACACATACATACATACATATCTATACACACATACATATATATATATATATATATATATACACACACACACATCTATATATATACACACACACACACACACATATATATATATATATATACATACACATATATGTGTGTGAATGTATATATATATATTAACTGAAGTGTACAGTATTATATATCCATTACAACTGATCTTGCCAATCAGTTTCGTGCAAGGGATTCAGCAGGGTGTTAGGTAACAGTCTGATTATGTAACCCTGTGCTCGTCAGAGGTAGCCATTATGGAATGAAATATGGCAACAGCCATATACATACATACACGCATATACATTCATGCACACACACATACCCCTCTCCTGCCCTGCTCACTGAATCATTACTATCTTGTTGTCCAGACACTGCATTCTCCCCCTTCTCCTTCTTTATATTCACATGAAATCCCTACTCATGCACCTTTAGTAATGATCTAACATCCAATTTATATTCTCATCTCCATACCTTGAGAGCATGCCCTGGCACATTGCCACCATCTCTCCCTCCACATGTGGTAACCATGTATCCCCTCAACAGCAAGATATTTACTTCTGTCCTTCTGTCATACTTTAATCTCTCATACCTAGCACAAAGCCACCTCCTCCAGTACTCCCCCCGTCTCAAAGGATCTTTCTCTTGCAAGTTACTTGGTGACTTCACTGGTGCTGGTGCCATGTAGAAAGCATCCAGTCCACACTGTAAAGTGGTTGGCATTTGGAAGGGTATCCAGCTGTAAAAAAAAAAAAAAACCATGCCAAAGCAGACCTAGCTGGTGCTGGTGCCCTATAAAAGGCACCCAGCCCACTTTGTGAAGTGGTTGGTGTTAGGAAGGGCACCCAGCAGTAAAAACCATGCCAAAGCAGACCATACCAGTGGTGGTGCCACATGAAATGCACCCAGTCCAATCTGTAAAGTAGTTGGTGTTAGGAAGGGGGTCCAGCTATAAAAATCATGCCAGCATGGAAAACGGACATTAAATGATGATGATGATGATGACACACACACATACCGCCACCACCACCACCCTCAAATTAAAAGAAAAAAAAACAAGACTCAAAATTTCGTGGTGAAAAATAATATTTAGTAAAAAAATAAGAACTACAATATTAACAAAAAACAACAATAATAACAACAAACATAAATAGCAACTAATTTTGGATAAAAAACTTGGCTGTGTGTGAATGAATGAATATATATATATATATATATATATATATATATATGTGTATGAATGTTTGTTTCTGGTAAATAGAGATTGTATTACAAAGTGATGGTTCTGTTTAGTTCTTTTCCCTTGACTGTAGACATCAGAAAAATTGAAAAAGTTATGACTGACATGGATTGAGAAATATGACTGATGTGGGTTGAGAGTTATGACTGACAATGAATTGAGAAATGTTTGATGTTAATGGTATCAATGTGATAATTTCCTCTTGATCCATTGATGCGTACAGGTTGAAGGAAAGACCAAATGAACCAAAATTAGGACAATACAATCCTCATTTACCTTAAATAAATATCAAGCCCTACATATTTCTGGTAGTGCAGTGGTTTCCAACCTTCATTAGGATGCAGGTCCTTAAGAAGGGGAGGAGAAATAAAGAGGCCAGAATAATTAAAACCCCTAAAACCTCCAACAAGAATTAAAAAAAAAAAAAAACCTTGATTCTAGACATTTTACAGAACAAAAATGAAAGTAGAAAGGTGAGTGTGTGTGGGGGGAAATAGAAATGTAGCTTTTTGGTGTCTGACCAGCAGACTGGTGGATGGGCAATAGTTTACATTAGATTGGGTGGATTCGGGTGTTAAGGGGTGGAACAGAGAAGAAAGATTGAGAAGAAATGTTGTCAATACAACTCCTAGAAAGGATTATACAGTGGTTGTCATCACAACATTGAGGTTTCTCCCTCTCCCTAGAAGAGTTTTATTTCACACTGAATGGACGGTGGGCAGGAAACAATGATAGCATTTACAAACTGGGGCTATTTTTAAAGGCCATTCAACCATCCATTGAGTCAACTGTCCAATCATCCATCTGTCCATCCACCCCATTTTATGTCGTTGACAAAACAGCCCCTTCACATCACCTCAAATGAAGAAATACGCTTATTTATGAAGAACAAAACCCTCACCACATACACACACACACACATACATACACATGCACACACAACAGCAACATCATCTTCCTGATAAGCAATTCTTCAATCTTCAACACAAAACAATCATTTTTTAAAATTATAATTACTGTGTCTTCACTGTCTCTTCTCTCACCACTACTACAGCAGCCTCTGCTCCTCTCATCTTTCTCACCACATCAATCTAAACACACTTGTTTCTGGCCTTCTCACAACATCCACAATTAGCAATTTCAACACAGAAAGGCAAAAGTTGACCTAGTCGAGATTTGAACTCAGAACACGTGATTTAGGCTGATGCTCTACTATTTCTGTTAAACAGCAATAACAACGATGATGATGAGTTCATACATAGGCACAAGGTCCTCAATTTTTGGGAAGGGGAGGAGATGGGGGACAATATCATATCAACCCCATTGCTTCACTTTATCAACCTTGGAAGGAATAAAGGCAAAGTTGACCTCAGTGGGAATTGAGCTCTGGTAGAAAAACACCTTGGTATATAACTGGTACTTGTTTTATCAATCACTGATAATCAAAAATGAGGTCAACAATGGCAGGATTTCACCTCAGAATACAGACGGACCATAAGTCATCTGGGTAGTTGTTTTCCTGATTCTAATAATTAGACACTCTTCCATAATAATAACAATAATTGCTTCTAGTTTAGACACAAGGCCAGCAATTTTGAGGGGAGGGCATTAATTGATTAAATTAACCCCAGTACTTTGTTGGAGTTTTATTATACTGACGTTGGAAGGATGAGAGGTGAAGTTGACCATGGCATGATTTGAGCTCAGAATGTTGAGTGTCAGAAGAAACACAAGGCATTTTATCTGATGTTCTACTGGATGATTTCTAACATAGGCACAAGGTTACACATTGTTTTAGCTCAACCCCAGTACGTGACTGGTACATTTTAGCAATCCCAGAATATATAAAAAAAAAAGTTAAACTTGGTAGGAATTGAACTTAAAACAAGAAAGATTGTAACTAATGATATTTTGTCTGATGCCCCATACATTATGCCAACCTAATTGTTTGTAATAATTGTTTCTAGTAAAGGTACAGGGCCTGAAATTTTGGGAGAAGGGGGTAAGTCAATACCATCAACCTCAGTAATTGTTGGCCACTTTATTTTATCATCCTCAAAAAGATGAAAAGCAAAGTTGGTATCAGTAGGATTTGAACTTATAAGATTAAAAAGCTCGAGTAAATACTGCAAAGCATTTTTACCAATACCCAAGTGATTCTGCCATTTTACTGCTCTATATAATAATCCTTTCTATTAAAGGCACAGGGCCTGAAACTTGCGGGGACGGGACTAGTCTATTACATCCAACCCCAGTGTTTCACTGGTACTTAATATATTGACCCTGAAAGGATGAAAGGCAAAGTTGGCCTCAGTGGAATTTGAACTCAGAATGTAGAGCTCAGTCAGACAAAATCCTACTAAGCATTTTGTCTGGTGTGCTAACGATTCTGCCAGTTTGTCACCTTAATGATAATAATAATTCTTTCTACAGTAGATACAAGGCCTGAAATTTCAAGGGATATATCTATAGTCGATTACACTAACACCCACTGTTTGAGTGGTGCTTATATTACTGACCCTGAAAGGATGAAAGGCAAAGTCAATCCTGGCACAATTTGAACTCAGAATGTTAAGAGTCTGTTAAGTATTTTGTCTAACATGCTAATGATTCTGCCAGCTTGCTATTCTTTTCCTACTAAAGGCAGAACGCCTCAAATTTTGTGGGACGGGGATTGGTCAATTACATCAACTACAGAGCTCAACTTATGCTTATTTTACCAACCCTGAAAGGATGAGAGACAAAACTGACCTCGGTGGAATTTAAAATCAGAATGTTAAGAACCAGAAAGAATTTTGCTTTTAGTCACCATTATCAGTGTAAGGTCTTTAAGCTTATGCTGTCCTTTTATTCAGCCACTTCACATAACATAAAACCCTAATTTCACCCTATTTACAAAGTTGAAGTGATTATTATAATGTTGGTAATAATAATAAAAAAAAAGGTCTTTTAATGATATATACCTAACTATAAAATACAATTTCTCACACAAATATTAATTTAAATCTGTAATCCTGATGTAGTGTTTGGTGTCCACTGACTGAAACTCTAGTTTAAGATGAAGAATGTTGAAAGGGATTAGGGCACACTCTATGCAAATGAATAATTAGTGTTACTGGTCAGGTCTTTTATGGGATCACCATGGAAAACAATAAGAATTACCTAGTGTAGGGTCCAACACATAGGGAGGAAGGGAGAGAGAGAGAGTGAATCGTGGATGTATTGTTGGGTTATCAGTGAAAGTTTTCATCCACAGACAGACAAGTTGAAGTGGCTCAGTGGTGCCAGCCAGGCTCCCAACCTAGTGACAATAATCACAAATTAAAGGCCCACGAGAAACTAATTCAGTGCAATGAATTGGGTGACACTCGAACCTGTATCATACTTAATAACTTACACACAGCTTAGTACCACCACTTAATAGAGTTCAAATATGAAATAACAATTCTAATAGATTTCCCCATCAATAAATTAAAAGCAAAACTAATTTTTAATCATTGTATAAAACCCAAAGAAAGCCTAAAATATGGACATTTTTAGTTGTTGTCATTAAATTCCTTGTTTCATAAATTTTCAAAGCTCTTTGACCAAAAAATTATTTTATGTTGTGTTTAGCAATGTTACTAAATAATCTTTCTATAAGAAACCGAAAAATTGTGTCGGAAGCTTGGAGTAACGCAGAACATACAAATTTTATATATATATATATATATATATATATCATGGACACTCCTGTCGTTAGATGATGTATGAGGGAACAACCACGCAGATAATTTGTTTAGAGTGACCAAATGTTTGTGTAAGCATAAGCTCACTCCCTCCATCAAATTGACATATGGTACAGGTGCAACATATGCCACATGTCAGATGATGGAATGGTTGTGTGTGTGTGTATATATGTAGATATATATATATATATGCATACATATATGATCAGTTAGTTGTCCATAAGTCAGAAATAAAAGCACATTCAATGTAAGAGCAGATATATTTTTATATCATCAGGCAGTATATTACTAGTTGAAAGGCATATAACTGGTCAAAATGTTACTTTTGGTTTTGGACAAATATTGTCACAATACAGTAAAATTCTGAGAAGCTATATTTGCTATTCCCAATAATATACTGGTTGATGATGATGATGATAGATATATATATATATATATGCATACACACACAACTGATTCAAAATAGTATATAAATGGCAGGAAAAGTTAGAACTCATTATCTCATTTTGAGTAAGGAATTCAAAGTATCTTACTGCCCATAAACAGTAGTTGGTTGGTGATTGGGCTGACTAAATGGTAAACTAATTCTACTACACAATAGATGTGCGTATTTATCATCATTTAACGTCTACCTATCTCTCTCTACATATATATATAGCTGAATGGGCAGGAATATTAAAGAACTGCCTTGAACTGGGGAGCATATTGAATTCCAGGACAGAAGTCTTTGGACCCTGCTTACATTTCAGGAGATTCCTTCTGAAATCCTGAGATTCACAAGCTGACCAGGTCGATTAGGGATAGTAGCCTAAGGGTTCACGTGTTCAACAACTAGCCAAGAGATCTTTTCTCCTTCCACTTTGAAGGGAGGGTTTAGGCCACTGGCCATTAGCGTCTGAAGAGATGCTGTAAACCTAAGAGCTTTATGAATGTGAAACCCTGGGTAACCCCATAGACTAGCCTTAACTATCTTTATCATACACACATACACATGTATATAGGCTTTTGTTGGAACAAATGTCTTTACAGATGGATACCATTCTAAAATGAAATGTAATAAACTTTTGCAGAAAGATAATTATATCTTAATCAATTATGAAGATTTTGTGTATGATTCTGGAATCGGGATCTTTCTTTCCTCTCTCTAACCTCTCTAAACAACATGGCTACTCCAAGAGGATGAGATCAGTTTAAGGCTATGTATCATTATAAAGAATTCTGAAGAGAGTAATTCCTTTTCTCTTTTGTGTAACTGGAGAAAAAAAAAAAAGGGACCTCCTCTCCCAAAAAACCCTCACCTACATTTCCTCATAGCACCCCCACCTGTATGTACCTTCATTCTGTTCTGCTTTCCTCCAAACATTAAGACAGCAATAACTATTTTAAGAAAGATGAAAGCAGAATGCAAGAACTCACACGTCTTTGCACAGTTGCAATACTTTGAACACAACAAATACTCTTTTGGTCAAACAGATTCCTAAAAATGTCTGAAAATATGGTCATTGTCTTAGAGTTGTTTTTGTACAATTTTTTTTTTGACCCCCTTCGGTCAGACACTGACCATGGGTTTGCACCTAGAGAGTTACCCTCTGAGGCACAAGTCTGGGCAAGGTTGTTTTATGGAAGACCAGCAGTCGCCCATGCATACCGGTCTCCCCTCTCCACATCACCGATGTCGTCCAAGGGAAAGGCAAGGGCCGATACAGCTTGGCACCTGTGACGTCGCAACTCATTTCTACAGCTGAGTGAACTGGAGCAACGTGAAATAAAGTGTCTTGCTCAAGAACACAACACGCAGCCCGGTCCGGGATTCGAGCTCACAACCTCATGATCGTAAGCTCGACGCTCTAACCACTGAGCCACGCGCCTTCACAATTACTACTGCTGATAAATGATAGTGGGAATGGCAAAGATAATTTTCCTCTTTCATATGAGCTTTATCACACACTCTTACGGTGCCATGCAGTGGGACTGAACCCAGAACCATGTGGTTGGTAAGCAAGCTACTTACCACACAGCCACTCCTGCGCCTATATATATATGTATATGTGACATAGACATCTTACAGATACATGTATCAATACACATTCACACTAGGCATATAACTAGTATTTATTTAACCAACCCTTGAAGGGATGAAAGTAGAAAACCCGGGTAGGATCTGAAGCGAGAACATGAGGCACTGATACTGAATATAGTCAAGTCTTAGAGTTTGGTACCCTGGGTAAATATTTCAATTAGTCCCAGGTCAGACCTGACTGAGTGGATCTATGACCAAAGATGTTCCAGCATCACTTCCCTTCTTCTATCACTGGATATTGCATATCTGAAACCTCATCAGTGAAAGTTGTCCCTTTCCCAAAAGTGGTACAGTAATTTGAGGAGTATTGGCTGCTATTTCTAGTGTGTTAGATGACACCAATGCATCATTTGCTGGCTATTTAATATCATGGTATTTTATAAGAAATGTAATGAGCCACAGATCAGCTTCCCTTCATGAAATGTGAGAGTCACTGCAGAGCCATAGCCTTCACATGAGCGAAGTAGATAGTTCAGTAAATTCTATGAGTGAGAGAGAGGTGGGTGGGTGGAAACAACCTGTTTATATTTTACATTTCTTGCTGGAGGTATGGGAATAAAATTATATTTGTGGAAATCTTATACCTGACCATGTAAGATAAATTAGAGTATGTAGAAAAAACTATTTTATTTAGCTTAAAATCTTTAGTTTGTTACCCCCAAAATATATTTTAATATTAAAATCAATTAAAAATGTACGATTGAAAATTAAAATCTAAAATTGAAGATTATTTCCCCAAATCCATTTATGAATATTGTTTTCATGTATATATATTGCAAGAAATATTCCATATTTTCTGAAAACTTTTCAAGAATCAGACAACTCAGATAAAAGACCAAACTGATTCTAAGTTTAAAACCAGAATTTAAAATTCAATATTCACTTTCCATTTAAAATACACCAAGTTATTGTTTGTTTAACAAATTTCCTCAGATTTTCCCCCAAACTTCAGAATTAAATTCAGGCATATTTTTGCTCCAATGAAATACATAAATACTAATTTATAAATTTTTCTGGGCTCAACTCTGCACCAAATACCATCCCAATATGTAATTTTCATAGCTAACCCATTTTTTTTTTTTTCTATTTAAGGCATTCATTTTTTGATAATTGTACAGACTTGCTCAAGTGAGTCCTAAGACTAATTGGGGTGTCAATGAGCCTCTCTCCCTATCTTCATCTCAATATAACTGTATCAGACAGTCTGGTAGCTACCAGTTATTTGCATAGCGATTGGTTTCATTACTCATCACAAGCCGTGGGAGGGATTCTGGAGAGAAGCATTTCCCCCCGTCAGGATGTCTAAATAATGGCAGAACTGGAGAAATAAGCTTAAAACTAGTGATAAAGAATTATTTTGTCCAACAGAACTGGACAAACGAGTTTAAAGATAATCACAGTGTAAAGAAAAATCAACTAGGCTAACAAGATTTGAAACATTAATCTGGTATTTTACATACACACATATATACACATAGATTTTTATACTCTTTTAGGCATAAACACACACACGCACGCACACAAACAGGCACCATGAGTGGCCTAGTCATCAGAGTGGTGGATTGTATACCTTTTGATATCTGTTCTGGCTCTCTGAAGTTTTGAGGTCAACTTTGCCTTTCACCCCTTTTAGAACCAGTCTAGGGCAGTGGAACGGTGGCTTTGTTAGAGTGTTAGATGAGAGGTCTTGTGGTATTTGTCCCTGATCTTTCTACTATAAATTGAAAGATATTCAGATAGAACATAAACATAGATTGGTAGTGGTACAGAGATAGTTATATAATTAAGTTATTTCCTTTGCAAATATTAAGTTACGACTATGAAAGCTAGAAAACTTCATACACAGAATATGAAGACTGGACTCAGTATAGAGATGGTTTAATATCAAAGTGACTCACCTCTCCTTCTCACGGGACCAACTTTATTGTAAAGAAGCCAACTGAGGGCAGTGGCAGGATATATATATATATATGTGTGTGTGTACATACATACACACACACAACCCTCTCCACATCAATAGGTTTTTAACCAATAGTTAGGCATTAAAGTTAGCCAAACCCTCCTCCCATGGGGTCACCATAAACCAGATCAATGACAGGGTACATACCAATGTCACTATTCTCAGCTAAGTCAGATGTTGTTCAGTGAAAGTTATCACAGGACAAATTTAATGTTAAACTTTCAAATTATTATATCTGTTGAAAGTAAAAAAATCTGGCATTCTTAGAAGAACATGTGAAATTACTGTAGATGAAATAAAATTCAGTGGAAATTGGTCCAAGAGAAGAAACAGGAAGGGTCAAAGGTATTATCACATATCTGTATGCCTGGTGGACCTAAACCAGAACATTCTCTCAGTGAGTGGTGGGAATAATGTACTGAAAGTCATATGTAATGACAGTTTGTTCTGAGTTTCATTTTAGTACCTAGCCTGCTCTTATACGTATACACACAGGTGTGCATATAGCAAAAAGCCAGTCTAGATGTGAGGCCTGTCACTGAGAGAGTTTATAGAATTCAATAGTGTCTTTGGCAATTCACAGAACTTACAACACAATGCTCACACAATTTCACACACACACACTAGTGAATAAAGAATTACTTTCCCTGTTAAACACATTTGCACTCTCTCAACAAATCATTGATATCTCCCTTATCGTTTTTTTTTGTTAAATTAAGTAACCCAAAGGGGAGGTTTTGTCTACTAATTGCTTGGATAACTCCAATTGATCTATTTTTTTTGAAATTTAGTGTTACATATATACGACCCTGCCATGTATATGTATGTGTCTATAACTGATGTGAATCCAAGTATATATTTAATTTAAATGTAGAAAATACTTGAATAAAAGCCGGTTATAAAATAAAAACTTAAAAAAACAAAAAAACAAAAAAAAACAGAAACTCCAAGGTTTCTCATTTAAGGAGTTATAATGATGAGTTGAAGATTATTGGGAGGGAGAGGAAGAGAAAGGGGAAAGGAAGAGAAGAATGAGGAAAAAAACACAAAACATCAACTTCAAACACTGAAACTGTACTGCACAAGGCAACAAAATCGTTTGGTGAAATAAATCAGAGAAATAGACGTAGAGGGATGACATAATGTTTAGTGTTTGACTCTGTGTGTGTGTGTGTGTGTTCATTTGTATACCATACTTAATGTAGATATACTGTAAGAAAGCTAAAACAGTGATGCTAAGATGCCCTTTCAAGATGAATACCATAGCATTGCGGATTTCTTACAGTATATCTATGTTAAGTAAGATATACATATTACTATTCTGAATAAATACTCTTTTCATCGCCAATAACGAATTTATGTGTGTGTGTCTGAGAAATTAGGGAGAAAAAAAGAAAATCTAGAGAACCCCAACAACAAGGGAGATAAACAATTATTTGCTTCAACTTATTCTGTGATGTTGGAAAACAAGGAATTAAAAAGTTTTGTGAACATCAGTAAATTAATACATATTAAGTTACTGAGATGATAATAAAGTTTAAAAGAAAACCAATAAAAACAATAAAATATATAGGGGCGATGGTAAATTGCAGAAGCATCAGACAGTATAATAAATAAATAAAGACATCTGCAAATATTTCTGAGTTTCAGGAATTTCTTTCTGTGTGTGTGTGTGTGTGTGTGTGTGAGGGCGGGAGGGAGACAACTAGTCGTATGTAAAAAATAATTTAGATTTAAGACAAATGAAACATTAAAAAAAAAAAAAAAATTTTTAAAATTAAATGAAGCTTTGAGAGGTTCTCAATAAATAGATTCTCTCGTACGTGGACATCTTGTGGCTAAAATATGGAAGGAGGGAGGGAGGGAGAGGTGGAAGATGGCCACACAGGAAAAATTTACAATTGTGAATCTTGTTTCTTGGTTCTCATATTTTAAATAATCATTGGAGTTATCACTGTGAAATAATTGAAGAGAGAGAGAGAGAGAGAGAGAGAGACAGACAGAGAGAGTGGGGGGAGAAATGAAGAAGGAAATAAAAAAGTGTGTGTGTGTTGGGGGAGAGGACAGAGGGTTCGGGTTAGTTATTATTAATTAATTAATTATAATAACGTTTAAAATTGTGATTTTGGACGTTAAGAACAATTGAAGAAATAGAGAAAATGGAGTTACAGGGAGGTAACTCTCAATGTGATGGGTGTAAAAAAAAAAATTATATATTCGCCCCACCCAGCAAAGTGTTTTCAACGAGCAACAAGCACTCTTATAAGAGTACAGTCGGCCTGCTTAGAGCCAAATCTGTGTACGTGTGGTGTGTGTGTGTGTGTATGTGTGTGTTCATGTTCTGGAGTTAACGGCTGACAGTCTGGTAACGGTTGATGGTGCTGCTGCTACTACTACTGCTGCTCTCTGTTACTCCTGAAGGTGAGCTTTCCCTGCCGTTGTTGCAGGCAAGACTGGAGGCTTTAAGGCTGTTGAGTGACACACTGAGCTGAAAAATAAACGAAGTAACGTCTGTTATATATATATAAAACATGCAGTAACACAAGCACACACACACACACACACACACACACACACACACACAGAAATTGGACAAAATAATGGAAACACCTAGCATCATAATTTTGAAATATCTATAAAACCGTCAAAAGCTAGTTTATTTTTTATGTTTTTTGATTTATTATTAGCGTTGCTTAATATATTTTGCTAAAATTGTTGTTTCTTTTCAGAGATCATCAGAAAAAGGTAATTAAAATTCATTAAAATGACAGGTCTATCAGACTTTCAAAGAGGTCAAATTGTTGGTGCTCATATGGCAGGCACTAGTGTAATGAAAACAGCCGAAATGTTTGGTGTATCAAGAAGTACTGTCTCAAAAGTAATGACAGCCTTTGAGAAAGAGAGAAAAACTTCCTCATTAAAACAAAACTCCGGAAGAAAACCCAAACTTTCAGACAGGGACCGTCGGACTCTTTCATGAATTGTTGGAAAGGATCACAAAGGTACAGCTCCCAAAATTACTGCAGAGCTTAACTACCGCCTTGAGAACAAGTTTCCACAAAAACTGTTCACTGGGAGCTGCACAAAGCTGGATTTCATGGGAGGGCTGCAATCAGAAGTCCACTACTTTCAAAAACAAACGTTGCAAAGCATTTAGAGTGGAGTAAAAACCTACAGAATTTGGTCCCTAGAGCAGTGGAAGAATGTTATTTTCTTGGACAAGTCATCCTTTACCTTATTTCCGACCACCGGCTGAGTATACGTGTGGAGACAGGCAAAAGAAGCATTTGACCCTTTTCCAACTGTTAAACATGAAGGAGGATCTGTGATGATCTGGGGAGCTATATCTTGGAAATCCACTGGCCCAATGGTTTCCGTTCATGGCAGAATTAATAGTCAAGACTATTTATGTCACCATTACAAATAGTGGTCAGTTTAAGAACTTCTTCCTCCCTAGCACTCTGACCGTGTCCTTTTGTTTGCACACATACAAGTGTAGTTTGAGGTAAGACACATCACATCGCAAGCTTCACGTTTTCTTTGTTTACACAATTGCTACTGGCAATAGTAGACTTGTTTGCAAGAATAAAGAGTGTTCTTGTCACCAAATGTATTCCATAAATGAATACAACATATAAAAGTCTGCGACTGGTTAGAATATAATGCAAAGGAAGTTCCTTGCTCTTACTATTTGACATTATAACAAAGCAAATGTGGGTAAAAAGAAATGACAAATTGTTAGCCAATACACTCAGCATCTCACATCAACTGCTGTGGTTATTTGATTAGGAAATAAGGGGAGCATTAAAAAAGGTTCAGAAGTTCATTTTGCAACCATGTGATTTCAGGTTTGTGTGTGTGTGTATACATACAATTATATATACACACACATATATATATATATATATACATACATATACTGCAGTATTCATCCAAAGGTAACATGTCTTATAGAAGTGTTGTATTTAAAAACACAACACACATGTGTGTTAGTATGTCCTTTAAACTTGGCAAGTTGAGAAATAGAAATTTACTAATATAAGAATCAGATTTAAAAGTATGGGCCAAGTTTTTGAGAAGCAGAGTTTAACAGTGTTCTAATTAAATATATGTGGAATGGATCAAAGTACTTAATTATTAATTTTCACAAGACAGATTCCTTTAAATACCCAGAAATAGTTGATAGGTTACCTAGGTAACTTAAGGTGGATTTTTCTGAAAGTGTAGTAGCCAGGGTAAGAATGGGGAAGAAAATGTCAAGAGAACTGTTACTTTTAAGCAGCAACAAAGAATTTCTCTCTTTGAAATTGTATCATGTTTATGTACGTAGTGTGATGCTGCATGGCAAGATGTTAGTCTTGCAAAGGTTGGAAAGAGGTGAAGTGGGCATGTTCCACTGGATGAACAATGCCAGTGTGTGTGTGGAATGAGGAAGTACAAAAGAATAGAGAAGGAAAATTGACTACAAGAGGAATCAGATGCAGTGTGTACAAAAGAGAATTCTTTACTGATACAGGTATAAAGGTGTACGAAATTGTATAAAGAAATGGCATGGAACTGTCATAACATGTGTTACAATGGATGGCATTGGATGTGCCCCCTCCTATCACCACTCCTCTTTATTGCTAGCCATCATTCTCCTGCTCTCACTTATTGCTGACATACACCACCCTCTCTTTCCTCCATCACCTTATCTCCCTCCTATGACATTGCTTATGTCTTTTCCCTGATCACTTTCCTAACATCCAGCATGTAGCTGCCTGGCATTGTGTCTCTTCCATTACTCCTTCTACCAAATCTTGCTCCTATCATTGTTTCTCCCAGTGATAGATTGGCAAATGTACAATATTGGGTAGAGAGAGAATTCTTTTAGCTTTGCTGGAGAAAAAGAAAAAAAATCACTTTAATGCTGGTGCCACAATGAAACGTCCCCAGTAAAGTGGTTGGTGTTAGGAAAGGCACCCAGCTATTGGAACTAATCAAGATGTAGATCTGGTCCACCCAGAACTACCTACATGTGTGTTTCTACGGCTGGATGCCCTTCCTAACGCCATGTGTATATATATATATCATCATCATCATCATTTGGAGAACGGACGCTAAATGATGATGATGATGATGATATATATATATACACATGGCGTTAGGAAGGGCATCCAGCCGTAGAAACATTGCCAGATCAAACTGGGCCTAGTGCAGCCTTCTGGCTTCCCAGACCCCAGTTGAACCGTCCAACCCATGCTAGCATGGAAAGCGGATGATGATGATGATGATGATGATATAATCACTTACATCATACATATATGCAGTATACATTTGATTGGCTGATCTTGAATGTACCTTAACCAATCAGTCCAAAGGCATACCAGAAGAGTGATGGAAACATCATTTGAACAGTCAACTTTTTGGCTGCTTGTTCAGTGTACTATCCACTCACCCACACACGACTCAACACAATATGTAAAATTGGCAGGATAAGGAAACCAAATCCAGTTTCAAGCTTGGCTTTCAACAAACAATATTAAGGATTAAATACTGAAAAAACACAAACAACAACAATAACAATAATAATAATAACAACAAAAGGTATGTTTAAAACACTCACTTCTTCCAATACATGTATATTAGCCTCTAAAACGAGGTGTAGTTGTTGGACCAATGCACTATGACTCTGGGCTCGCATCATGTAAATGTCTGAATGTATTTTATCTCTGAAATGACAAGTAGGCAGGTATAGAAATCGTGTGTGTGTGTGTGTGTGTGTATGAGAAAGAAAGAGAGAGGTTCTGGGTTCAATCTCAGTACATACCATTTTGTACATGTCGGCACCTGTGCCGGTGGCATGTGTAAAAAGATTCGAGCAAGGTCATTGCCAGTGCCGCCTGACTGGCCACATGCCGGTGGCACGTAAAAAGCACCCACTACACTCTCGGAGTGGTTGGCGTGAGGAAGGGCATCCAGCTGTAGAAACTCTGCCAGATCAAGATTGAAGCCTGGTGTGGCCGTCTGGTTCGTCAGCCCTCAGTCAAAATCGTCCAACCCATGCTAGCATGGAGAACAGATGTTAAACGATGATGATGATGATGATATTCTACCACACCTTCAGGTCCACTTAAGTTTAGTGAGTGAAATTTGGTAGACGGAAACTTGTGTAAGATGTTCATCAAAGGGACTATTCCTGTTTTGGGGGTGGTTGACTTATTGTCACCTATTTTAAATATCCCCTGGTCCAATCTACTGCAAGCATTTGACCTAGGTCCCCAGTCTGAGGATAACTACCTTTTTCCCTGCTCTAACTACACCCTAAAAAACTACATCACTTCCAGTTGACCAATATCTTGTGAATGAATTTGGTCGATGCAAACTGTACAGAAGCTTATCGTATATAATCTGTATGCATGTGTTTGTTGTCCAACAAGGACTCTGATGAGAAGCTTGTACATCACTGGAGCATAAAAGTAATCTGTTACAGATTACTGAAAGGTAGAAGCGGATTTGAAGAAAGTGTTTGTGTTCTCCAACCATATTACCTTAATGAAACAATTCTCCGACTATACTAGCATGGTCTAATGTGACCCCACCCCCCAAAAAAGTGCTGATTGTTGAATTCATGGTGCCTCGGGAAGACAACATGGAGAGGTAACATGAAAGGAAGGGGTTAAAATTTGAAAGACTAAGGGAATTGTGAGACATGAAGATTGTAGTGTACAGTACTACTAGTAAGGGTGGGATATTGTGGAACTAGTATGTCCTATATGACTGATATTTGGACAGAGAGAAAGGGAAGCAAGAGCAGTGATTTCTGAACAGGACCGAGGAATCAGAAACTGCTTCATCATGGTTATTGCAGAAACATGAGAGAAAAAGACCAAAGCTAAGAGAACAAAGGGGGAAAAAAGTCAGTAAGGACAAATAGTGGGGTTGAATATAATTGATAAAAAAAAAAACCCCAAAAACCTTCAAGGTGGTATCCAAGTATGGTCGCAGCCCAAAGACTGAATGAAAGTAATAAGATAAAGAATAACAAACAAGAGTAAAGTGTTTACCTATACAAGTTTTTTAAGGCAGGTGACCAAACCTGCAGAGTATCAAGTTTGGCCTGGATTAACAGCACCTTATACGTAAGGGTGACGGCAGATACCAGCAGGAATATCATACTGGAAGAGACAAAGACAAAACAATGGATTAGAGATATTTCAACAGAGTCAAAGATTCACCAAAATGTAGTCAGTTGGGGAGAAGAAGGGTTTAGAAATGCTTGGTCACTTGATGGAAGTTTAAATTATTTAATACAAGAGAGGTATAACTGGGTAAATGTACCCAGGTCATCCCTGATCCCCCAGACTGTTTTGTTTTTACCTTTTTACCTTTTTTTTTTAAAACTACAGAATGTCAGACTAACATATCACACATATTAAAATATCTATGTTATCACAACAAAGGTCTCCAAGCATTCACTTGCTAGAAATAGCAGCCAAATCCCTCTCAAACCACAACCTGCTGACTTTAATCAGAGTTGATATGGGACTAAACAAAAACAACATATACAAAAAAAAAGTTAAACGAGACTAAATATGTAAGATATTTTTGTCACCATTCTCTCCTCTCTGTGGCACCCACAAACTTGGTGGGGAAAGAGGAGGAGGGACCAGTCAATTGTATTAATCCAAGTGTCTCACTGGTATTTTATTCTACTGACTCCTGTAGGATGAAATACAAATTTGACCTAAATGATATTTGAGTTTAGTATGTTACTAAATCCCACAAGGCATTTTCGTTAATACTCTACTGATTTTTGCAGTCCAACTGACAATAATAACCCTTTCTAGTTTAGGCACAAGGCCTGAAATTTTGTGAGAGGGGTTTAGTCAATTACATTGGTACCAGTGCTCAACAAGATATCTCAAGAACCACTGGATGGATTTGGATGAAACTTTCAGGGATGTTTGGCCTCATGACCAGCACAAACTTATTAGATTTTGGGATCGATCCGGTACTGGACAATGATTCTGGATTACATTTCATGTTTTTTTACTTAATTTTTGAGAGCAGTCAGGTTCATTTTTAGTATTCTAGTTTGTGAGAGCAGTCAAGTTTATTTAAGATATTTTCATTTTAAAAACCCTGGCTAATCGTTGAGAGGACACTGGTGTTGCCTTGGCAGAGGTTTGCACTCTCTGAGTGCACTTGTTATTATTATTATTATTATAGTGATTTCTGATTTAGGTACAAGGCTAGCAATTTTGAGAAAGGGGGATTAGTAAATACCAGTGACCACAGGTGGAGTGAAGGGCAAATTTGATCAAAGCAGGATTTGAATTCAGAACACAGAGGAATGAATTAAAATTCCAGGAAGGGGTTTCCTGAAGCAATAACTGTTTCTGCCAACTGGCAGACACAGCAACAGTTGTTGGAGACTACAGTGACTGCCACATCAACAATGATCTGAGAAAGGAACTTCTGCATGGTCATTACTCAACCTGCTAGAAATAGCAGCCAAATATGCCTTCCTCAAATTACACCTGCTTACTGTCTTACAGACACATCATATGATGTAGTCCGACATACACTATGACTGAATAAAAGACAGGCTGGTCCTAGATATGTCTGTTGGATCTGGGTTTCCCTGGTGGGGGTGGAGCTCTCAAACAACAACAACAAATAAAGCAGTAGATTCTATTGAGAAATGGTAATACTTACATAGCTGCACATATTGCTAGTACCATGTGGGCCTTCGGTAACCTGAAATCAGTTGACAGATGTTAGAGAAGAACAGGATGAGAGGGGGGAAAAAATAAAAGTATTTGGAGTTAGACTATTTAGTATGTGGTGAATATTATGGTAGTTGTGTATTGTGCATTAGAATATCACTGCAGTACTATACTGTGTACTGATGTGCCACTACAACAGTACTATGGATAATGTAATAGAATGTTACTACAATACTATATGTGATGTACAGTGTATAAGCATCACTACAGTACATGCAGGTGTTATATACAGCATCATTGTTCACCAAATGATGTCTTAGAGCGTGATTACAGTATTATAGGTGATACATAGTGTATTACCATCACTACGATACATATAGGTACTTTGAGAACCCCTTTGGTCACGACACAGACCATGGGATTGCACCTAGAAAGTTACCCTCCCAGGCACAAGTCCGGGCAAGGTTGTTTATGGAAGACCAGCAGTCGCCCATGCATACCGGCCTCCCCTCTCCACAACCAAAGGCCGATACAGCTTGGCACCTGTGACGTTGCAACTCGTTTCTACAGCTAAGTAAACTGGAGCAATATGAAATAAAGTGTCTTGCTCAAGAACACAACACGCAGCCTGGTCTGGGATTTGAGCTCACAACCTCACGATTGTAAGCTCGACTCTCAAACCACTGAGCCATGCGCCTTCATATATAGGTACTATATAGTGTATTACTATGCTACTACAGTACTATATGTACGTGTATGTGCATATAGTGTGTTAGAGGGACTATAAGCCCTGTATAATATGTTAGAGTGTATAACTACAGTGCTATAAGTACTATTTAGTGCAGACAATCTTGACATTTGGTAGCTTTGACAAAGAAAAATAATAGCAGACCACAGCCGCCGCCACGACCACGACCACCACTACTGCACATAAATACATACACATGTGCACAGCTAGTGTTTTTTTTTTGTGACACTGTTAAATACAAATGATATACAGAGTGTACTGATAAGGATCAATGAATTTTAATACAATTGCGAAAAAGAATGTTAGAGGGAAAGAAATTGAAAGCCATTATTTTGACTTACCGTAGTAACTTGAGGGCTAACTGGCATATAGATTCATATGTCTGTTGACAGTTGAAACCTGAATGGATAACAAATGGGATATATTGATTTCTTATAGAACCTCTGCCGGCCTACGATAAATTACAATGTTTGTTAATATGTAAGACTGTGCTGTTTATATGAAACAACATTTCCTTATATATAAATGTGCAGTATTGTCTGTTTGATGTATCCTAACATCATATGTGTGACATATAGAAGTATGAAGTACATACACTCTGACAGATAGAAGTGGTACATACACAGTGGCATAGAAAAGAGGTACATACAGTGTGACATACACTGAGAGAGATAGAGGAGGTACATAAACTTTGACATATGAAAGAGGTACATATAGTGGTGATAAATACACAATGACAGACAGAGGAGGTTCATACTACTCTGTTTGTCATGACAAATAAGGAGGTACCTACACTGTGACAAATAAGGCATGATGAACCAGCTATTATGGACAGTAACAGGCTTTTTGGAATGGCTGGACCCAACAGATGAGGGTTTCTGCGATACTTGAGGTTTATTGGGTGTCGAACTTGTAAACTGGGTTTTCACACAAGGTATTGCTGCCTTCACTGGAGTTCGCTTGTAGGTTTTCGTTTTTCCAGGTTGGCAAAGTTTGTTATCTTCAGAATCCGTTGTTTCGGCGACACCACTGTAATCCGAACAAAATACACTAGATTCCGAATGGCTTTTCCTCTTGGGTATCAACGGATGAATGATGGCGCCAGAAAGGTTGTTTTTACTCAGTGGCATCGACAGAGTTGACTTTGCCAAAGCTGCTACTCCAGATTCCTGAAAGAAAAGTAAGGAAGAAAAGAATAAAGAAAAGCAAACAAATCAATACTAACACCACAAGCAGTAGCACTACTACAACCATCATAATCATCATCATAACCATCATAATACCTATTTCTTTACTACCCACAAGGGGCTAAACACAGAGAGGACAAACAAGGATAGACAAATGGATTAAGTCGATTATATTGACCCCAGTGCGTAACTGGTACTTATTTAATCGACCCGAAAGGATGAAAGGCAAAATCAACCTTGGCAGAATTTGAACTCAGAACGTAATGGCAGACGATATACTGCAAAGCATTTCACCCGGCGTGCTAACATTTCTGCCAGCTCGCCGCCTTATAACCATCATAATACCACCACCACTACCATCATCATAATCACATTCAATGACATGGTAATGTGGGAGAGCTCTAAGTGGTCACTGGCTACAAGAAATAGCAGTCAAATCTTTAAATCATCCACTTCTGTCATACATAAAGAAGAACATACAAGGGCAATGTAGTCCCTTATACACGAAGTTGGGATGGCGGCGGCTAAAACACTTTCAATCATAAGTCTTGTCTAATCAAAGTTGACCTGGGACTAAAAACAAATAAAATAACAGAAGCAGTGCCGCCGCCGCCGCCACCACCACAACAACAACAACAACAAAACTGTGAATCTTTACTTACATTAAACTTTGCTGAAATCCCAGATTCCTCAGCAAAAGAATCTCCAGACTGCAAAAGAAAAATAAAAGGTCAATTAGAGAGACTCAGACTGGGTCCTGTGGGTAAGGTGTCTACACAATTAGACTCTGGCTGATACAATCCTCCAAGCTATCAACAGGAATCATGAGAGGTGCACAGTTTACAGATTATTACTGTAAACAATAGACATACTGTAAATAATGATTTCAAATTTTGTAGAAAAGGGGTACATCAACCCCAGTGCTCAACTGGTACTTTTTCGTTGACCCCCAAAAAGATGACAGGCAAAGTCGATCTCGGTGGAATTTGAACTCAGAATTTAAAGACTGACGAAACACCAATAAGCATTTTGCCCAGTGTGATAATGATTCTACCAGCTTGCTGCTTGACATACTGCAAATATTAATGTTTTGGTTGCTAGCTTATAGTACTGACTTCAAGACTTTGGCATTGTTAATAGCATAGTTCTAAAACTGTGATTGTAGGCTTACACACACAGAGACATGTGCATGTGTATATAAATAATAATAATAATGAAATTATTGTATACAGAGTCAGGTGCACCAAAACTTGTCAAAAAGTGCATATAAAGCATATGCAGTAATGTACAAATGTCTGGAAAAGTGAACAGTGTATGAGTCAGATACATGCTTGTGGGTGTATGGAGGGGAGAAAATCAGGTGTAGTGTTGGCAAATGTTGGCGAATCTCAGGAAGCCTGGAACTTTTGAAGGATGCCGTGCTCTGACAACTAACAAATGATGCCGGCAATTTGTTCCATGCTTCAGCAACTCTCAGCGTGAAAAAATGTTTCCGAAAGTCATGGGAGCTGTGCTGTTTTCTGACTTTGTAAACATGTCCACGGGTGTTAGACAGGTGGAGTTTGAAAAGGTGCTCAGAGTTATTGTTAGTAAGATGGTTAATAATTTTATGGGTGTCTGCCAAGTCAGCTGCCG
The DNA here is from genome assembly GCF_006345805.1 of Octopus sinensis. Taxonomy (NCBI): domain Eukaryota; kingdom Metazoa; phylum Mollusca; class Cephalopoda; order Octopoda; family Octopodidae; genus Octopus; species Octopus sinensis. The sequence goes on from NC_043013.1 coordinate 18,080,194, forward strand.
TCGGAGTTTCAATGTGTCCATGCCCAGGAAAGTAAGGCATTCAGAATATGGCAAATGCCTGATGGAGGGTATTCTCTTGGTTGCACGTCGCTGAATGGTTTCCAGACGATTAATATCCTGGGCAAGATAGGGGTTCCAGACCGGTGATGTAAATTCCAGGTGAGGCCGTACCATAGCTATCTGCAGATATGCGTATGGCTTTCTGTGTATGTGTGTATGTGGTTGTGCACAAGTCTGTATGTATGTTTACACTTGCAATCTATGTAAGTTTATCCACAGTTGCCATTTACCCGGCCAACAAAAACGTCTCTTTGCTTTACTCCTTTGAAGAGGTGAAATAGGAGATTCCTAACTTGAAAAAGGGGCAAAGGTTAGCAACAGGAAGGACTGTCCATCACTTTCACCAACTGACTTTAAAAGGGGAAGATGCACCCCAACATACATTATCTATCATGATCATTGTCATTTAATATCCAAAATGTAAAACGTACCAGTTCCTGATAACGGTCAAAGAGATCTTGCATTAAGTTGTAGGCAGCGTCACGGGATACAAATGAGCCAAAAACATACTGAAACAAAGTAAAAAGGATTGTGATAAATAATTATGAACTTTAACGAAGCTGAATTTAATTATATCATTTAGAGTTTAATACAGAAGAAAAAGCATCAAAGAGCAAGCTGCTATTATTATTATTATTATGATTTAATGATGATAATACAAAGACCTGGAAATAGAGGTAGCCCGAATGTGGAATCTAAAAACAGAAACAATTACTATCATAGTAGGGGCATTAGGTATGATAAAATAATATTCAGACAAATACACAGCAAAAACACCAGGACTTACAAACACATATAACATACAGAAAATTGCACTACAGGGTACTGCACACATCCTACGCAGAACACTTTCAATACAGTAACCATCAGAGCATCACAGCAAACCACAGCACATACCCAAGGCACACAGAGCTGCGCTCGGTAGTGAAGTGAAAGCATGCTATAAAAATAAAACTACTGAATAATAATAATGATAACAACAACAATGGTTTCAAATTTTGGTAGAAGGCCAGCAATTTTGGGGGAGGGGTAAGTCAATTATGTCAACCCCATTGCTCAATTGGTACTTATTTATTCAACCCCAAAAGGATGAAAAGGAAAGTTGTCCATGGTGAAATTTGCACTCAGAATGTGGAGACAGAGGAAATGCCAGTAAGCATTTTGTCCAGCGTGCTAACGATTCTGCCTTTATAATAATAATAATAATAATAATCCTTTCTACTATAGGCACAAGGCCTGAAATTGCGAAAGGGGTGGTGGTGGTGCAGTCAATTAGATCAACTCCAGTATGCAACTGGTACTTAATTTATGAAGCCCAAAAAGATGAAAGGCAAAGTTGATCTCAGCGGAATTTGAATAGAACATAAGAATGGATGAAATGCTGCTAAGCATTTTACCTGGAGTGCGCTAACGATTCCACCTTTACTGCTGCTGCTGCTACTGCTACAACAACAACAACAACAACAACAACAACAACAACAACAACAATCCTTTCTATTATAGGCCTGGAATTTTGGGAGAAGGAGGCTAATTGGCTGCATTGATCCTAGTGCTCAACTGGTAGTTATTTTACCAACTCCAAAAGGAGAGAGAGAGAGATCAGGAATGAATACAGAAACAGGTGTGCTGCCACAAAAGAGATACATGGTTACCCAATCTCCAGGGCCCATGTGGACAGGATTGGGGAGTAAAAGGTAGGCACAATGCATTGAAAATCCTAGAGCTTTGAAAGGAGTTTAAAAGAATGCTACCAACCATTAGACAAGAAGCACTCTCAACGTGTTTTGTGTGTGTGAAGTGTGTTTACACATACAAAGTCAACCTTGGCCAAATTTGAACTTGGAACAAAATGAATCAGAAGGAATACTAGGAAGCATTTTTACCAATGCTCCAACAAGCCTGTCAATCCACCACATAATAATAATAATAATAATAATAATAATAATAATAATAATGGTTTCAAATTTTACTACAAGGGCAATTTGGGGGCAGGGGATGAGTTGATTACTGGTACTTATTTTATCGACCCAGAAAGAATGAAAGACAAAATAAACCTCAGAGGAAATTGAACTCACAACATAAAGACGAATGAAAAGCTGTTAAGCATTTTGCCTGGCATGCTTAATGATTCTGCCAGCTCACTGCCTTACTGCAATAACAACAACAACAACAGCAGCAACAACAACATGGAAAGAAAACCAAAGACCAAGCAGCTGTGGTGATGGTTATGTAAGTTAGTTCATAATCACACACACACACAAACTAGTCAACTAGCAGTCTCGAAAATAGCAATGTATTTCCCAACAATGGTTAGAACTCTTCTGATCACAGGCATGGCTGATGAAGGGTGACCTGGGTCTCAGCGGCAAGATAACAAAGACAGAAACACACATGGATGTACAGGACACGTACACACAACACACGCGTGTACATATGCAGACATACCAATAACATATATTTGAAAAAGAGTATAATTGACTATAACTGACCCCCGACACTTGACTAAACCATAATTTTATTGAACCCCCACATTGACAGTAAGTAGCATTATTTGAACCCATTTAATGTGATGTAACTAAACTGAACAAGGCAGTTCTGTTGCTCTACCATTCCAATGTTCCAGTAACACAAGACATTTGGTCCATTGCAAAAGTTGAATCTGGCAAACTATTCTATCTAGAATTAGGAAGCACCAAATTAGAAACTGTACAAAATATATAAAAAATCCCCAAAATATCCTTAAAACACAGCACACACACACACAAACACACAAAAACTAATTTGTAGTTTTACTATTTGTGCCAGGTGAAGAATCCATATTTTTAGTTTGAAGTAACATAATTTATTCTGGCAAGCCAGGACTGTAACTAGTAGAAGTATGTTAGCATATATATACAGAATTGTTCTATGTAATAAGCAGCAGGTTTGTAAAGAGAGAGAGGGAAGGAGAGAGAGAGAGAAAGGTATGTCGGTCACACTTCACTTAACAATGATGTTTTGCAGATTACTTTCGGTTTTGCTTAAAATAGCAGCAAGTGGTTCCATGTGAAGCACTCTCAACGTGTTTGGTGTGTGTGTGTGTGTGTGTGAAGTGTGTTTACACATACACACACAAAGAAACACACACACACATATAGATACACAAACACACATAGACACAGTGACACAGACACACATACACACCTGGTGATCTTACGTAAATAACCAAGACAACCATTAATTAACGAAGTACTCAATACATATAATTATGCAGAGTTTAATTATTTTTTTATTAGTGCTATCATTAATTGCCCGTTTCTAATTACTTGAATTCTCTTCAGGAGCAATATTACTGGCAATGATATTGCTGCTGGGTTTATATATAAATAAACAGGAAAAAATAAACAAAAACACCATCACAACACACAAAAAACCCCTAGAAAACTAACTCATAATCGACCATTTATTAAGTTTTATTTAATGGAATGATTGGTTTATAGCATCTCGAGAGTTTGTTATGTAAATTAATTAGCAATTAAAATTATATTTAAAAGCTATGCAGTTAATTTTTTTTAGAAATAAATTCTTACCGAAATGCAAATTCCCTTGAATTAATTATTGAGATGATCTTTACGAGGGGGAATAACTCGGTCTTGTTTATAATCACTAATGTTACACCCCCCCCCAGTGTTAGTAGTACTAAGTCCAAAATTGCTGTATACCACTACGACCACCACCACCCACCCTCCTCTTCCTTGTTTTAACGACCGTTTTTTTTTTTCATGTCAGCGGTCACTTGTTTCCAAGTAAGGTACTTGTTTTCCTTGGTCGTTTGAAAGACCAACAGCTCAATCACTGGACATGTTTTTTTTTTTTTTTTACACAGCACACAAATAGCAGGACGACGGAAAGACGCGCGCGACAGGCTATTGTGTTCATTCCATCTACCAATGTCACGTCAGCCTGAGAATATATGGATGATGCATAGTGACAACAAACCAGCAAGCTTGTGGTTGTGAAATGAAGTCCTTGAATGCAGTTATGCCATAGCCTATACACACACTTGCATGTATGCATATACATACGTGCGTAATATATAATCATCATCATCATCATCGTTTAATGTCCGCCTTCCATGCTGGCATGGGTGGGACGGTTTGACAGCAGCCTGCCAGACAGCAGCCTGCCAGACAGCAGCCTGCCAGACAGCAGCCTGCCAGACAGCAGCCTGCCAGACAGAAGCCTGCACCAGACTTCTGTGACTGTTTTGGCAGGATTTTTACAGCTGGATGCCCTTCCAAACGCCAACCACTTTACAGTGTGGACTGGGTGCCTTTTATGTGGCACCTGCACTGACAGGGTCACCAAGTAACTTGCAAGGCAAAAAAATCTTTTGAGATGGGATAATGAAGATAAAACAAAACTAAAGGATATACATGTATTGCAGGAAATATGTTGGTAACAAATATGTACAAAAAATGGGGTTTCATGGGGAAAAATGAAAATTTTATTAAAAGCAAAGACTCATAACAAACATGGTAGAACAAGCTGTAAAGGATAATTATGCATCATCTTAAACTAGCAGATAAAGAGGTTGTAAGAAAATTTATCTAAACTTTTGAACTTGAGCAGAAAGTAACAAATGATAGGCTGACACAGCTATTTTTCTGGCAATATAGCTGGTGAATTTAAACTGAAACAAATGCTGCTGCCACTTGCAAAAGAATTTAAAAGAATGCTACCAACCATTAGACAAGCAAACAGAAAAGCTTGGATTACTACAGCAATGTTTCAATATGCTTCTAGTCTGTCATGTACCACAAGTAAATGAAATTAAAAATTTACTTTTTAACTTTTACATTCTGTATTGTTAAATAGTATTGGTTGGTAATGAATATATACGGCATGGATGTGCAATGTCAGTATGTGCAACAGAGTGCTAGTGTATTGAAAGAAAAGGGCCGAAGAGGAATTAGATGCAGGGTGCAAAAGAGAAGACTGTGTTTGTTTGGTCATATGGTTCATATGGATGTAGTACACAATTGCATACAGAAGTGCTGACCACTTTAAGCGGATGGAACTTGGGGAAGAGGGAGATCCAGGAAGACAGTGTGAAGTACTGAAGTCTGATCTCAAGACATTGAGCCTCAAGGTCTATCTGCCACAGCAGAATTGATACTGGTGCTGGTGCCACATATAAAGACCCAGTACACTCTGGTTAGCATTAAGAAGGGAATCCAGTTGTAGAAACCATGCCAGAACAGACAATGGAACTTGGCGTGGCCCCTGGCCTTACCAGCTCCAGTCAAACTCTTCAACCTATGCCAGTATGATGGTATGGAAAATAAATACACTATATGCCGAATATGATAAACAATAATAAAATTGCAGAAAATACTGTAAATATCACATAAATATATATAGTTATGTGATACAAAAATTCTATAATTATAAGCATAATTATAATTAGGGTTCAGCAAAAAAAAGATTATTAATTATCAATTGATTAATTAATTTTACCTTTTATTATTATAGTTATGTGATATTTACAAAATTTCCAGCTGTTTAGTTATTGTTTATCATACAGTGCATATATTTTCCATATCACATATATACAATATCAACCTAGTCAGGATATTGTGAGGTGTGTGTGTGTGTATGTATGTATAACACATACACAGAAGTTTAATGATGGCAGTAATAGAGTAGCACAATGCTAAATTACGTGCGTGCACGCATGCGCGCACACACACACACACACATTCTCTCTCTCTCTCTCTCTCATTACTTCAAAGTGTAGAGTTTCATTTCTTACCTTCTCTGTTGTGGTTTGTACTCCGATTGCATTTGGAATGATGAATGCTGTTTTCTCTTTGGTCACACTAAGAACATTGTCAAGAGGGATTTCAATCTGAAAGAAAGGACGCCAAGTTCCACCATTATTCAAAGACAACCTTAAAGAGACAGACAGCTATGGTTTTGTGTGGTTAATAAGTTTGTTTTGCAACTAAATGATTCTGAATTCAATTACATTGGATCACACCTTCGCACTTTGGGCAAATGTCTTTTGGCACAGCTTTGGGTTGGTCCATACCAGGTCAAGGAAAAAACATTAAACTGAAACAGAAACTAGGAGATAACCTGCTGTGCAAGTGCATGTGTGTAACTATCTTATGTATTATGTCTATGAACATGTATGGCCATGTGGCAAAGAGAACTTCATTATACAACTTCATGATCTATTAGAACTTCCACCACAGCTTCAAGTTGACCAATGGCTTGTAAATAGAATTTGGTAGATGGAATCTGTGCAGGAAGCTCATTACATGTGTGTCCGTACCTCTGTATCTTTTGCCAACATAGAACAGCAATACATGTAAACATCAGCAACAAATCAAATGAACAGATGTCTCTGGACTACAATACCCTAGAGTATATTTGTTGCACTGATGCCCCCTTGTCACTCTTTCCGTAATAGATTCAGTGAACTGCTGACTGGCCAATTGGAAATCAATAACCAATCATACTTTTCTACATGAAATAAAATAACTCAGAAATGGTAATGGCTGTAACTTTGCGAAACATGTGGCACATATGGTAAGTTCAAGTTCCATGAAAGTACAGCAAATGTGTGGTGCATAGGGGAACACAAGAGGGGTGGTGAGTGGAGGAGAGGACAGACATAGGGCGGGCTTGAGAGGACAGAGATATTGAATGGGCCTAAATGGAGATGGGGAGAAGTACATTGGGTGAGCCTTGCTAGTTCAAAGGGGCCATAATCATTGTGGTCTCAATAGAAGAGACAGAAAACACCGAGCAAAAAAGGGGCCAGTAGTTGTAATATGTTAGTGCATGTCTTTGCCTTCCTCTCCATGTGATTGTATAGTGGGATCAATGTGCCACACATGTCAGCTATGCTGTTATGTGGGTCACATACGATTCCAGCTCTCAAAAGCAAGGCGAATGTTACTTACATGCCTGCCACGGCCTCTGATCTTGGAATAGAAACAAAACCAACCAAGGGATATGTACAGGTGTCCCTGCAGGAGAATATCTCCTTGGTATGCACAGGAATAATCTGTAAGAATCAGGAAAAAAAATAATGATAATTACAATAAAATGAAATATTAAGAATTGTTAATGAATGAAAACAACAAATTAGGATTTAATTAAGGAAAACATTTAGTGTTTACATAGTTAATTGGTGAGAAAGTAATGGGTCAATAAGTCAAATCTACTTCAAGTATTTGTCTGTGTGTCTGGAGTGGGAAAATCTTTTACACTGCTCCTTGAAGAATCTTACAACTGGAACACAAACATTATGGGGTTAAGGTGCTGGACTACTGACCACATGGTCGTGTGGTCAGATCTTAATACAGTCACTGTGATATGACACTTTGCTTCATTTAGTCTGCATGGCTTAACCAAAATCAGGTTTTCACTAGTCCCTACTTCATCACAGTTGAGTGGTTAGTGGCAGAAAAGTATATTCCTGCAGCTGTAGAAACAAATGAACTGTCTCTCTATGAGAGTACAGGAAAATGGATAAAAGGAGACAGAAAAACCTTTCTAAGGTAATGACAGCTAGTCTAAAGAAAAGGGTATTACCCACTGAATGATCACCGGTTCATAACAATATGACCAAGATACTTAACCATCTATAGTCCAGTGTATCTGGCTATAATTAGGTACCACAGTGTGGTAGAGTTTATTGTACTATGTTCATGACCAAGACACTTAACTGTCAAAAGTCCAGTTTACCTAGCTGGTTATAATTTGGTACCACAGTGTAGCACTGTTCATTGTACTGTGTCTATGATGAGGGCACTTCACCAAAAACGGTCTTCCAAACTGTAAATAGGTATCAGTTTCGTATAGTTCACCATGCTCTGTCCATGACGAAGACACTTTTCTGTCAACTGTCCAGTCTACCTCTACTTAGTTGCAAGAAGGTACTATTATATAAAGATGATCACTCCATCTGTGATACAGTCTGTCTTAACTAACAACACATTTATAGCTTATCCATCTTATTCTAAGTTAAATGATATATTGCCATAATCATAATGCCTTGTAACATTTGTTCTGACTTTCTGTAGCCTAAGTTCAAGTCCAACTGAGGTCAACTTTGCCTTTCATTCTCTCAGGGGTCAGAAAAGAACAACCAATCTAGAGTGGTACTTTGGTGGAGAGGTTTTCTAAAGGGTAATAGATGCTGCTTTTATTCCTAAATATAAGTTAAAACAAAGACAAACACACAGAAAAGCCCTTAATGAAACACTAGTCTTATGGAAACTTTATATTTTTATGTCTACAATTTCCATTGATTGAAATTGATTAAAAAATCAATGGAAATTGTAGTTGTGATACCAGTGCCGGTGGCATGTAAAATGATCCATCTGAACGTGGCCGTTGCCAGTGCCGCCTCGACTGGCTTCCGTGCCGGTGGCACATAAAAAGCACCAACCAATCGTGGCCTTGCCAGCCTCGCCTGGCACGTAAAAAGCACCCACTACACTCACGGAGTGGTTGGCGTTAGGAAGGGCATCCAGTCATAGAAACTGCCAGATCAGACTGGAGCCTGGTGCAGCCTCCTGGATTTCCAGACCCTGGTCAAACCGTCCAACCCATGCTAGCATGGAAAACGGACGTTAAACGATGATGATGATGATCTAATACCTTCTTCACTTTCTGCAACAAAGATGAGTTTTATGAGAACTCGTTAAACAAAATAATTTTAACTGTTTGTCTTAACTTAACCAAATTAACATTTACAAAATAAAATTACAGAGTGTAGAATTCATTAACTATTCGATAAGATATTGATTAATGAAGCATTCATTGGATTTGGCAGGCTTCTTTTCTCAGATGATTAATCAATTTCTGCTTCTTTTGTTGCCAAATTTTACCTCTAAGGAAATATCTAAAAAAAAAATTTTTAAATGAAGTCTTTTGCTTTAGAAATGTCCATGTTAGGTGAAAGAGATTTATATTTGAGCCACTGCAGGTGATAGAACTAATTAATAGAAGACATTTAACTGTCATCTTTAGGTCACACAGAATTATCTTTGAGCCTGTGTGTGTGCATGTGAGTATCAGTGTATCTGTAATTTTGTGTGTGGTTATGTGCATAAATTTAGTTTTGTGTGTTTTAATGTGTATAAGTGTAGTTTTGCATGCGTGAGTGTGTATATGTAATTTTATGCATGTAAACAATACAAAACATTTTTTACACAATAACGATGAAGTGTGTATAGCCTGGTAGGTATGTGCGTTTCTCTTGTATTGTTATGTAACTACACACACACACACACAAAGGCAAACCTGTACACAGACACATACATACATACACACAAGTATACATCCAAACAAAAATACGCACAGAACATTCTCCCCATGGCCTGGCTTTTGGGTAGTAATGACAAGGGTTCCAGTTGATTCAATCAATGGAAAAGCCTGCTTGCAAAATTCATGTGCAAGTGGATGAGTATTCTACTGACATGCTTACCCTTAACCCTTTTGTTACTGTATTTATTTTGAGATGCTCTGCGTTTCTTTCAATTACTTTAAATATAAGAAACAATTTAGTAAAATAACTTGGTTATCATTCAGCTAGTGTTAGGAACATAAATTGTGTCTAAGGTTTGGTGGCAGATTTTAATTCAAAACTTATGAAAACAAGACATTTGTACTACAGAGTCAGAAGCGGTTTCAGCTGGATTGGTAATGAAAGAAAGGGTTAAGAATTGTTTCTCTATTATATATTTGAACCCTTTTGTTACCATTATTTCTGCTGAGATGCTCTGTGTTTCTTTTAATTAATTTTAAATATAACAAAGAATTTAGTAAAATAACTTGGTTATCATTCAGCTAGTGTTAGGAACATAAATTGTGACTAAGGTTTGGTGGCAGATTTTAATTCAAAACTTATGAAAACAAAACATTTGTACTCAGGGCCAGAGCTGGTTTCAGCCGGGTTGGTAACGAAAGGGTTAACATAGTTCTCAGAGAGAGATTCAGTGTGACACAGAATGTGACAAGGCTGGCCTTTTGAATTACAGGTACAACTCATTTTTACCAACTGAGTGGATTGGAGAAATAAGAAATAAAGTGTCTTGCTCAACGATACAATGGGCCACTGGAAATCGAACTCACAACCTTATGATTATGAGCTGAATACCCTAGCCCCTAAGCCATGCACTTTCACAGCATTTTTCTCATAAACACACAGAGAAACTGAAGAATTTCTTTATTGATGGATATTCAGTTGTCTAATTAACTAAACAGCTTAATCACTCAGCTATTGTGTAAGTGGCTGGGTATTCCACAGACATGTGTACTCCTAATGGCGCCATTACAGGTCTAGTACATCTGAAAGGCTTCCACACAGACTCTGTCTCCCAATTTCACCTCACAAGACTTGAGTTGAGCTAAGGTGACATTAGAAGACACTTGCCCAAGATGTCACACACTGGTATTGAAATCTGAGACCTTACGATTGCAAAATCACTTTCTAACCACTTCACCATGTATGTGGCCTGCAAATAGATATATATTTATTTCTTTACTGCCTACAGGGGGCTAAACATAGAGGTGACAAACAAGGACAGACAAAGAGATTAAGTTGATTACATCGACCCCAGTGAGTAACTGGTACTTAATTTATCGACCCCGAAAGGATGAAAGGCAAAGTCGACCTTGGCGGAATTTGAACTCAGAACGTAACGGCAGACGGAATACTGCTAAAGCTTCTGCCTACCAAATCCACTCACAGTAACTTGGTTGGAGATAAAGAAGTTAACAATTATTTATTATTAATGTCGTTGCCAGTGCCGCTGGACTGGCTCCTGTGCAGGTGGCACATAAAAAAGCACCATTTGGGCGTGGCCATTGCCAGTACCACCAAACTGGCCCTCGTGCCGGTGGCACGTAAAAGCACCCATTACACTCTCGGAGTGGTTGGCGTTAGGAAGGGCATCCAGCTGTAGAAACTCTGCCAGATCAGATTGGAGTCTGGTTCACCAGACCTCAGTCAAATTGTCCAACCCATGCGAGCATGGAAAGTGGACGTTAAACAATGATGATGGTGAAATTGGTCATTATATATATATAAAAATGTGTGCTTGCGTGACTTTGTGCTTTTGTCCCCCACTACTTTTGTCCTTATAACTTAGCAGTTCAGTAAAAGAGACTGACAAAATAAATACCAAGCTTACAAAAAAAAGGGCTAAAGCAGTGTCCCAGCATGGCCACAGTCTAATGACTGAAACAAGTAAAGAATAAAAGGGAGGTGGGGTGTATTGTGTGTTTAGGGGGGATGTGCGTGTGTCTCTGTGTGTATACAAGAGAAAATGTGGGTGTTTGTAATGGGGAAATATGTGAGAGTGTGTGAAGTATGTGTGTGTGTGTATGTGTGTATGGGGAGAATATACATATGCAGGGGTTATTTGTACATGTAGATGTATATATATATATATATGCAAATATGTGTGTGTATAAAAGAGTGAGTGTATGCATGTCTTGGTGTATGTGTGTAGGGGATATGTGGAAGTGGAGGTAGAGAGAAATCTGTGAGTGTGTATGTCTGTGTATGTGTATGTATGTGCATGTGTACCATGGCCACAATAGAGTTAAGTAGAAGTGACAAGCAGAGAAAGCAGTGTCTTATTAAAGTCAAATTTTTCATTTCTAGTTGACATAATTTCACAAACTGGCCTCTTTCCATGTGTTCCTATGACCTACGGCCTCTACCTTTTCACTCCCACTTCTCTCACCAAGTCAGTGACCCCAGAAAAAAAATGTTGCTGCAAACCTATGATCAGAGGCATTCCACATAGGACCATCCAACCATTCTAATATGTAAGAGACAGAGGGTGGTGGCAGTGGTGGTGATTAATGAAGTATGTATGTAGTGGAACAATGACAAAAGGGGCTCTTTAACCTCTATGTGGTTACTCAACCAGCTGGACATAACAGTAAGGTCATGCCTGGAGCATCTTTGATCATAGGTGTGTGTGTGCATCAGGGCTGACTAGAGACTAAACAACAACTATATCCACTAACACTAACAAGTATACTGAGACCCGCTTCGGTCATGACTGACCATGGGATTGCACCTAGAAAGTTACCCTCCCAGGCACAAGTCCGGGCAAGGTTGTTTATGGAAGACCGGCAGTCGCCCATGCATACTGGCCTCCCCTCTCCACGCCACCAGTGTTATCCAAGGGAAAGGCAAAGGTCGATATAGCTTGGCACCTGTGATGTCACAACTCATTTCTACAGCAGAGTGAACTGGAGCAACATGAAATATAGTGTCTTGCTCAAGAAAACAACACGCAGCCTAGTCCAGGATTTGAGCTCACAACCTCACGATCGTAAGCTCGATGCTCTAACCACTGAGCCATGTGCCTTCACTAGTATACTACACATGATAAAAGTACACTATACTAAGGAAACCTATGTACACACAAACACAATATGTATCTAAATACAAGAAGTAGCCACAGATGGAATGTCTCTAATTTCACAACTAATTCTATCAAAACTGGTCTGGGTGAAGGTGGGGGTGGAGGGTAGTGTAACCAAAACTCATAGTTTGGTTTTAAGTCAGTATTTCCATGCAGGCATGGGCTGGCCAAATACACTAAGGTATTGTTTAAAATATAAAGGACCTTCCTACTGCCAACTCACCTTTATACAATGTACTTTATACTTTACACACACACTGTCTTTTCTGTCATAAGGCAGTTTGGTGTGATTTGAAAGATATTTGATTGCTATTTCTAGCAGAATGCTAAGCTACTAAGCTGAGGTTCCCTTGTTTATTGATATCATATTTTGGTGCACAGTTACTGACAGCTGATCACAGATTTAGGTTTATTGTCTATGTAAATATGATGAGGTTAATGTTCAACACAATACAAGAGACTCCATTCATAAAGAACTGCTTTCCAGTTTTCTCATCAATGTTTATATCCTTCACATACACACACACACACGGATGCATACGCATACACACATACAGATATGGATGCATACACATATACACACATATCTATACAGCTCAAGATGCCCTGGTTATAGGACTACATATATATATATATATATATATATACAAATGTATATATATACATATGTGTATATATATATATACATGTATACACATATCTATATACATATATATGTATACATACACACACACACACATATATATATATATATATATACACACACACACACAAGAAAGATTAAAATGGCATAGTTTTTTTGTTGTTGTTTTACTTGTTTCAGTCATGTGACTGCAGCCATGCTGGAGCACCACCTTTGGTTGAACAAATCGGCCACAGGACTTATTCTTTATAAGTCTAGTACTTATTCAATCAGTGTCCTTTTGCCGAAATGCTAAGTTATGGGAACGTAAACATAGCAACATTGGTTGTCAAGCAATGGTGGGGGTAGAGAATCTCTCTCAAGCACCTCAATCATCATTGAACGACATTATCCATGACAGGTACATATAGGACTAAATATTAATATCATCAAAATTAATGCCTTCAGTTTTTATTCCAAATCATATACTTTACATTATATAGATTATGCGTGTTTCATGACAACATATTCCTATATACATACATTATGTATATATATTTAAATAATGAGGGAGATAAATTGAATATTAATTTAATTATTATCAATTAAAACCAGTAACCTAGCGTTATAAAAAATCTGAAAAATCAGAGAAAATTTCAATATATGTGTATATTTAGGGCTAAAATATATATAGCTGTCCACATAGTGGTTTTTTAGCCCTAAATACACACACACACACACACACACACAGTTCAAACTAATGAAACATTCATTAGTTATAGACTGCTCCCTCTGTTTATACCAGTGAACTATGTTTGACCATGATGGTGATGACAGAGTTGTTTGTGACAGAAATTCCATCAGAATATCTTTTAAGTTATTATGTGAACTAAAGACATCAACATAAAAAGATTTGACGATGATTAATTTCAGAAGTTAATCTGTTGGGTTGTTAATCTGATTACAGTGGATTACCTACACAAGTGGTCTGTTTCAGTATTAACCGGGTGATATGGCCAGACATCAGGTGATTGGTCAGGAAGGAGTGGTGGTCCAGCCCTGATCAAACAGATCAAAAGTGTTCTAGCCATAATCACGACATCTTTTCGTGTATCAGAAATTAACATTATCCAAGATGTTCTTATTTTTAAAGAATGGTAGAGGTAGAGTGGGGTTGTGGTTTTAGGGAGATTTGGCTGTTATTTCTAGCAAGTAGGCCAACTTGAGGTCCAACAACAATATAGCCATATGTGAGGCACCTGCATCACAACTTCACTGAGTGTATCTTATGGCTAATAAATCTCACACAAAAACAGAAACCAAGGGAATGAAACCTTAATTGTGGCTGCAAAACTGTGATGGTTTTTTTTTAAATTTCAGTTTCTGTTTTAATTTTACATTACAAGTGATTAAGATTGGAGTTGATTGGTTACAGGTTTTCAATGACTGATGATCACTGGTTTATTACATTTTGGATGGAGCAACCTACAAAGACGAGTTTATATCTGAGACAGAGCAACCACCACTAGGGATTTCACTACCTTCCCCACTTCTCTTTTCTCAAGTGCTTATGCATTGTTGATAAGTATACATTGTAAAAGGCACACACACACACAGACAGAGGCTGTGGGGTTAAGAAATTCATTTCCCAACCATATGGTTTTGGGTTCAATCCAACTGTGTGGCATCTTGGGTGTCTTCTACTAAAGCTATGGACCAACGAAAGTCTTGTGGATGGGTTTGGTAGGTGGAAACTGAAAGAGTCCTGGAGGAAAGAGTACCTTGCTTGGAAACTGGTGATTGTTGGAGACAGGGAAGGCATCGAGCTGTAGAAAATCTGCCTCAATAAAATACACAATAGGCTTCTGTCACCAAATTATGCTGTGCAGTGTGATTGGATCAGGAACTGAATGATTGAGTATTTACTCTTATTAACATATACCATGCTGGTTCAACTCTGGTGGAAAGTGAGGTGAGGGCTGATCCTGAAATAGGATTTGGGGTTGGTATGCTTACGTCTATATTTTCTTAGGGACAAAGAAACACTCAAACTCCACACTCAATGTGCAAATTTTAAAACATTTTGATTGTTGCACCTTCAGACAGGGATTAGTTAAAGAAAAGAAGAGTCAGGAGATGGAAGATGGTCTACTTACGATCAATTAGAGATTCCGACCGAGGCACAGATTTGAAGAGTTTATGAAATTTTGCCACTTTAGATTTACTGACAGTTGGGACGTGAAGCAACATTTCCTGGAAAATTGAAGACGAAAAGAAATAAAATGAATGGAAGGAGGAGGATTGAATAGATATGTATTTATGTAATATATATATATATATATATATATATATGTATCATCATCATCGTTTAACGTCTGCTTTCCATGCTAGCATGGGTTGGACGATTTGACTGAGGACTGGTGAACCAGATGGCTGCACCAGGCTCCAATCTGATCCAGCTGTAGAAACTCTGCCAAATCAAGATTGGAGCCTGATGTAGCCATCTGGTTCGCCAGTCCTCAGTGAAATCGTCCAACCCATGCTAGCATGGAAAGCAGACGTTAAATGATGATGATGATGATGATATACATATATATATATATATATATATATATACATATGTCTTTTATATTTTACACTTTTACATGCTCCAGTCATTAGACTGTGGCCATACTGGGGCACTGCTTTGATGAACTTTAGTTAAACATATCAACCTGAGTACTTTTTTTCTTTTAAAGCCTGGCACTTTGTTAGTCAAGTACATATTAAGCCCGGTACTTATTCTATCTTTTGCCAAACTGCTAGGTTATAGGGATGTAAACATGCCAACATTGGTTGTCAAGTGGCAGTGGGAGACAAACACAAAGGCGCACACACACATTCATCATCATCATCATCTTTTACCATCCGTTTTCCATGGTGGCATGGGTTGGACAGTTTGACAGGAGTTGGCCAGCAGGAAAACTGTCCAAACCTTGCCAGCATGGAGACAGGTGCTAAAAGATGATGATAATGATGATTAGATGTGTGTGTGTGTGTGTGTGTGTGTGTGTGTGTGTGTCTATATACACAACAAGCTTCTTTTACTGTCTGTCTACCAAATCCACTCACAAGGCTTAGGTCAGCCCAAGGCTATAGTAGAAGACACTTGCCCAAGGTGCCACGCAGTGGGATTGAACTGGAACCATGTGGTTGAGAAGCAAACTTCTTACCACACAGCCATGCCTGCACCTATAATAATATGTGTGCATGTGTATGTGTGTATATATATATATATATAATTACAGAGAGGCGGGCAGCATATTTATATATACATATATACACACACATATATAGAGTGGAGGAGTAAGATATATATTAATATATAAAGAGATAGATAGGCAGATATATAGAGCTATTAAATAACACTGGCAGGAATTGAATTAGCCTTGAATTGGGACATGGTTACCCCCACCTACCTACCTACCTACCTATCTATCTATAAATGCAAACATTTTTTTATCAGTACAAATAAAAGATATTTGTGTGAGTGTTTGCATGTGTATATACTGATATCTGTAACCCAGTTCTTAGGAGTGTTATTTCTATTCACTCAGTGACATTTCAGATATCAATACATAAAGATATGATTGGTCAACATTATTTGACCCAGTTCTTTTGCAAATCTTATACAACAGCTACAAATGCTATGGTTAAGAAATAAAGCTACTTCCAAGGCATCTCTTGACTTGCTATACGTAGCAGCATAGAAATCCAGTTAACAACCCTTCCTTAAAGTTTTAAAAATAGGGGCTATGAAGTAACGAAGTGGGGGTTTTATAGCAACTAAATCTTCATCAATAAACCCCCCTCCAACTATTTTTAAGATAAAGAATAGCCATGGCAATGTGGGGTACAGAGTTTGCTTCATAACCATGTGGTTTGAAGTTCTATTCTACTTATGGTCACCTTGGGCAAGTGACTTGTATTACAACCTTGGGTCAAACGCCTTGTGAGCAGAATCAAAAGACAGAAACTGTATGGAAGTCTGTCATATATGTGTGTACATGTGTGGTGTGTGTGTGTGTGTGTGTGCATGTATGCACCCAGTGCACTGTAATGTGGTTGGTGATGGGAAGGGCATCCAGCTGTGGAAACCAAGCCAAATAAAAGTAATGGATGCCCAGTTTTTCAAAAGAGACAATGATCTTTAAAAGTTTCGATAAAGTTTTGTCAGAATTAAATTTGAAGTTGTTTATAGCTTGGGTAATCTTTCCTTTCAGGTTGTTTTTAATTCTACAATTGTATTGAAATGTATTCAATGGAAATTGTTGTTGTGATACCAGTGCCAGTGGCACGTAAAAAGCACCATCCGAACGTAGCCATTGCCAGTGCTGCCTTAACTGGCTTCCATGCTGACGGCATGTAAAATGCACCAATCAATCATGGCCGTTGCCAGCCTCTCCTGGCACCTGTGCCACATAAAAGACACCCACTACACTCACAGAGTGGTAGGCGTTAGGAAGGGTATCCAGCTGTAGAAACACTGCCAGATCAGACTGGAGCCTGGTGCAACCTCCTGACTTCCCAGACCCCGGCTGAACCGTCCAACCCATGCTAGCATGGAAAACGGACGTTAAACGATGATGATGATGTACATACTGAGTGGGGTTTGCCATTTTCGTAAATTGTTTTGAGACATTACCGGACGTACTTCTTTATGCGTGTATTGTTACAATGTTGTGTTTATATAAATATTTTATATATAGAGATATGTTAAGATGCATATATCGTTTATATAAATATGCTGGAATATATGTAATGTTCAAAACACTTACAAAGAAATATCTGTATGCAATCTTACTGCACTCTGTAGCTCAACTTTTCCAATATTTAGCACGTTGCCTTCATATGAGCAATAATTACACATGTCTGAGTATCGGACTGACCATAACTGTTACCATGTATGTGAGTTTGTGTGTGCATGCATATGATCTTGCAATGCTTGTCATTGGAACCTGCTATGAAGATTGCAAGAATGGCAAACGGCTTGTACAAGCTTTTGTCACTTAAATCCAGTGATGTACAGATATCTCACTTTTATTTCATTTCTTGATCCATTTTGTATTTTATAAAGTCCTATATAGTTATGGATGTATGGTGTGAAAAGTTATATCCATGCACATGTAAAAACGAAAATAAATCAGAACAGTCAGGCTGAATGTGAAATAGCTGTCATCTGACAAAATGAGGGAATCATCACATATTTGTGTATTGAAATTTTCTGTATTTTCGCAAGACTATCAGTAAAAAAAAAAAACCACATACTGATATGATGGTTATCTTCCCTGTGACAATATGTCCCATATCTCCACCCTTTCCAAGACTAGTGGATTAAAAAAAAAAAACCCTTACTTGTCAAACAGGTAAGAGTTAGTGACTGGGAGAGCGTCCAGCTGTAAGATACTGTCTCAAATAAGAATCTATTCAATCCATGCCAGCATAAAAATATGAATTTAAAACAAATGAATGAACTATACTAGCCAGTAAGGTAGCCTCTTATGAAATTATCTGATCTGTAGACTATAGCACTTAAATCTCCCTCTACAAATATCCTGCAGCTGGTTTTTATAACAGGGAGCGCAGTAAACAGCTAGGGAGCATCCTTGTTTTAAATTCACCTGTTCTTTGACCTCTGAACCCACCTTTAAACTCTACATTGTATAACCACCCACATTACTTTGGATATATATTTTTGTCTCAAATTAAATTGTCATCTTTGGAACAAGAGCCACATATGTTCTGCTGAATTAGCTTATGCTTGTTTAGTAGGATCACTTTACTAATAAAATCCTCATGACCAACCTTGACTTCTTTTAACATGCGGAGTATGAATTAACGAAGAGCTTTCTATAAGCAGCCAAACCCTTATCACAGACTCCTGATTTTTCTTTCTTAAAATAATATCACGAACTACTGAAGGGTTTTCTTTAAGCAACTAAATCGTGGTGCATGTCGTTTACCATGTTGTACTTGATTGAGAGTAAAGGCCAAGATATAACTAATACACAAATATCTTTGTAATTACTTTAATTAATAATTTTTTTTTTCTGCTAGTTTCAGCTCAGAGCTGCGGCCATGCTGATGCACCGCTGTTTTGTGCTACACTGTTAACTAAGAGCCTCCTCTAATATGTGGCACTTGGTGAAGAATGGAGTTTGATATAGCTACCCTCATTTGCACCTCTTGCCGTGAGGTAGGTTCATCTGGGACTCTCGACAGGAAGAGGTCCAGTTTTGATTTAAAAAGCCCTACATCTACTTTGTGCAATTATTATAATTAATATTTAAATAGGCTTACCCTGCCTGGATACTTTTTCATGCCTGCAACAGGACTTGAACTGAAAAAGAAAAAAAAAAAGAATGATTAAATGGAAGATAATGAAAAGTGAACATTGTGTTAATTAGGGGTGGATAGTGGGTTCATGACCTCTGCATGCTAACATACTAAGGGCAATGAAAATGAACAGTGTGATAATTAAGGGTGGATAGTTGGTCCATCAGCACTGCAGACTCACATACTAAATACAAAAAATAGGTGGAGTAGGTGTGGTAAACAAAGAGTAAAGAGGCTATTGTGGTCTTGCTGAGAACATGACAACCTCTCTAGTGCTGATGCCATGAAAAAACATGTACTCAGTATACTCTGTACAATGGATGGTGTCAGGAAGGGCATCCAGGCATACAAACTATGTTGTTAATGGTGTGTAGGACCAAGATGTAATACTCCAGTCTTTCTAGGAAGGCAGTAACTCCATATAAGAAGTGATGTGGATTAGAATGATTTGTTCAACCCAGGATAGCATAGAAAATGGACATAAAATGATGTGGATTATACAGAATGTCTTTTTAATATAGTAGGATATCATTTAAAGGAGACTTAGCTGCTATTTCTGGCAGGTCAAACAGCCATATAATGGCTCATTAGTTGGCTTGTGGTTCAATAGGGTTATGGCAAACATACAGGCAATAATTGAAGAAGTATGTTAGGAGTATGACAAACAGACAGAATTAATTGAAGTGATACGTTAGGCCAACAGTAAACATAGAGACATTAGCTGCAGAAGTATGTTGATATTATGGTAAACAGTATTATGGCAATTTGAAAAGCACATTAGGATTACCACAATCAGACAAACATTAGTTGAAAAGCTAGGTTACCAAGGCTTAGCAATGAGATGCTCATTCTGTGACATTGACCCAACGACGGAAACTGAGCAGGGAACTGCTTGTTTCACTTCCTCTGGGCTGCTGGGAGATGCTGAAATCATACATATTCCTTCATCTTTATCAGGTGTGGACGGAGTAGTAGTAGGGGCTCTGAAAAAGGATTGGAAAATAAAAGATAATTAATAAAAAAATTAAAAAAAGAAAAGAAAAAGAAAAATTAAACAAATGAACGAAATATTTTAAAAATTTGTTCTGGTTTTGTCCCAGCTCTGAAAGGATAGATTTATGATCAAAAGGTATTCTGAGTACATCTCTTTTACTCAGAGTGTATCTAGGACTACATTATCTGATGTGCTCTTCCTTTCCATAGTTAGTGTTTAGCATTAGGTCAGCCCTGTAGCAGATATCTAATTAAATATGGTCCAGCCTTCTTTTGTAAAGACTAGAGTGTGACTTGATGGAGACTTGGCTGCTATTTCAAGTAAGTCACATAACCACGTAAAGGTTTCTCCAGGAGTTTGTTGTATAATACAACCAGATCAGACACTTTGCTAAAGGTTGGGGAGGTGTACAGTCAAATTAGATGATCTCAGTAAGTTCCTTAGTACTCATAACATCCATTCTACCAGGATGAGTGGAGAAGTGGATATTAGCACAAACAGTCTTGTCATTAAGAAATTTGCTGTGAGGAAATGTTTGATCACATTATGTAACAACACTTTAAAGAGTATCTTCAATAGTAAAGCACCAGGTTGACCAATGTCCTGTCAGGGGAATTGGATAAATGGAAACTTAGTGGAGGCCCACCATATATCAATAATTTGCTTTTACATCATTTTCCCATGTGAAAATGTACCGGATGTAAACATTATACAGACATACGATAAGTTTCCTAACAGCCTCCATCTAATAAATTCACTCACAAAATTAGAGATGTTTCACTAAATACATTGATTGTAGCCAAGTGTAATTCTTTTTATATTAAAATTTTCATGTTCTTTTTATTATTTTTTTTACAGTTATTTTGGTGGATGAGCCTATATGAATTCAATCTGCATATGAGAAACAATGTAAATGCCAAATCCATTCAATTCTTGAAAACGAGACTGAAGTTCTGGAAACTGAAATTTATTGTACCAAAAACTACCTGTAAAAAAACAAAAAAAACTAAGAAAAAAGCAATAATATAAAATATGAATGATAAAAAAAAGCATGTATTTAATGAATAAAAGAAAAGCTGTTCTCCATATATATGAAATATTGATGTACGAGCAGTGTTTATTTTTCATTCTAAAGTTTAGTATGGTGCATACCCAAAAATCAGAATCATCTTTGCATTTGTAAGTTAATAAGATAAATGCATTAAATATATCAGGAACATGAATCAACCATAAACATGTCATGTTTATTATAGAAGCCCCACTTTGGACGCTACAAGAGGGATTGGCTGGACGCCACTGTTTCTGGTTTGTTGACCTTCATCAGCAACCAAATATCTTTACATTCACCACTGCTGTTAAATTTTATTTAAAGTTACAGTTACTACATCTATAACTAAATCACAGAGGTTGACTTGAATATTAGAGATATTTTCATTTGTCAATTCTGTTACACACACACACACACACACATGTATGAGTGAGTGGACAAACAAAAGAAAGAGGCACTCAAAACATTAAGTAGCAGTTACACATCTATATATATAAAACTGTAGTTGTGTGAGTGTCTGTCCCCTTCGATTTAGATTCCTAACTCCTCCCACATTTTGCGGTGCAGTTTAACCAAATTCGGGTATCTTATAGTCGTGATTCATATCAAGCCCGTCTGAGTATTAGCGCGCGTCTACGATGAGTCTACAATTTAAAAAATAATTTAACATCATTTTTTATTCCATTTTAATGCATAATTTTTCGTGTGTCGATGGCGGCGGAGTTGGCGTCCATGGTCACACCTGCACCTGTTT
The DNA here is from genome assembly GCF_006345805.1 of Octopus sinensis. Classification (NCBI taxonomy): domain Eukaryota; kingdom Metazoa; phylum Mollusca; class Cephalopoda; order Octopoda; family Octopodidae; genus Octopus; species Octopus sinensis. The sequence continues at coordinate 18,102,493 of NC_043013.1, forward strand.
GCTTCTCCCCTCCCTCGTGAAGCTGTGGGGAAGGGAGTGTAAGGAAATCAACGTTGTAAAGCGTTGTCAAGGAGACCAGCGTTCTTTTAGAACAATGACTTCATGGCTTGAAGACACCAAAACAGAAATGGCTAAGAAAGCCCGAATTGGCATCTATAAGGGAAGTAACTCTCTAAAAATGCTTATATAGTTATTTCCCTTACAAACCCGAGCAACGCCGGGCGATACTGCTAGTTATAATTTAAAACAGTTTGATTTGGCTCCCTGTAACTTAAGGATCCTGTGACAGGCCTATCAAACTGTTTTAAATAACAATAATCTTGCTATAATGGGCGTTATATCTGTCTGCCTGTTTCCTCTTCACGGTCAAACAGCTGGACCAATGGTCAGGATGTTTATCGGGATTGCAAAGGAGGTAATCAGGAGGAATTTTAGCAAAAAAAAAAATGTGGAAAAAGTATGATTATTTAGTGGATATTGAGTTCTGTATTAATAAATCATCTTTGATATTTTTTTGTCAAAATTCCAGTGACGAGGATTAACTCTGGATTTCCCCCTTGCACAGTTTGTGAATTTAGAGGGTTTAGATTTGCAATACTATCCCTTTATTTCCCATCATAGATGGGCAGATTTGCTATCTTACTATAATTGGTGTTATGTCCGTCTGTCTGTCTCTTTGTCTGTTCCCTCTTCACAGCCAGACGGCTGGACCAATGGTGACAATATTTTTGGAGATTACAAAGACAGTTGTCAGGAAGGTTTTTAGCATTAAAAAATTGATAAACTTCCTTTGCCTTTTTATCAAAAATTCACCGACCACGAGTAAGTCTGGATTTTTATTGTGGCTCCATTGTAGATACTAAAGGGGTCTTGAGTACAGTTAATAGCAAAAATAAAATGGAAAAAGTGTGTGTGCTTATTTAGTGGTTATTGAAGTGTGTCAGTCTCAAGTAGGATTCGAAATGGCTAATCAAAGCAGTTTTGTCAATCAAAATAACCCATGGTACCAGAACATCCAGACATTATTCACATGTAACAGTGAGAGGTAAGTCTTACTTTGATTTTTTGCAACCCTAGAGATTCTGCTCACACATTCACAAGAAACAAGGCAAAGGGCAAACTTTAGATCGTGTAGGTGTATTTTTACCCACTCCGATGTTTACATACAGCCAGTTATACGTTGCTATGAGTAGAGCAATGGACTCCAGTAATTTGAAAATCAGTGTCGACCAAACAGAAGATATTGTCTACAAAGAGTATTTGTTATTGATATTATCAAAAGGAATATGAGTCATAATTTGAATAAGGAAATTTGTGAACTTTGAATGTATAAGAGTATAAACAAGCGTAAAATAGTGTAAAAAAAAACATTGGATTGATTTCTAGAGTGGGAGGTGCTTTGTGTTCTTGAGCAGAGCTTCACTTCATTTCATGTTGCCCCAGTCCACTCAGCTGTAAATGGATAACTCTGTGACAGAATAAGAATAGCCTTTTAGTCAGGAGGACTGTTGGCCTACTTGCCCGGTCAGCAGGGAGGCATCATTCGAAAGCTAAAACAATGCAAAGCACATTGTGACCAGCAATGTATAACAACATCTAATAGTCTGTTCAACACAGTGTGATATATATATATATATATATATATATATATATATAGGTGCAGGAGTGGCTGTGTGGTAAGTAGCTTGCTAACCAACCACATGGTTCCGGGTTCAGTCCCACTGCGTGGCATCTTGGGCAAGTGTCTTCTGCTATAGCCCTGGTCCGACCAATGCCTTGTGAGTGGATTTGGTAGACGGAAACTGAAAGAAGCCTGTCGCATATATGTATATATATATATATGTATGTGTGTGTGTGTTTGTGTGTCTGTGTTTGTCTCCCTAGCATTGCTTGACAACCGATGCTGGTGTGTTTACGTCCCCGTCACTTAGCGGTTCGGCAAAAGAGACCGATAGAATAAGTACTGGGCTTACAAAGAATAAGTCCCGGGGTCGATTTGCTCGACTAAAGGCGGTGCTCCAGCATGGCCGCAGTCAACTGACTGAAACAAGTAAAAGAGTATATATTGATATTATCTAAAGGAATATGATTCATAATTTAAATAAGGAAATTTGTGAACTTTGAATGTATAAGATTATAAGGTTTACATAATGGATGCGTTTCCTATTGTATAATCATGTAAACCTGAAACGTGCGTATTAAATGATTTCAAAGTATCACCATTTGGTTTGACTCTATTATTACAACAAATATTTTGACTTCACATATCCTGAAAACAATTTAGAGTAGTTTTTGACTCAAAAATTCTAGTACTGTGCACTGTTTCCTAGTATAACATTATATATAATGTTGCCCCAGAATCGAAATCGATCAATGGAAATTGCAGATGTGTTACCAGTGCCGGTGGCATGTAAGAGAACCTTCCGTTTCGCGACCGTTGCCAGCACCGCCCCGTTTTGTGTCCGTTGCCAGCCTCGCCTGGCCCTCGTGCGGGTGGCACATAAAAAGCACCATCCGTTCATGGCCGTTTGCCAGCTCTGTCTGGCACCTGTGCGGGTGGCACGTAAAAAGCATCCACTACACTCACGGAGTGGTTGGCGTTAGGAAGGGCATCCAGCCGTAGAAACACTGCCAGATTTGACTGGGCCTGATGAAGCCTTCTGGCTTCACAGACCCCAGTAGAACCGTCCAACCCATGCTAGCATGGAAAACGGACGCTAAACGATGATGATGATGATATATATTCATTTAATGTCTTTGTTCTATGCTGGTATGGTTGGACAGTTTGACAGTTTCTCTGATGTGACTAAAGATTACATTGTGTTCCAATGTCTGCTTTGGCATGGTTTCCATGGCTGGATGTCCTTCCTAATGCTAATCCCTTTACAGTGTGTACTGGGTGCTTTTTCCGTGGCACCAGCACCAGTAAGGTCACCATGCAGCCGACAAAACTAAGATCCACATCAACTGAGTGGGGCTACAACAGAGACAGCTTTATGCTAGGAGATGGCTTCAAGTGTGTGAGAAGGGTCAAAACTGAGTTGATTGTTTTGCCATAAGAGCTACATGGCTACTTACATTATAGAAAAGAGAGTGTGACCAAAGAGTGTAGTGATGAGGTGTCAGGATGGACCCTCAAAGTATGAGGTGAGTAGAAATGAATGAAAACGGGAAAACAGGGAGTGCATGTGGGTAGAGCTTGTCAGAGTGTACGAGAGAGTGAGAGATGGGGAATGGGTCAGGGGTGATTATGGTGAAGAACAAGTGTTGGAAGATGCTAAGTAGGGAAGCAAGAAGGAGTAAGTGACATATGGCTGTGTGGTAAGAAACTTGCTTCCTAACCTCATGATTCCAGATTCAGCCCTACTGTGTGGCACGTTGGGAAGTGTCTTCAGCTATGGGTTTGGGCTGACCAAATCCTTCTGAGTGGATTTGGTAGATGCAAACTGAAGGAAACCCATTGTTTATGTATGTGTGTGTGTGTGTGTGTCAGGTCTTTTTGTCTGTGTTTGTTCCGCACCATTGCTTGACAACTGGTGTGTTTATGTCCCCATAACTTAGTGTTTCAGTACAAGAGACTGATAGAATAAGTATCAGGCATTACAATAAAAAAAAAAAAAAAACGATAGGTTCTGAGGTTGATTTGTTTGAATAAATTTCCACAAGATGCTGCTCCAGCATGGTCGCAGTCTGATGACTGATACAAGTAAAAAATAAAGGTGAAAAAGAAAGATACACAATCATCACCATTGTCATTTTAATGCCTACTTTTTCTTGCTTGCAGATGGAATTTATCAAGACAAATTTTCTATGGCTGCATACTCTTTCTTACCAAAAATATTTACACACACAAGTGCAGCAAGCTGGCAGAATTGTTTGCACACTGGGCAAAATGTTTAGTGGTATTTCATCTGTCTTTACGTTCTGTGTTCAAATTCCATGAAGGTTGACTTTGCCTGTTATCCTTTTGGGGTTAACAAATTAAGTACCATTTGGACACTGAGATTGATGTAACTGACTTATCCCCTCCCTTGAAATTGCTGGCCTTGTACCAAAATTTGAAATCAATATTTACACCCACACATGGTGTGGGTCAATGGCTGTATCTATTGACATCAAAGGGTAACTTAAACATACGTTGAATGGAGATTGATAAAATAAGAGACAAATAAATACTGAGGTTGATCAAATTAATTAAAACCACCAGAAGGCAGTGGTCCAGCATGACCACAGTTCACAGATTGGAAATGGTAAAAATTTAAGTTAAGAAGAAAATATGTAACTAGATTGTACAAAAGCAGTTTTTCTGGCATTCTGCTAATTCTACCATTGCATCTGTAACCCCCTCCCACCACTTCAGTATTTCTACCAATCCATTTGTGACCTCCACTCTACTTACTATTTCTGCCTTTCTGCTAATGACACCTCCTGCCATTCTGCCCCAACAGAACTAAATATTAAGAAACCTCATAATATAAAAAGCTAATTATAGTGTAAGCAGCATTATTGGTTCCGACTACAACATCTTGGCCAAAACATCAAAGATGGAAACATAATTAGCAAATAATGAGACAACATCGTTTGGAACAGCTAAAGTCTATTTTTGATATGTCTGTACACATAAAAGCAACAGTTGAATAGCCAGTGTATGCAGACATATATACATGCATATTATATGTATATGTATGTATGTGCGCATATATATACACATATATACATACATCCACACACATGCATATATATATATATCCATACACACATTTACATGTACACACCCACAAACACTTTCATCTATTACATGTACACACACACATATAAATGCACTCCCACACATATACATACATGCATGTGTGCATGCACTCGTGTGTATATATGTATCAACTTTGTGTAAATCTCAAGTATAGGCATCAACAAGAACAAGAAAACTGCTTCAAATGATTTCCTTTGCGGTAATTGTGGATTTGTCACACATACACACCCATGCAGGGCTTGCTTGCATCCCACTGCAGAAATCATAAACCTAATTAAGCTCACAGGTGAACACTCTTGCAAACTAACCAAAGCTCAGATCAAGATGACCGTAAATATATTAAGCTGCAGAACCAGGTTCCAGGTTCAATCCCACTGCATGGCACTTTGGGCAAGTGTCTTCTACTATAGCCCTGGGCTGACTAAAGCCTTGTGAGTGGACTTAGTAGACAGAAACTGAAAGACGCCCATTATATATATATATATATATATATATATATATATATAAAGTCATTATTTAACGTCCGCTTTCCATGCTAGCATGGGTTGGACAATTTGACTGAGGTCTGGCGAACCAGACTCCAATCTGATCTGGCAGAGTTTCTACAGCTGGATGCCCTTCCTAACGCCAACCACTCCGAGAGTGTAGTGGGTGCTTTTATGTGCCACCAGCACGAGGGCCAGTTTGGTGGTACTGGCAATGGACATGCTCAAATGGTGTTTTTTACGTGCCATGATATCTATGTGTGTGTGTGTGTGTGTGTGTGTGTGTGTGTCATTGTGTTTGTCCCCCCCCCCATCACTGCGTGACAATTGCTGTTGGTGTGTTTATGTCCCCGTAATTAAGCAATTTGTCAAAAGAGACTAACTGAATAAATACGAGGCTTAAAAAAAAGTCCTGGGATCAATTTGTTCGACTGAATCCCTTCAGGGAGGTGCTCCAGCATGGCTGAAACAAGTAAAAGAATACACACACATATATATAAGTGAACTTTAGGTTAGTTAAAATATGTTTGTGACATATTTCAACTTCTAAAGGCAACTGCAGTTACCATGGAGAATAGATTCTCTCTTTTGGTGAAAAGGTGTAAAAACATCATATCTGTCCATTGCTGTTCCCTGTCAGATTCCCACACATGTTTCTAGCTCCTGAGTCATTATCAATGGGAATGCATACTCACACACACATTTTATATGACATATTTGGGGGTGGAAAGGCAGCAACTGGCTCCTTCAACTTCTTTCACCCCAACTACTCTCTGCGTGCCTACCATCACATTCTCATTCCCTTCCCTCATATTCGTTCTATCATTACCTTCTCTCTATTCTATAACCACTTTGTCGCCACCTTACCTTGAGTAAACAGATCCACCATAGAATAAATGATGGCCCTCTAGCAAACACACTAGGGTTTGTGCCACAATGAAATACATCAAATATATACACTGTAAAGTGTTTGGTGAATAAGTGAAGACTGTGAGTGGTTGAGAAGATCGTTTAGTCCTGTTGGTGTTCATGACAGTCTCACAAGTGTTGGTGCTACTATAAGATACATTTAATTCACTCAGTGAAGTGGTTGGTGTTAAGGAAGGAATCCAGCCACAGAGATCATATCAAAATAATACCTATTTCTTTACTACCTACAAGGGGCTAAACACAGAGGGGACAAACAAGGACAGACAAACGGATTAAGCTGATTACATCGATCCCAGTGCGTAACTGGTACTTAATTTATTGACCCCGAAAGGATGAAAGGCAAAGTTGACCTTGGCGGAATTTGAACTCAGAATGCAGCGGTGGACGAAATACCGCAAAGCATTTCGCCCGGCTTGCTAACGTTTCTGCCAGCTCGCCGCCTTATCATATCAAAATGAAATATATGACTCTCTTATGGTGTTCCATCTACGAGAGCAGTAACTCCAAATAAGAACTAACACGAATTGTGACAATCTACTGCATGTCAATATGGAAAGTGAATGTAAAAGGGCTGATATGATGATGATGATGATGGTGGTGCCAGAGACAGAACTGAAATGTTCTGAGATGTAGCTGACTCCAAATTTGTGTCAGAATGAATTAGCAGTAATAAACATATAAACCACACTGCACTAGAACATTTGTGTTTGTTTAAATGTATACAGCTGTGAATGTTTGTGTTTATATGTACCGTAGTATATGTATATACATACATGTATGTACACACACACATACACACACACTGATGTAATATTAAAACCAAGTGAGGTGATCTGGCAACAATAATCAGCTGATTCCAAACAAAATTATGAATCTGTATTTTTTGACAACATTCATTTATTTTGGAAATGTCAATTTGTGGTGGTGGTGGTGATGGTATTGTTAGTAGCAGTGGTGGTGATAGAAGTGATTACTGTGGTAAATGTAACGACAGGATGGTAATGATGGTGGTGATGGTAGTGTTAGTGATGTGGATGTTGTTAGTAGCAATCGTGATGGTGCTGATGCTCACAGTAGTAATGATGGTGGCCATGGTGATGTTATCATGGTGAAAGTGGTAGTGGTGGTAAGATCTAAACCTCCAGAGAGCAGAAGGGGGCACAGGATCCATGGAACAGTAGAACCTGGAAAAGAGATTATTAGCTGTGTATATGTTTCCAACCTACAAATCTAACTGGGTGTGAATGGTTTAAGGAGAAGTGACTCAAGTTCAGTTGTGTTCTAAAATTCTTTGAATAAATTAATATATAGCACACAATGTGTGTGTGTGAGAGCACGCATTTGTTTACATTTTCACTTCTCTGAAACGACTGAGCTACAAGTGATGATGATGCTCTTGTCATTTCCCCTATCAACAAATCATCCACAGGCTTCGTACCTTTGAAGATGTGTGTAATAAGAAGCCCTGTACTTGAAAAAGCAGGTAAGGGTGAAAGACAGGAAGGGAATTTGGATGCAAAACAGTGCCTCAGGAACATATTCATCTAACCCATGCAAGCAAGGAAGAACAGGCTTTTAATGTGATTTATTGATAGTCATATTCAATGTATGGATTTGTGTGTGTATGTATATTTTTACTATGTATATATTTACTAGTGTATAAACTGGAGCTGTGTTAAAAAGGTAGCTTTTCCATTTGATAAATACAGTTTAAATTAAGTTTAATTGCTATGGTTGATATGGTCAACTGAAACAAAGAAAAAAAGCTTTAGAAGGAAGTACCTTACAATGGGCACAGTGCAACAATTGAAATCAATAAGACGATTATAACTTTTAACTTATATATATATAGAGGGGGAGGGAGACCCCTTTCGGTCATGAATGACCATGGGATTGCAACCAGAAAGTTACCCTCTGAGGTACAAGTCCAGGCAAGGTTGTTTATGAAAGGCCAGCAGTCGCCCATGCATACCAGCCTCCCCTCTCCATACCACTGATGTTATCCAAGGGAAAGGCAAAGGGGCCAATACAGTTTAGCACCTGTGATGTTGCAACTAATTTCTACAGCTGAGTTAACTGGAGCAACGTGAAATCAAGTGTCTTGCTCAAGAACACAACATGCAGCCCGGTCCAGGAATCAACCTCACAATCGTAAGCTCAACGCTCTAACCACTGAGCCATGTGCCTTCACAAACATATATATACTCTTTTACTCTCTCTTTTACTTGTCTCAGTCATTTGACTGTGACTATCCTGGAGCACCGCCTTTAGTTGAGCAAATCGACTCCAGGACTTATTCTTTGTAAGCCTAGTACTTATTCTATTGGTCTCTTTTGCTGAACCGCTAAGTTACAGGGACGTAAACACACCAGCATCGGCTGTCAAGCGATGTTGGGGGACAAACACAGACACACGAACATATACACACATATATACGACGGGCTTCTTTCAGTTTCCGTCTACCAAATCCAGTCACAAGGCTTTAATCGGCCTGAGGCTATAGTAGAAGACACTTGCCCAAGGTGCCATGCAGTGGGACTGAATCCGGAACCATGTGGTTCGTAAGCAAGGTACTTACCACACAGCCACTCCTATGCCTATATATATATATATATATATGCGTGGTGAGAGATGGAGAGAAAGCAGTAATAGTTACATGGATCTATTTAATTGGGGTAGTTATCATTGTTGATAGTTTGGTAGAGAAACTACTGTTTCTAAGGTTACACATTGTATCTCAAGTACTGTAACTTGAACATTAGCAACAAACAGAAGAGAACAATGTTAGTGGACAGGAAAGGATTGTAATATTTCAAACAGGGCCATTCATATGGAAATGGATATTCACATACAAACACACCCGTGTTATGTGAGTGTGAAGATGTTTGTTTAATCTGTGATAGAAAAATATAATGTTTAGAGACAAGATTCCATAACTCTGAAGAAATAAAAATTTCAAATCTTTCTTCATGTATTGGTAAATAGAGTTGAACAAAAAAATTGAACAAAACTTTGGATCTGATATAATGTAACCCTGTCTGCATTACATAGGAATATTGACTAATGACCAACTGACTGTGTTTGAAGCTGGTCATTCACCATGCTGTTACTCAGAGTTTCTTGCATCTTTTCATTGTGTGAAGAATCAGATATGGCACAAAAGTGAGGACGAACAGAAAGAATCAACAGCAGTTGAATGAATAAGTTTTCAACATGTGTCAAGTTTGCTTTCCTTCCTGCATGTCCTAAACACACACACACACACAATGTTTTTTCTGGCATACAAGTTGATGAATTCTTCAGACCAAAAATTCCATGTGAAATGCAGCAGGGTTTGGAAAGATAGTGACAATGTTTGAGTGTTTGCACCATATACTAAATCAAGTTGTATGCTGGAAAATATGGTGCGTGTGTGTGTGTGTGTGTGTATACGCATGTGGGTTGTCTAAGAGTCCATAGGTCAGGGAAAAGATGTACTCATATATCTGTCAACAGAGTGGGTATATTATCTGAAATGTACAGTATTATATATCCATCATGGCTGATTTTACCAACCATGAACTGATTGGTAAGATCAACCATGATGGATATATAATATATATATATATATATATGTGTGTGTGTGTGTATGTTCGTGTGTCAGAAAATTCTGCCATTGCACTGCTCTACTGATAATTACTGGTGACACAACTGCAGAAGTATTTAGCTGAGAACAAACCATTGTACTTGGCATTCGCTAACCTGTAGAAAGTTCTCAACAGAGTCCCTTCTCTGTGATATGGTAGTCTCTGAAGAAGGTTGAGGATAAAAGAATGGCTTATGTACAGAGGTGCTGTCAGTAAGGTGAGAATAAGCCATGAGTATAGTGATGATGTTAGTGTGAAGATAGGCATTCACCAGGGCTCGGTTCTCAGCCCCCTACTAATTACCATTGTTCTCTAGGCCATAACAGAGGAATTTAAGACCAGCTGGAAACTTCTATATGCTGATGATTTTACTCACAGTGGAATCTGTAAGACTATTCGTAAAGAAATTCCAGGTGAGGAAGCAAAATCTGGAATTGAAGAGTCTTAGAGTTTACTTAGCAAAGACCAAAATTCTAGTAAGCAAGAAAACAGACAGGACCCTCTCCACTTCAGGTAAATGGCCCTGCTTGAGATGTAAGAAAGGTGCTGGCAGGAATCTCATATGGTACACTTAATGCAAGCTATGAACACACATGAGGTGCAGTGGAAGCACAGGAAGGTTAATGGGTTAAGTTATGCTTTTATGTAGAAGATGTACATGAGCTATAGAGACTAATGATTCAAGGGAAATTGATTTTCTTAAGTGCCCTGGAGGCTTCTTAGAGGTAGGGGATAATTTCTGTTACCTAGGAAACCGAATTAGCAGTGGAGGAGAATGTTCAGAAAGTGTAGTTGCTAGAATAAGAATAGGATGGAGAAAATTCTGAGAGCTATTATCTCTGTTCACATCAGAGGGAAAAGGCAGATTGGATGATGTTTTTGTATGTACAATGAAACCACAGGGTAGTAAGATGTGGACCTTGAATGCAGAGGATATGTGAAGTCTAGAGAGGAATGAAGCTAGTATGCCCCATTGGCTGTGCTATGTCAGTGTGCATGTGTGATAAAGTGATAATGGACTGAGAGAAAAATTAGCCATAAGAGAAATTAGATGTAGTGTGCAAGAGAGAAGACTGCGCTGGTTTAGTCACATGATGTGTATGTATGAGGACAGCTGCATAAAGAAGTACTGATTGCTTATGGAACTTGTGGAAGAAGGAGACCCAGGAAAACATAGGATGAAGTAGTGAATGCTGGTCTCAAGATGCTGAACCTTACAGAGGAGATGACAAAGGAATGAGGTGATTGGCAATTTGCTATGCTCAAGAACACCTGTCCATCACAGCAGAAATGATAGCCTAAAACCACCTTGGTTATGCTTGTACATGTGAGGGTCCTGACCCTTTTTTCCTTCTCTCTACTCTGTCAGGCATTTCCCCACGTCTCATTCCCTAACACCCATCACTTCTCTATTTGTGACCCTACTTGGTGACCATAATCACCTAAAAGCAAAATAGGCACATATTACATCTCCCTCCATGGAACCACTACCATTTCTCATTACCATCCATGCTGATGCTATTTTCATCAATCACCTCCTTTTCTGCCTTCAGTCATTGTTCTCCTCTGCTGTACTTCATTCTTAACACTTCTCTTACCTGCTGTCACTTTCGGTGCTTTCTCACATCTACCATCATGCTTTGTAAATTACTCAGCAACCTTGCTGGTGCTGGTGGAAGGCAAAAAGCACCCACTACACTCTGTAAAGTGATTGGCATTAGGAAGGACATCCATTCATAGAAACTGTGCCAAAGCTGACACTGGATCTTGATGTGGCCTTAGAGCTTGCTGGATCCTATCTAACTTAATAATCTAGACCAGCATGGAAAATGGATATTAAATGAATAATAATAATAATAGTAGCGTTGTGAAACTGTTAAGTTGTTGGCGACTAAACCAGCAACCCCACTAAGCTTGCTTGGTGGGGAGAGTGGATCTTTGACACCCTGTGGGATTAAAAACGAGTCAATGGCCATTCCACAAATGGATAGACAAAACTTGTGAGCCTTGGCAGGCAGTCAGTCTAGATTTAAAACTGGGGTAGATAGGACGCCTTAGTTACAGTGGTGACAACCTGTCAGTGTCCAATGGCTTCATGCCTGGGATGAGGGCGAATGAACCATAACTCAGGACTTAACTCTGGAGCAATATTTGGATGAAGATACGGGACCAAATGATGCTTCAGTATTGAGAGCAGAGAAAAAAGGGAAAACAAAGGAAGAAGTAAAAAAAAGGACATGAAGAAGAATTATGCAAGAAGGAATTACACAATCAATTCCATGTAGTCGCAACAGAAGTTGCTGGAAAACACAGATGGGATTGACTGATGAAAGGAACTCTAAAAAAAAAAGAGACCGAGAACACTATACTGGCAGTGCAAGATGAAGCTTAGGAATGAGCAAGTATCTCTGCTGTGCTGCATTTGCAATAGAGTGGATGAACCATTACCTATATCATGAATGAATGACCTAGACTTGCCCAAAACCACTACAAGTTGTGGCGACATGACCAGGTAGCGAAAGTGCTACATTGGAAACTGTGCGGAAAGTGGGGGCTGGAGAGAGGCAAGAGGTGGTATGAGCACAAACCACAGAGAGTGATGGAGTCGGAAACTAGCAAAATCCTCTGGGATTTCCCAATCCAAACAGATCAGGTTCTAGAGTATAACAGACCAGACCTAGTGGTGGTGGTGGTGGACAAGGTGCACTACATATGCTATATAGTTGATGTTGCATGACCCTTTGACAGACAAATAGTCAAGAAGGAAGGCAAAAAGATAGATACAACCTTCTTAAGTACGAAATAGCCCAGCTATGGAAAATGAAGAAGGTGAAGATAGTGTCAATTATTGTTGGGTCCCTGGGAACAGTATCAGAAGGCACCAAGAGGAATATAAAGGAAATTGGAATAGAGTGCCCAGTAGAACTGTTACAAAAGATTTGCCTCTTTGGCATGGCCAAAATAATCAGGAACGTATTAGATAACTGAAAAAAACGAATAGCATGGTACTGTAGGCTGCAGGTAGTAAAAGCCCACTATGCATGCAAGATTCCAGGAGCTACAACAAAACCTGTGATAAAGAGAAATGATAATAATAATAATTGAGATTGTCAAGATGTGGCAGCAGTGAGAGTCAAACTTGAAGGCTGTTTCTGCTGTTGTTAGAGCATTAGGTTCAAAACCACCTAACCTACAGAAACATCTGAACACTTTAGAAATACTTTACAATCTTGGTATATTGTGAAAATTGACATTACTTGGAATTACATGCATACAACATAAAGTGATGTCTGTTTAACAGCACAAATCCCCAGTACACACAATATCTTCAATCAACAACATCACAATATTGTATACTGTGACATCTATAATAATCTTTACAAATTTTGGCACAAGGCCAGCAGCTTTTGACAGGAGGAAGCCAGACAATTATACTGACCCCAGTACTTGACAGATACTTTATTTTACTGACCCTGAAAGGATGAAATGTAAAGTTGACCTCAGTAGCATTTGAACTCAGAATGTTAAGACAGAAGAAATGCTGCTAAGCATTTTGTCTGGTGTGCTAACGGTTCTGCCAGCTTTCTCTCTTAATCCTTTTGTTACCATATTTCTATTGAAATAAAACTGCCTCTGTTTTAAATGATTTTGAAAAGTGAAGAAATTTAGTGAAATAACTGTCACTATTGAGCAGGTGTTTGGAACATGAATTACCATTGAAATTTTGATGGAAGGTTTCAATTTAAATGACTTTAAAACAGGAGGTTTGCATCATAAAAGCAGGGGTGATCTCAGGCAGGTTGGTGTCAAAAGGTTAATAATAATAATAATAATAATAATAATAACAATAATAATAATAATAATGATAATAATAACAAATAAAAGTTATGTGTAGTGGAAGGGTGGAGGGGATGGTAGAAGAAAATCAAAGCAAGACAAATCTGTACAAAAAAAAATGTAAGTGGTAAATACATCAGAGTAGTGTGTGTTATGTATGTATGCATGTATGTGTGTGTGTGTTTGTATATATATATATATATATATATATATATATATATATATATATATATATATATATACACACACACACACACACACATACACACACACATATGACATCAATAACAATATATATACATAATAACAGTGACATATAGCCTCTCTTATCTCTTAACATTTCATTGCTGAGAGAATCCCAACAATCACACAAGATAACATTATAATGTTCTACAGGAATGGTTGGTGCCACTCACCATGTTGGTGCATTTCTAAGGAATCTATGTTCCTTAAGTGGTGTGGTAGTTATGGTGGTGGAGAGGGAGGAGGGTGATATAGTGGTAGGGATGGTGCAGTGACGTGGTGGTGGAGTAGTGATTTAGTGGTGCAATGATGATGAGGATGGCAGTTTCCGATTTAGGTGCAAAGCCAGCAGTTTTGAGGATAGGGGTCTAGTTGATACCACTGACCCCAGTATGTGACTGGTATTTTATTTTATCAGCTCCAAAAGGGATGAAAGGCAAAGCTGACCTCACTGGGATTTGAACTCTGAATGTGAAGAACCAGAAGAAATACCACCAGGCACTATTTTCTCATACTCTAACAATTCTTTCAGCTCCATACCTTAATGATGATGATGATGATGATCAGAAGAACTGTTTAAAATTTTGGCACAGGACTAGCAATTTTTAGGGGGAGAGGACAACCCCAGTATTTGATTTGTACTTTTATTTTACTGACCTTGGCGGGATGAAAGCAAAGCTGACCAGTGCAGAATTTGAACTCAGAATGTAACGAATCAGAAAAAAATATCACTAAGCATTTTTCTTCATCACTCTAACAATTCAGCCAGGTTACCATCTCAATAATGGTTTATGATACAGGCACAAGGTTTAGCCAATACCACTGACCCATGTATTTGATCAGTACATTATTCTATCATCCTCAAAAGGACAAAAAGCATAGTCAGCCTTGGTGGGATTTGAACTAAGAATCTAAAAAGCCAGAACAAAATACTGCAAAGCATTGTTTCCAGACATTCAACCTTTATAATATCTATCACTGTTTTTATCACCTGATTGATCTGTCCACCTGTCTATCACTGTTTTTACTTCTAGCTCTCACCCAATACACAATTAACCTATACAACCCACAAACACTGTCCACCTCGGTTTCCTCCATTCAACCATTAAAAAAAAAAACAGTTAAATGATTTTTTTCTTACTTTTTTTTATATATATGCTAAGAGTTGCTGAAGCATGGAACAAACTGCTGTTGTTAGTTGTCGGAGCAGTGCATCCTTCAAAACTTCCATGCTTCCTGAGATTCGCCAACACTACACCTGATTTTCTCCCCTCCATACACACGCAAGAATGTATCTGACTCATACACAGTTCACTTCCCAGACATTTGTACATTACTGCATATGCTTTATATGCACTTTTGACAAGCTGTGGTGAACCTGAGCACTGTATACAATAATTTCATTATTATTATTATTATATCTCAACTGCTCCACAGACTAAATTCACTCTTTAGAGAGAAAATATGTCAGAAAAATGCCAATGAGCTTTACGAAAGTACATGCAGTAAAAAAACTCTTTTTAAAAGATCAAAATGCATTTTGACCTATTAAATGTTTCTTATTCAAGAGGTCAAAATTATTTCAATCTACTTTTACCTTCATTTACTTAATTCTTTTTTGCATATATACCTATATTTCAAGAAGTATTACTTAATCCAGGCATAAAACAACAGGTCATGCACTAGAATCTACGTATCTATACACACATTCCATTTCTTTCCAGCACCAGCCAATTACTCCTGTAAAACCATGCCAAAGCAGACACAGAATCATGATGCAGTCCTTGCACCACTGGACCTTGTCAAACCATGCAACCCATGTCAGCATGGTACATGGGCATTTAAATGATGCTGATATGTATATATATATATATATATATATATATATATATATATATATATATATGTAAATGGATGAATGAATTATCCTTTGTTTACAGTTAACATGGAAAATTCAACAAACAGTTACCAGGGTAGCAAAATTCATGCAAGTAACAAGGATGTAGCGACCTATTCAAAGGTAGAAACTCCGGGTTAATGTGCCGTAATTTGTGTAGTATAAGTAAATAAATGGAGTTAAACGTTCTGTTTATCATTTATGCAGTCATCAAAATTGTTATAATGTCTTGTTGTTGAGATAGGTTCTCTTTCTTTCCTGATGACAAGATTGCATTTTACACCGATAATTTTCCACACAAACAGAATAAAATTACCATATTTACAAAATAATCCACCATAAAATATAGGAGAAAGAAAATACCAAAAATTTAAAGATTTCTATTCATCCCACCCAAAGACTTATAATAACAGCATCTGTGAAATAATATTTGTTTGTAGATCATGACACAACATAAAGTAAATATTTGGTCAGGTCAAGGCACAATGTGAAAATGACATGTAGGGAAATAAGGAAGGACGGATTTGGTCCTTCCCCTTTTAAAACATGATGGTAGGATGTGATATTAAAGAGATTTGGTGCTATTTTGAGCAGGTTTAACCACTACATTGTTGGTTTGTGTTGTGTTTGGTGGTGGAAAGAATTCATGGAACTTGCATGGTTCAATGCTTGTTCAATATGTTTGGCAACAGGATATTTAACTGCCACCACCACCACCACCATGCATGAATAAACATGGAATCAAAATAAATATATTAACATGTTTCTTCTGTATGTATGTGCACACACATACACACACACACACACACACAGAAAGGATGTGAATAAAATCTAGGCTTTCAGGTGGTATGACTTAAATGTCAACAGGTAGAATACCTGAGGAGATTAGAGATAATTGGTACATATGTGGATAACATTGAACACAACCTCTACACAGGCAACACAGTCTCTCTCTCTCTCTCTCTCTCTCTCTCTCTCTCAGCACACCGATGTCACAGTCTCTCTCTCTCAATACGCAAACATCATAATTTTTCTCTTTACACACAAGTGTCACAGTCTCTCTCTTTCTACACACACACATAAATCTCAGTCTCTCTCTTTCTCTCTACAACCGCAAACGTCACAGGCTCTCTTTCTCTCTCTCTCTACAAACACATAAATTTCACAGGCTCTCTCTCTCTCCATACACAAATATCACAGTCACACTCTACTCACACAGATGTCACAGTCTCACTCCATACACACACACAGATGTTACAGTCTCACTCCACACACACACACACACACACACACAGATGTCACTGTCTCACTACACGCACACACAGATGTCAGTCCCCCCACCCGCCACTACTACATCATCTCTTTACAGAGATATCAGTCATTGACACATCACCATTATTTTACAGAGATACCTATTTCTTTACTACCCACAAGGGGCTAAACATAGAGTGGACAAACAAGGACAGACAAACGGATTAAGTCGATTATATCGATCCCAGTGCGTAACTGGTACTTAATTTAACGACCCCGAAAGGATGAAAGGCAAAGTCGACCTCGGCGGAATTTGAACTCAGAACGTAACGGCTGACGAAATACTGCTAAGCATTTTGCCCGGCGTGCTAACATTTCTGCCAGCTCGCCGCCTTTAACAGAGATATCAGTCACCCACTCACCATTAGTCTAACTAATCCCCTACCACCACATCACTACATCATATAACAACCACTAATGTTCAGTTAGCCATTTGCTGTTTCCAAATCCAACTGACCAGAGACCTACCTACCTAAACTCTATACTGGCAAAGCTTGGCAGCAAACGTGTACTTCACTCACTGTCACACCTGAGCCAAATGACACTAACTCCTGCAGTGTGAAGTCATCACATAACCAAAACCCTAACTAAGCCCCACTGCAATGGTTTT
Source organism: Octopus sinensis (assembly GCF_006345805.1). Taxonomy (NCBI): domain Eukaryota; kingdom Metazoa; phylum Mollusca; class Cephalopoda; order Octopoda; family Octopodidae; genus Octopus; species Octopus sinensis. The sequence continues at coordinate 18,120,182 of NC_043013.1, forward strand.
TCACTTGCAGCAATGATAGAGTCGAATAGTACATTTGCCTTAGTATGTAGTACTCCTGAAGAGCACTATTTAACTGTTAAGTAGTGGTACTCCCGCAGCCATACTCACAGTTTGAGTGCTCTAAAACTACACTGCCTAGACCTCTCACCCTCCCTGCATGCAACAGATACTCTTTACTCTTACTCTCTTACTTGTTTCAGTCATTTGACTACGGCCATGCTGGAGCACCACCTTTAGTCGAGCAAATCGACCCCAGGACTTATTCTTTGTAAGCTTAGTACTTATTCTATCGGGCTCCTTTTACCGAACTGCTAAGTTACGGGGACGTAAACACATCAGCATTGGCTGTCAAACGATGTTGGGGGGACAAACACAGACACACAAACATACACACACACACATAAACATACACATACACACACATAAACATATATATATATATATATATATATATATATATACACACACACACACATATATATGATGGGCTTCTTTCCATTTCCGTCTACCAAATCCACTCCCAAGGCTTTGGTCAGCCCGAGGCTATAGTAGAAGACACTTGCTAACGATTCTGCCAGCTTGCCACCTTATATATATATATAGCCTTATGTACCCCACAATCTCTACCTCAGCTACTCCTCTACCTTGCACATCACCCCACTGCACCTTATGATATATTTTCCTTCATAAACCATTGCTATCACCCTTGCCTAACCCTGTTCCATGCAGGTATTTTCCATCATTCAACACATCTACTCCTCTCAGGCCCCTCACACTCCTCTTCTCACCCCCTGACCCACTGACCATATCCTCTCTTATGCTCATCTTTTTGTACCTTGAGAGTTTGCTTTGGCACCCCATCACCACCATCTTCATCTTCTCACTACTACACAGTCATCAGTCATATGTGATGAAAGGTAGCCCTGTATCATCCCTCTATTATACTTTAGCTTCTCAAAGCACCTGGCATAAAGCTACCCACCTCACTTGAGTAGATTTTTTTTTTATTCCCTTCTCCATCCTTTTCTGTCTTGTAACTTAAAAGTGACCTCACTGGTACCCATGGCATGCAAAAAAGTACCCGGTACAGACCGTAAGTAAGGTTGGCATTAGGAAGGATACTCAACCATTGAAAAAAAAACCCCCCAAAAAACCAAGCTGACACTGGAGCTCAGTATATTCTGCAGCTTGCTGGAACCTGTCAGACCTTCCAATCCATGCCAGCATGGAAAACGGACAGTAAACGATTGTGTGTGTGTGTGTGTGCCCATTCATATACACATATATGTATAAATGTGTATATGCATGTGTGTGTCTATACACACACAAACACACATGAGATCCAGCTGATCATAGTCTATGGCTAGTTAGCATATATATGGCTTGTATAGAACTAAAAGAAAAAATTCTTGATTAATGAAATTTTTTAATCATTGTATCAGACAGCTTATCTCATATCAAAATTAACGAAGTAATCCTGATAAGATGATAAATGCTATACAACTCCAGGTTCCAAAGTAACTTCTAAGTCACTAAGTATGTGATATATATATATAAGGCAGTATATATGCATATTCGATTTAATATGATATATTGTTTTTTTTTCTTGCAATATTTTTATTACCAGAGACTTTATGTCACACCACCAAAAATATTTATAACTGTTTGTAAATTAAGCTCTTTCATGAATTACACTCAATCAAGGTGAATTAAGATGTACAATGCTCTCTATCCGGTTGATGCATACACACACACACGTGTGTGTGTGTGCCTGTTTTAAAGAAAAGTCAAACTAGAAGATATAACATTATTTGTCAGTAAAATAATAATAAAAAAAATGATGGGATGTATTTAAAGCGATTCATGTCATTAAGTGTATGATTTTAATTATTTATGTCATTAAACACATTTTCATGTTGTGTAATAATTTCGTCCACCACCTTATGATGTTATTTCTGCATCGTTAAGTTGTTGGCAGTGGGGGTTAAGATTGTTGAATATCCCAGGGGTAGAGCAACAAGCAGTTACCCACCCCAGCCTCAGGAAGCTGTGATATATCACTGATAAGACATTGCTTCCAAATTGCTGTCAGACAGCGCTAACTAGTTCTGGAGGTGGGGGGGGGTAGAGTAGGGACAGGATGGTGCTGATGGTGGTGGTGCATTCAACAGCATGAAGAATTTTGTGCCAAAATAGTTTTGTAGTAGAAGAAGAAACACAGAAGGTATTTAATTGTACTGATGTAACGAAGAATTTTCACAACAGGAAGTAGTAGCAAATTTGTTATCATGGAATAACAAGCAGTATGAAGCTGGTGATAATGATAGTGGTGATGGAGGGTGAAAGGGGTGGTGGTGATGGTAGCGATGGGGGTGATGCTGGTGATGATAATGGTGAAGTCATGACAATTGTAATAATAGAACCAGTGGTGGTGATGACAGTGGAATGAAGATGCCCGATAAGAGTGATGATGATGATGGTGACAATGAAGTTGATGATAATGAATTTTGCTGTCAATGATGATGAGAATGATGACAAGGATTTGCGATAACATGATGACTCTCATGTCAATTGAGATAACCAACAATGACAAGATGACAATGTTGATGAGAACGATAACGAAGGCAGAGATAATAGTGTTGGTGCTGATGACAATGATAAACACTGTTTTAACAGGTAGAAAAAGTGTGTGTGTGTAGGCTTGTCTTATATGCATGTGTGAGACACAACACAGATGTATCAAGTACACACACATCGCTGATATAACACACACACACACACAAGCCAACGACAGAAAATGTGGCAGCATGCATTAACTAGAAATAACAACTAAATTACCCTCAAATCAAACATTACTGTTTTTTTTGTAAATGACACATTAATATAATATGGTCCTAGGTACATTGTATCAAAAAATAGGCAGGGTGGACATGGTTGGAATATCTCTGAAGAAAGGACAGGCGGATCAGCACTGACATAGAGAGATAAACAAGGTAAATCTTCTTTTACTTGTTTCAGTCATTTGACTGTAGCCATACTGGGGCACCGCCTTGAAGGGTTTTAGTTGAACAAATTGCTCCCAGGACTTATTCAACCAGTCTCTTTTTCTGAACCACTAAGTTTCAGGGATATAAACACACCAACACCGGTTGCCAAGTGCTGGTGAGGGACAAACACAGACACAAAGAGACACACACAGAGACATACATACATGTGTATATTATATATATATGTCAATCTGAGGATGTCATGTCCTCATTAGGGATTAAATAATCCAAAAATTTCATTGGTTAATCACTATCATATAAGGAGAAAGTCTTGGTGACATATACATATATATATATATTATGACAGGCTTCTTTCAGTTTATGTCAATTAGATCCGCTTTGGAGGCTTTAGTAGAAGATACTTGCTTAAGATGCCACACTGTGGGACTAAACCTGGAACCATGTGGTTGAGGGGAAAAAGGAAAAAAATAGGTATATAAGTATGACCAGAACTTGCATTGTTAACAAAGTGAACATATCACAATGGTTTTGGTAATGCTGTTGTTGAAACAAAACACATTAAACAACAGTGTTAAAAGTGAACAGGACAAGGAACATTCTGAACAAAAGAGATTTAACTAAACAAATACATCACATTGAACAGTGCAAACTGATCGTATTGAATGAGAAAGCATTAAGTGAACAGATCACACTGAATGATGGAATGTTAACAAAGTGAACAGATCGTACTGAACAGGAATTTGAACATCGTTTTTAACAAACTAAAAAAGGAGACAGATTCACTATGATGTTTCAATGTGGGAAGAATGGCAGATTGGTTAGAAATGGTTTGCAATTGTTTAGAGTTTTAGTTTGGTCTTGGAAAAAACAATTCTTTCATATGCACATACCTAAACACACACACACACACAAATATATACATAAAAACTATGATGTTGAAACATATTTCTGGGCAAATCTTTCAAGTATAATTCTATCATGCACCCACATACATTACACAAACATATACACACAAATATACAGATAGGGTATACACATACATGAATACACACACAGGTTACATACACAATTACAAGCAGACAACACACACACAATCACACACACTGATAGAATTCACAGATACATGAATACACACACAACATAACATCTGCAAGCAGACAAACATATGTACAAATATACATACATAACCAAATACACATATACATACCTATCCATATGCACACACAAATATACCACCAACAGACACATCCACATGTGCACATACAAATATGCTAACACATACACACACATATACATATGCACACACACTTACACACATGCACACGCACACACATATATACACATATGCATACACACACACACAAACCAAGTTGATTTCAAAGCACTGCTACCATGAGATATAAAGCGAAATAAAGTTCAAAAAGTGATTCTTTGAACGGTAATTTGATAAAATTTCAGTGAAGCATTGAAAAAAAAAAAATGCTTTGTGTTGAGAGAGAGAAAGTTGTGGAGAATAGATTTATTTTTAGTGGTACCATAAATGATTGTTGATACTGAACGTTCCTCTGGCGACAACAGTGGGTCTTGGCAGAAACACAACTTTGAGCAGAGAACAACCTGAAATGGTTTAGTTTCTGCATTTCAGTAAAACACACAAACAACAGTAGCAATGAGATACAACAGCAACATCTTTAGGTGGGCACTTGGTCAGCTAGAAAGTGCAGAAACTTGCCCACTTTCATGGAGTGAGTGGGGTAAACAACAACATCAATAACGATCCAGTTGCTGCTGTCATTGCTACCAGTCCCACAATCAATAAAAAACTCAATGGCTGGACATGTTTTGGGGACAGATTGCAAACATACAAACAGTATCATTTGTTTGCAATGAATGTGCAAGGGTGAAGACAATGAGATTCTTACAGTTTTTGTTCATCAAATTCACTTGTAAGACATTGGTTAACCCATGGTCATAGCAGAAGACACATGCCCAAGGTGCAATGCAATGGAACTGAACCCCAAACCACATGATTGTGAAGTGGACTTAATAACCATACAGCTACACCTGCACCTGATAAATACAAGTTTCAAAAAATAGTTGTATACAAGTGTCACCATCATACAAACAGTGTTGTTTGTTTTGTTTTGTAATATTCTGCAAAAAAACATGTCTGGTTTGTGAGAGGAAGAGCATCAGCCATTAGAAATTTTGTCTCAACAAACTACTTCTGAGCCATGCAAGCATGGAAAAAGTGTACATTAAAACTATGATGATGATGATGATGCTATATAACAGTTGGTCAACACCAGCATAATGCATTTTACAATATAAAGTTACAGACATTTTACCAAACACTTTTAAAATCTTGATTACATTAAAAATTAATTAAAATAAAAAGGAACAGACAGCTGTCTACTCGTTAGAAATGTAGCGAGGAAAGTGTTAATATTGCATTTCTACTGTAACATCACCATCACATTTTCCCAATAGACTATAGATTTGCCAGAGTGATTACATCAACTGTGGAAATGTATACAAGAGATTTGCCATATATTATATCGATCTAATTTAATATTCTGCAGAATTTCTTCAATTTTTGTTTTTTTACCATGAAATAAATCAACAAAACATTAACTAATTTCCATGGCTTTCATCAATTTTGTGTCAAACAGATGATTCCTGGGAGTATTCTGGCTTATGCTCGCAACCATGCCCAACCAACCAGAAACACCTAGCCATGTCACCATATACAATATGTCAGAGCATGTAACCACATACACTATGTTGGCATACATCACCACAGATCCGACCCAGACAACCAAGTCTCATGTTCTACTCACTGAACACTTGACTTGCTTGAAATAATAGACAAATTTTCCATAAATTACACAACTGCTATAGAAATCGAAGGATACCTAAAATAATGTAGTTTTGACATGACCTTACCACCCACGAATACTTAGACACCTCATCACAAAACATACCAGAACACCAGCCTACAAGACCAACCAATAAAACGAGAAACTGGCTCCATGTCTTATCAGAAGGATTTGATATTTTTGTGATTCCTTATTAATTGGACTTTTGGCAATCACCAATATTTTACAGGTGTCGGAACCCTGCTAAAAATCTTCAGCTGGGTTCATCTATTAATAATAACAATAAAGGTTCCAAATTTTGGCATAAGGGGGAGGAGGCTAAGTCAATTACACTGACCCCAGTACACAACTGGTACTTATTTTATTGACCTTTGAAAGGGATGAAAGGTGAAGTTGACCCTGGTGGAATTTGAACTCAAAACATAAGGATGGATGAAATGCCACAAAGCATTTAGCCCAGCGTGCTAACGATTCTGCTAGCTCACTACCTTTCTACTGGAGGCACAAAGCCTCAAATTTGGGAGGAAGGGATTAATTGATGACATCGACCCCAGTGTTTCACTGGTACTTAATTTATTGATCCCAAAAGGATGAAAGGCAAAGTTGGCTTCAGTGGAATTTGAACTCAGAAGGTAGCAGTGGACGAAATACTGCTAAGCATTTAGCCCGGCATGCTAACGATTCTCCCAGCTCACTGCCTTAATAATAATAATAATAATAATAATAATAAAGCAGTGAGGTGGCAGAATTGTTAGCACATTGGGCAAAATGCTTAATGGCATTTTATAAGTCTTTATGTTCTGAGTTTAAATGCTGCAGAAGTTGACTTTTGCCTTTCATCCTTTCAGGGTCAAGAAAATAAGTATCAGTAGAGACTGGGGGTCAGTGTAATCGACTTACCCTTTCCCCAAGATTGTTGGCCTTGTGCCAAAATTTGAATGCAACAATAATAATTGCTACTATTTATTCAGCTGTTCCAACTTAAAATTGGACACATGTAGCAATCTACTTATCTCAGAGTGTACTAATATAGATTTTCTATCAGCAACCACCTCTAATATACCCAGGTATACTATCCTAGTCGTAACTCTTCCCCCCTGAGTCCACCATCTATCAACAATCACCTCTAATATACAAAGCTGATATATCCAGTGCAATGATGTGTGATTGTTTTCTGCAAGTAATTAGCTCTCTTAAATTATATTTGTATTCCTAATGAAGTGTACCATAAAGAAATAGATTTAATTTATACTGATTCATTAATTGAAAGTAATTAAATGGAAGTAATTAACAGCTTGCCACACCATTCCAAGTCAACTTTCATTCAATTTTTATAGCTAACTGTTGAGATAATTTGTGTCTTTAATTTCTCATTATCTGGTAATTGTTATTGTTGCATAGCCTCTGGTAAAGAAGTATGGTCAATCAGAAATTTGGTACGTAAGTTAGTGGTCAAATATATCTAATCTGATCACAGACCCAACAGTTCAGACAGTCTATGGCTATAACTTGTTTACAACCACACAACATATACAGGCACACAGTAGTTTGTCACATGCATGCACAAGTGTGTGTTTAGTTCAGAATTTAGTTCAGAATTTTGCAGACTATTACTCTGAGTTTGATGTGACTGATCTTCAGATAAAAGTGGACTTTTAAGGAACTTTATAAAAAGCACAGTCAAAACCAGTTGGCAAATCTCTCTATATATAAAGCTGAAGTTGTCTGTGTATGGCAGGTTTGGTAGCCTTCAACTAACACTATCTCCTCCGAGACCCTGCGACGCAAGTTGACCAAAATTGAGAGTATGATAGAAGAAGGCTTGCTCTTCCTTCCGTAGAAGAAAAAAATTCAAATCCGACCATGTTAACACCAAAAATTATTTACATCAAAAAGGTGCTTTTTTTCTATGAAAATCCCTATTTTTTATGATTTTTTGACTGCTGTGTCGCCATTTTTTGGTGTATTTCAACCAGAAAAATGTTCACTTAAAGAGAATAACAAGCTACACAATGCAAAATTTTTACTTTTCAAAAATTCCAATTCTAAAGGGTTGAAACAAACCTGAGCAACGCTGGGCGATACTGCTAGTAATCATTTAAAGCTGATTGGACAAATGGTTGTCACATGTTCAAAATCAATGGGATGTGTTGGGTGAGTTGACTAACCATTGATGAGGGTAATATAAACACAACAAATGAGTCAAATAAAGTTGAATAAAAGAAAGAATATTATGCCTTTATAAAAGATAGATGAAAACCATTCATTTTTGGTATTCAAAAAAAAAAAAAAAAAAAGCATATTCTAAGCATCTTTTTCCTTATTTCAAGTTGAAACTTCTAATTTTGCCATATATTATGAAGAAATGATTATCTCCTGTGATAACTGTCCACTACAGGACATGTATTCTCTTCACCATGTTTTGTACATGTGTACTCATGTACACTGTGTGTGTGTGTGTGTGTGTGTGTGTGTGTGTGTGTGTGTATACACAAGAATGGTTGTGCAGATATAGAATTAAATTTGTATCCACGATGGATCTCTTTTACTATAGCTCAAGAAAACTAATGCTTTAAATGGAATTGGTAAATGCAAACCAAACCGTATAAAATGTAAATCATAAATCCAAAAAAGAAGCACACTCTAAGTTATAGAGCAGTACAGTGTAAGGATGAAGATAGATAGGGCCAGTTAACCCCAGATAACCCCATAAACCAGCTACATCTATCTTTATCTATGTATCTATCTATATGTGTGTGTGTGTGTATATATATATATATATATATATATATATATATATATGTATGTGTATATATATATATATATGTATATATGTGTCATCAACAACTTTGATTTAATATCCACTTTGCCATGCTTGCATGGCTCAGATGGAATTTACTGGAGCAAATTTACTACAGTTGGATACCCTTGCTGTTGCTAACCCTCACCTGTTTCCAAGTATGGTAATATTTCTCCATAACTAAACATGTTTTCAGGGAAGATTGGAAACAAATGACACTAGTTGTCTGATGGTGATACTCACATACAATTAAATTATTGCAGGATGCCAATACAAACAAGCACACACACAAACACACACACACACACACAATGAGCTTCTTTCAGTTTCTGTCTCCCAAATTTACTCACAAGGCTTTGGTCAGCCCAGGGCTATAGTAGAAGACACTTGCCCAAAGTGATATGCAGTGGGACTGAACCAGAAACCATGTGATTAGGAAGCAAACTTCTTAATCACAACTACGTATGTATGTATATATGCCAGCGCCGCCTTGACTGGCTTCTGTGTTGGTGGCACGTAAAAAGCACCCACTACACTCTCGGAGTGGTTGGCGTTAGGAAGGGCATCCAGCTGTAGAAACACTGCCAGATCAGACTGGAGCCTGGTGCAGCCTCCTGGCTTCCCAGACCCCGGTCGAACCGTCCAACCCATGCTAGCATGGAAAACGGACGTTAAACGATGATGATGATGATATATACACATATATACATATATGTGTGCGTGTGTGTGTGTGCGTGTATGTGTGTGAATGCTTACATTTTCTATTAAGAAATTGTACTTATAGCTTTGTGCTTTTGAAGACAGAAGATTCCCTGTTTGGAAAACAGGTGAGGATAAGTGACAGAAACCAGAGTCTGAATAGTAAGCAATTGTCCAGTGCCTACTAGCATGGTAAAACAAGCATAAAATGAATGAGCACATGCACACACACACACACACACACACACACTCTCTTTTACTAGATTCAGTCATTGGACTGTTGCAATGCTAAAGTGCGCAGGCACACACATACACACACACACACAGATACGCACACACGCACATACATATGCACAGTAAAACCTAATTATGAACACATTAACATATATAATGGACACTAGTTAGGCAGTAATTTGTTCAAACTCGTTAAGTAATCATCATAAATGAGCATATTCTTAAATAGTAACATTATACACCATTTTAGCATCAAAATACACATTTTTTTTCTGTAGATAGAGAGGAATTCTTTGAATTGGAATGAGGTCAAGATTTAGTACCAACATTCTGCTCTTTGGGAAAAAGAAAACTATTTTCTAGCTGAAAGAGGAATTTGCCACTAATCAATTTTTAGATTTTGCCATTAATTACAATAAAAAGTTTAGTATTTTTCATTTTTTTTTCTCTTTGGTTTAAAATTTCGAAATGACAAAAAATAGATGTTTGGAAATAAAGACTAAATATTTATTTTTTATAGCTCAAAGAAACTGGAATTTAAACTTTGTCTAAATTAAATGAAAACTATATATATATATATATATAAAGAAAAAAAATCATCCACTTTAAAATAAAATTTTCAGTTGAATTGAAATAACAATTTCGATTTGTTTCTTTTAATCTTTTAACAATCTTAGATTACTGGGAAAACATTTTAAAATAAATCACTCTTTCATTGTTTGTTTTCTTTTTTCTTTAACTCTATTTTAATGATTACTGCAGGTTCGATTGAAGAAAATGCAATTTAAATGAGGTTTTGTTGCAGATATAGATAGGTAAGGGATATCTTGACTGGAGAAACCTCTGTGGCCACTTGATATGCTAAAAATAATAGCCATATTAGATAATATAGTTCGAAGTGCACTTTTTGTAGGAAAAAGATAGGGTGGTCATGAACATTCTGTTCATGATCATAAATTTGCTTGATTGGGGCCAGCCTGGGGTTAAACAATAACAGCAATAACATTGGTGTCGACAAGGGAAAATCTGTTGCCAAAAGTAGCAGTTAAAGTTCCCTCAGATCAGACTGTTCTATTGTGATGAGCTCACTGTACATGCAAGGTAATGTAGTCCTAGATGAGATAGAACAAGGCCCACCTGGAGCACAGCAATAACAACATGGGGATTTATATTACTAACACAGTAGATGGTAGATTTTGTAGAGAGAGGGGACCAAGTATCTTATGGTATTTAGTTATGTCGCTTTACATTTTAAGTTCAAATCTTGACAATAAAATGAAGTACCAGTTAACTACTGGGGGTGAGGTGGGTGGTGGTGGGGGTCATTGGTGACCTGGGTCATTGTTAAACACTTTTACTAATACTACGTCTTTTGATCCACTTGTTCCAGGACTTCTTTTGTTGTTGCTCTTCAGCCCCAGGTCCAAGTCAGTCCTGATTAAACAGATATATGATCAATCATGTTCCAGCCATGGCCATCCCATCTGACCAGTCTTGTCTTTTTATTTAAAACTGAGTTTCATTTACAGAGGGACAATAGAAATACTAATATGATGATGATGATGATGATGATGGTAGTTATGATGGAGGTGGTGGTAATGGTGAGGATGATGATGGAACTGATGATGGTAGTGGTGGTGGTAGTGGTGGCAATGGTGGTGCTATAGAAATAACAACATGGTGATGGTAGGGATGGTTGTGGTAGTGGCGAGGATGATGGTAGTGATGATGATGATAATAGTAAGGGTGATGGTAGAATGGCGATGGAGAAATACTAATATAATAATGCTGATGGTAGTAGGGGGGGGGTGATAATGGTGATGGAGAGGATGTAGACATACCAACACACTGACACAGATGAAGATGGTGAGAATGAGAAAACCACAATATACATACATATGCACACACACACACACTAAAACATAACTTTATATATTTGTGGTCCTCTTTATCATTCTCTCCAACAACAAACAATCATGTTTTACGTTATGTAAAAAAAAAAAAAAAAAAAAAATTATGAAATATCAATGTTAAGAACAACAACATCAACGACAACAATGAAATTATGCAGCAAAGGTTACGCTGCGTAATAACGTTTCTTATTTCAAAACTCAGAGACAATTGACGTTTGGAATCTGAAATTTTAGGCAAAATGGCAAAAATTGATATAATAGCAATGGCCAGCATCTTTTGCTTTGTTAAAAAAATTCATTTGCAGACAGGGTGGAGGTGGGCAGCACCATGATTTATGGGTTGTTGCTGCTAACCACTATTTGGATTAATTGTTAGAAGGTCAGCATCCACAGTTGGGACTACCAGCTAATAGGGCTCACTTCCAAGATCTTAGTAACAGGAGCAGGGATCTGTGGTTTGTTTGTAGTGGCAACAACGTCCACTTGTTCCCATTCACAAATAGAGGTACAAGGAGCATTAAGGAGTAATGTTGCAACAGTCTGAGTTACTACAGACCAGAGACCTGGCCTGGATGCTTGCAGCAGAATTCCCTTTATTTACTAAAGGCTCTGAAGGACAAGGGGGTGGTGGTGTTAACCTGAGCCAGGACAACTACAGTGAAACTCACTAAAGATATTCAAGTGACAGTGTGGTGGTGGTAGACTGGACCAGGACCAATAAAGTGGACTTTACTAAGGGTATGTAAAGACTAGGCAATGGATTAGTCTACCACTCAAACACATTACACATCTATGAGCAAATGAAGGAGCCTCTACATGGTCAATTGAAATAGCTAGAGATGCTAGTTAAGTGCCTTAAATCCTACCCTATTGTCTTTTACACACACACACACACACACACACACACACACATATATATATCACTGTGATCACCGTGACTGACCAGGCTATCAGATGTTGCTACACATCGCTGGTCACAATGTGCTTCACATTGTTTTAGCCTTCAAATGATGCCATCCCGCTGACTAAGCAAGCAGGCCAACAGAAGAAAGAGTGAGAGAAAGTTATGGCAAAAGAGTACAGCAGGGATCGCCATCACCCCCTGCCAGAGCCTCATGGAGCTTTAGGTGTTTTTGCTCAATAAACACTCACAATTGGTGTTGTGTTTATATCCTCATAACTTAGCAGTTTGGCAAAAGAGACTGATAGAATAAGTACAGGGGTTGATTTGTTCAACTAAAACCTTTCAAGAGAGTGCTCCAGTATGGCTGCAGTCAAATGACTGAAACAAGTAAAAGAATATATATACATATATGAATAAACCAATAAAGATTTCTACAAGATAGCTAGATGTGCTTTAAATAACAGCTAAATCCCTCTCAAACCACTTCAAAAACAGAAAGGAAAACACTGGAGAAGAAAATGTTAGCTATACAAAAAGAAGGGATGGTCGTAGCTGGAATGTGTTTGACTACAATGTTTTTGATCAGAGCTGACCTGGGGCTAAGCAACCACAACAGCAACATATGTCATTAAACGCATGCTCTGTATGAGAAGGGGAATGGATAAATGCCACTACATAACAAAAGAAGCAATAGGAAGCAACACATCAGCTCTGGTCATTTTCAGACCAGGACCATGGGCAGGGGTGGGGGGAGGAGAGACATGGGCTTTCCTTTTGTTGGAGACAACAGTGGTCAGGTTTCATCTCTTGATAATGAGGTTCACTGATGCTATGATAGAAGTGTGAGAACAGTAGTGACCTCTAAAGGCAGTGGTTACTCTGATCTGAAGAAAAGATACAATGGTCATGGATGGATTAACTGAACATAAGTCTACTAGATTAGAGGCTGACCAAGCACCAGTCTACAACAGTAAAGACCGATATATTAAGTTTATGAAACTAATTAAAGGTTGGTAGATAAAGCTGGCACCTTTCACTTGAAAGCCTTTACATTCTGATTGTGAAGAATCTCTTCTTTGGTGGAAATAGTTGTTTTTATAGTCCAACCAAATCTGTTCCTCATTTCTATCTCCTTCAATAGCAATGAAAGAACTAGATGATGGTCACAAATCATTGCCAGGAAAATGGCACAAATGAATCTAAAACACTCAATTTCCAGTGACATCATCATCTTCATCATTATGATTACTACCTCTGAGTCAAAGCCACATGTTTTATAGAAGTTTGTACTCAAATTAATCTGGGTGTCATAATCTGGAATTATGATGAATGTTAAAATTGACTCCAGTGGAACTGAAATTCAAAATGTGAAAAGAAAAAATGATGATGGTTATAATTAGCGAGACCCATAGAAATTTCATGTTCTCTGAAATGAGCAACAGGACAGTAAAATATGTTTATAATAAAAGTGACTATCTAAATCATTATATTGTTGTACCACTATCCTATTATATATATATACTATATATATATATATATATATATATATACATACAAATTAAGAGGAATGACCACTAAGTGGACACCTAATATGCTAAACATACTTAGTGGTCATTCCTCTTAATTTGTATGTAACACAATTTTTAATCTTCGGATTTATTAAATATGCTAAGCCACTGGTTTTAATTGATTAATATCAATTTCTACCCTTATTATTTAATTTTATACATACACACACAAACACACACACATATCAATTTGACATCCACTTTGCTATGCACGCATGGGTCAGATTTTCTGTGGCCAGATGCCTCACACACCTGTCACCAACCCTCACCTGTTTCCAAGTAAATTAGTATTTCCTCTTGACCAGGCATGTTTTCGTGGTAGATCAGCAAAGGAAGCTACTTCCAAATTTCCACACAAGGCTTTGGTTGGCCCAGGGATATAGAAGTCACTTGCCCAAGATGCCATGCAATGGAATTGAACTTGAAACCATGTTAACTGATATAAAATGTAGGTATGATACAAGTATGTTTGTTAAAATCTAACCCAGTGGTTCTCAACCAGAGTCCTTATGCTCCTTGGGGGATGGGGTTCCATATAAGATTTTGTTGTTAAAAATTTATTTGCAAAAAATTGGTTATCCTTCTACAAGGTACAAAATATTTAAACAATTTCGTGCATACAATTCCAAATAATATTCAATTTTAAAAATAAAATTGTTTCTTTTAAAATATCAAATGGTTAGGCAAGTACATCCAAGTAAAATAGGAATCAAAGGGGTTCCATAGGTAAAAAATGGTCGAGAAATTCTGAAAACTAATATTTCTGCTTGTTTTTTTTGCACTACAAATACTATTCTTACTTCACATTTATCAACAATTCTTCAGTTTTTTTTTACGTTTTCTAATATAGTTTAAAATAAAGCAATTGTTCAACACAAATGCACAGATGTGGGGACACCCACACAAAGATGTGATGTATATATTGACACGTACTTGGACATGTGCATACACATATGGATGTAGATATACACAGAGACACAAACACATAGGGAAGTGAACACATATGAACATATATACATATGTATACACACACACACACAGATATGGACATACCGACATGAGGAAGCAGATACACATATATATTTCTTTACTACCCACAAAGGGCTAAACACAGAGGGGACAAACAAAGACAGACAAAGGGATTAAGTCGATTACATTGACCCCAGTGCATAACTGGTACTTAATTTATCGACCCCGAAAGGATGAAAGGCAAAGTCGACCTCGGTGGAATTTGAACTCAGAATGTAATGGCAGACAAAATAAGGCTACGCATTTCGCCCGGCGTGCTAACAGTTCTGCCAGCTCGCCGCCTTTGAAGCAGATACACATATAGACACACAGCGACTTGAACCCACATGTAGATGCAAACACATGTATAGATACATACACAATGATGGAACACTGGCAAACATACAGGCACAACCACACATGAATATATGGCCTCCCTCCATGGTTACACATACATACACAAGAAAGCAAAAACAGACATGGATGTAGACATACATGCACGCACACTATGTGTGCGTGCATGGACACAGACATACACAAACACATGGTCATGGACACACACAGAAACACACGCATACAGTTTCTTTTGTGCAAACGTGCTAGTGATACACACCTGGGGAAGGTAACAACAAGTCCTGGCTGCATGGTTAAGGTTTCTGTGCTTTGCGTCTGGGAAACGTTTCTTCTTGCAAAAATCAAAGCCAGATTCTCCAAAATTAACCCCACCGCAAAAGCACTGGAAACAACAAATCACTGGTCACAGAATCTCCATGGTACTTCCGTCCGACTCTCCCACTCTGTTTGTCTGTTTGTGTATCCCAAAGCTACCAAAAATGTCAGGCCATCTAAGTTAAAGGACTAAAACATTCAGATGACCATTTCATCACTGTATTTGTTAGTGGAGAGAGAGAGAGAGTGAAGAGGGAAAAAAGAGGAGTGAGAGTGAGGAAGCCAGAGAGAGAGCAGAAGGAGAGTGAATCAGCAAAAGGAGAGAGGAGTGAATGAAAGAGAGAGAGAGAAGAGAGGGTGTGAGAAGAGGGAGAGAGAAGACTGATAAAAAACACCTCTCCAGTAAACCTTGAAGTGATGATACAAGGAGTGTGTGTGTGTGTGTGTGTGGTGTATATCTAACCTCAAAACCTCAGAGGATAATATGGTTTAAGTAGATATGTTTTGATTGGGAGTTGAGCTGATAATAACAACAACAAAGATTATAATCAACTCACTAGCAATAAATCATTAGTCGTAGTGGTGGAGGTGGTGGAGGTGGTAGTGATGGTGATAGTGATACTGGTGGTAGTAGCAGGAGTGGCCGAGGTGGTTGTAGTGGTAATAGCTGTAGTAGTGATGATGGTGGTGGTGGTGGTGGTAGTAGTAATAGAAAGTCAGCTAGCCGAGATTTGCTCTGGGTCAATATATTGTTGTTATTTATGTGATGGCAATGTTATTTATAATTGCAATGTTAGCAACATATGTATGCATAGATGCACGCATGCACACGTGCATATATATATTGAGAGAGAGAGAGAGAGAGAGAGAGAGAGAGAGAGAGAGGTACAGGTAATCAAATTCTCAAGCCAATGAAGCATGCTGAGAAATTATCAGGTGAGGATGGGTGTTGGCCTTCCAGATAAGGAGAGATTTGTCCTCACCACCACCTCCCCCTCTTACCATCCCTGATTTAAGCTATACGTGACAGCATCAGAAAAAAACAAAATCCATAAAACATAAGTAATTTCAGGCTTTCTAACAGAAAGCAAAATAATGTACTTATAAATTGCATGTGTCCTTTGTTGAATCATAACAGCTTGACAGAAGGGTAAGTTGAAACGGGTGGTTTTATTAATGAGAGTTTGAATTTTAGCTGCTATCTCTTTCTCTGTCACACACACGTGTATGTATGTATATATATATATATATATACATATATATATACACACATATATATATATACATATATATATATATACATACATATATATATACACACATATATATATACACACATATATATATATACACATATATATATATACACATATATATATACTACACATAAATATATATACATATATATATATATACATACATATATATATATAACATACATATATATATTATATACATATATATACTATACATACATATATATATAACCTATATATATATACTATAATATATCATATCTACTCTATATAGATACATAATATATATATTATACATACATACACAAACGTGTATGTATGTATATATATATATGTTATATTATACACACACACATATATGTATGTATATATATGCATATATGTATGTATATATATTTGTATACATGTATGCATATATTTGTATACATGTATGCATATATTTATACACACACACACACACACATACACACACATATAAGGAAATTAGGACAAGGTAGAAAATGCTAAAATAATTTTATCATGAAGAACATTTTAGTACCGGTTCCAGTCTTTGCAACTTTTTCAACATAGAGTAAAGCATGAAAAACAAACTGTGGAAAAATTAAATAAAATGTTTTTTTTAAAAAAATATTTCCATAGTTTTCTAAAACATGGGACATTTTTCTCTTTTCTGTCTCTCTCTCTCTCTTACTTTTGTGAAGGCTCGGTAGGTAGGTAATAGCAGAGCTGAAGAAATATTTATGAAGGATGTAGGTTCTGGATTTTGATTGGAAGCAGTATTTGGATGACCGCTTCATTCTTTGGCATGAAATTATAGAGAGACATAAAGAATTTCAAGCACTTCTAAATAGACTTGACATAAACATTCAATTTACGATGGAATATAGCCATCAACAATTTCCATTCCTCAACATCCTCATTAAGAAACCCAACAACAAAATCGAAACAGACATATACTATAAGCCTATGGACTCCAAGCAATATCTACCATTCAACTCATGCCATCTCAGACACTAGAATGAATATCCCACTCAACTCGGCAAAAAGGATTTGTACTATAGTTTCTAATACAAACACCAGGGATACACAACTACATGAACTAAAGGATACACTCATCAGGTTTAGCTCCTAGTATGATATATATATATATATATATATATATATATATATATACACACACATACACTTTTGATTCAGATCGTAGACAGACTGCCAAAACCAATGATGAAGTCCTAAGATGGCAAAAGCTGAGAACATTTTATTATAAATACTGTCAAAAAGAGAAAATTAAAATATTTTGGAGATTAATTAAAGAAAATGGTTTGTAGACTCTGTTAGAAATGAATGAGAAGAAGGAAAAGTGGGAAACCAAGAATGACGTGGTTGGGTAATATGAAGAATTGGACAGACTTACACAGTAAATGTATAAAGATGGAACAAGAAAGACTGAGATGGTAATACATGGCACTGAATTTGCTGGCTGTGGAAAATACCTAATAATGGTACTTGAGTTTAATTTAGGGACAAGGACAGCAATTTTGAGGGAAGGGGCTTCGTCGATTACATTGATTCCTGTACTTGATTTTATTGATCCTGGAAGTATGAAAGGCAAAGGTGACCTTGATGGGATTTGAAATCAGAATGTTTAAAGCCTTAACAGCCAGGAAAGCAGAAGAATTGGTATAAAACTGTTTAATGAAATTCTAATTGTTTTTTGTCTTTGGTCAGTAAGTGTTATTTTCTATTTGCTTCTATCAAGAAATCAAAAGAAATTACTACTATTCCTTTCAAACTTTGCTTTTGTGAGCCTGGACATCAATGTTTCCAAACTGACTTGTTTTCCATTACATTTCAGACAGATTCAGTGCTGACTTGCTAAAGCAGAAATATCGCTACAGCAAATATTCCGCTCAATACCACAGACTTGGTTGTTAGTTGCTTGACCATAACCACTTGAGCACGTCCCTTGATGGTTGAGAATATGTGCATCTCTGATCATAAGCAAGAGTGGGAGGGCGGGGAGCATCATAACCATGTGTCCAGAGGGATACTTTGAGGTCTGAATAAATGTAACAAAAGCAAAGTTTGAAGGAAATATTAGCTATTTTTCATATTCTCTAGGGGTAAGCAAAAAGGAAACAGTGGTTGCTACGCAAAGTCAAAAACTGCGTTACACAGTGTAATCTGGTATTGGACTCTGAGAGATATAACTAAATACATATTTGTTAGGGAGAACAGACATTTGATTCAATCAGTACCAGCAGATCACTGGTATTACTTTCCCATCTTTTTAGATTAAAACCCAAAGGGGTAAAAGAGACAAAATGGAATTTTCCATAATTAGAATCCCTGAACTCAGAGGGATGAAAATATAATAAATACTGCAAGTTAATATATTTTGGCAGACTATCACTTCTGGCACCACTCATTCCCGAAAGCAAAGATATTAAACTGTAAAGAGACTGCTGTTCCTTGAACCATTTTTTCATAGTATTCTACCAGTAAAACTGATTAATTTACAAGTGAATCAGACAAATTAGATAAACACTTGAGTAGCGCCGACAGAGAGGATATTACAATGGTAATCTCTTGGAGTATTACCAATATAGCATTAGTAAAAGATTAACTATCACACTCTGGACAGCAAGTTTTAGTTTACTAAATTTCTTTCTTTCTTTTCTTTTTTCTTAACCCAAAGAAAACAACAAAATTAAGCAGGTTAGACAGATTAGCTTCACACCTTCGCCTCGGCTCCCATCCCCCACCCCCCACCCCCCACAAAATAAAACATCTCTAAAAATTCATTATTCACACCTCTTCTACCATTACCATTATCTTATTATTATGGTAGCGGTGGAAGTGGTAGACCCCCCCCCCCCGTAAACCAAGAACAATGACTTCATCAGTTGGTCTTAAATCATTTTTCTCCCCAAACCACAAAATCACTACACACCATCCTCCCTCTTCCCCATCACCTAATGCACAACTCTCTTTCCATCTCTCTCTCTCTCTCTGTCTCTCTCAAACCTACAGCCAACTTTCAACAACATAATTAACTCACTAACCAATTAATTATGAATTCTCATAATAAGGTCTGGTAATGAACAACAAGGTGAGATTATCTAACATGGATACAAGTATGACTGCATGGTAAAGGAGTTTGATTAGTCATTAATCATGTAATTTTCAGTTTAATATCAGTACATTGCAACTTTGAGTGAGTGTCTTCTGCCACAGCTTAGAGTTCATTGATCCAAGTCATTTGTTTCCGTGCCGGTAGCACGTAAAAGGGCACCATTCGAGCGTGATTGTTTCCAACGTTGCCTTACTGGCACCTGTGCCAGTGGCATGAGTAAAATGATTCTAGCGAGGTCATTGCCAGTACCGCCTGACTGTCTCCCATGCCGGTGGCACATAAAAAGCACCCATTACACTCTCAGAGTGGTTGGTGTTAGCAAGGGCATCCAGCTGTAGAAACTCTGCCAAATCAAGATTGAAGCCTGGTGCAGCCATCTGGTTCGCCAGCCCTTAGTCAAAATCGTCCAACCCATGCTAGCATGGAAAGCGGACGTTAAATGATGATGATGATGATGATATAACAAATATATACGTTTTATTTATTATTTTGCACATTACTTAATCATCGGTATATTATTGTTATTTTATATTTAATATTTCTATTATATGTAATTTTCTAGATGATGTAATTTAATTTTTCATTTTGAATTGATAAAAGGTGGTTTTTTTCTAATTTGATATATATATATATATATATATTATATTTTGTGAAATTTGATTTAGTATTTCTAAATTGAATTTTTGCCTGTAAGTTAGGAATAATATTCCCTCAAATTATTATTATTATTATTATTATTATTATAATATATATATGTATGTCTGATGATGGCTTAGCTGGCAAAAACTTCAAAGTCACTGTCAACAATGAGTCTAGGACATTTACCCTCCATGGACAATAACCCCCACCCCCATCCAAGGACAACAGATGATGATTTAGAACTATTGGAGAGGGGGTAACTACTGGTGGGGAGTGGTAATTGTCCTAGGGATAGTTGTTGTTGTTGGGGTGGGGGTAATTGTCTGGGGGTGGGTTAATTGTCCTGATATGGTCAACAACATGCTTGTATAAGAATAATAAATTTGTACTCTGCAAAAGTATAGAGTAAACCATCAGATTAATGCAAAATTGCTTTTATTAAACTGGACATAAAAATAAACATTAAGGATGAAAGGCAAAGTCGACCTTGGCGGAATTTGAACTCAAAACGTAGCGGCAGACGAAATACCTATTTCTTTACTACCCACAAGGGGCTAAACACAGAGGGGACAAACAAGGACAGACAAACAGATTAAGTCGATTACATCGACCCCAGTGCATAACTGGTACTTAATTTATCAACCCCGAAAAGATGAAAGGCAAAGTCGACCTTGGCGGAATTTGAACTCAGAACGTAGAGACAGGCGAAATACTGCTCAGCATTTCGCCCGGCATGCTAACGGTTCTGCCAGCTTCTTATTATAGCCTCACACTAACCAATGCCTTGTATGTGGATTTGGTAGGCAGAAACTGAAAGACAATCATTGTGTGTGTATGAGTTTGTTTGTTTATATCTTGCTCATTTCAAAGCCATGTGGCGTATGAGCTCTATTACTTGAAAAATAGGTAAGGGTATCCAGCTGTAAAAACAATGGTTCGATAATATATTTATCTAACTCATGCTAGCATGAAAAAAATGGACATAAAACTGAACAAACACCTACTCATATACACACACACACCAACATAAATAGTGGGAAGAGAGAGCCATGACTGTTTACAGGATCTCTAAGACTTGGTGGGAGGGATAGACAAATGTATCCTTCAAACTGGAAAACCAGTCTGCATGACTGCGACAGAATGGACTCTGTTAAAGACATCCAAAGTGCCAGGTGGTGGTGTTAAGCTTGATGATGGATTAAGTCTACCACCCGTGTAAGCTATGGTGGGATTTGAAGCTAGAATGCAAAGAGCTGGGGCATATATTGTAAAGTATCTGGCCTGGCATTCATACAGTTCTAACTGGTACTTTATTTATTGACTTCTAAAAAGATGAAAATAAAGTTCTTCTTAACAGGATTTGAACTCGGGGAACAGAGAGTCAGAACAGTTACCACAAGGCAGCCATTCTGATCATGTGCTATTGATGGCTGGTTCATCCAATTCTTGTGTAGCAAGAGCACTCAGTACCAGCTGAGCACTGGAATTGTTTTAATCAACTTAGCTCCTTCCCAGAAATTGTTGGCCTTGTGCTAAAATTTGAAACAAATCATTTAAGTCCCTTTAACCATGCTGGCATGGGTTGGATGATTTGATAGGTATTGATGAGCCAGAGAGCTGTGTTGAGCTGAATGTTCATCAACTGGATGCCTTTCCTAACACCAACCACTTTACACAGCGCACTGGGTAGTTATTTTCATGGCACCAGCACTAGTGAGGTTGCCTAGTACTTATAAGACAAAGCCCCTTAACTGAATGGGGTATAGTATTGAAGGATGTGAAAGTATGAAAGCAGGATAAGAGCAGGTGTTTTGCTGAAGAGCTGAACACATGGCTTCCTCAGCTGGAAAAAGAGAAAGTGAGATCATTTATTCATGTGTAAGGTAGAGAGTGAATGCGTTTCTGAACTATAGTTTCACTTAACAAGGTCTTCTGGTTGACTGATCACCATTGTGGATAAACAAGACAGGACTTGTAAATTGTGTCAATTGTGATTGACCTCTCCACATATCTAATGTATGAATGTATTGACTTCCTTTATATTTATAATGTGCGTGTGTGTGTGTATGAGTGTGGTGTCAAAGGTGACTAAAAGGTTTAGCACTAAGGAGGGTATCTGGCAATAAAACACCTCAAAATGTCCCATCCAGCAGGGAAAAGTGGACATAAAAAGACAATGATGCACAAAGTGCATTCAAAAAGTATCTGACCTTAGGGCATAAGGAAAACAATTTCGTATATTTCACAAATTTTATTTAATCACCCTCAAAATACTCTCATTCAAAGTTTAAACGCTTCCCTCAGCAGTTTGCTTCTGGTGGTAATACCTCTGGAAAGTTATGAAGCTCCACAGTTGGTTTTTTTCATAATTTCCTCTCAAGACTCAAATTGCTTCCTTTCAGCACGGTTTTCTGTTTGGGAAAGAGCCAGAAGTCACATGGTGCCAAGTTGGGAGAATAGGGAGACTGTCGAACAAGTGGTGTGTTGTTCTTGACCAGAAGTGCTTCAAAAGTACTCAACTTTATTTTTTCACAGACACTCTCTGCATGCAAAAATCCTCCATTAAAATGGAATGATTCATACACTGTTCACTTTCCTGACATTTGTACATAATTCTATGTACTATACATGCACCTTTGATAAGTTGTAGAGCACCTGAGCACTGTACACAATGATTTCATTATTATTATTATTATATCCTCCATTCTCTTGTTATATTATCCCTGTATTAATCTTATGCAAAGGTGTTCCACATATGTATCCAGCCCTGGACTATACCCTACTGTAGGATAACGTGGTAGCCAAATAAAGACATAAGGACTCTTAAATGCATGTTATGAGGTTTTCACCTGAATTATACTGAATACATATATATATACACACACATTATATAATATATATATATATATATATAGTATATAATATATATATATATATATATATGAAAGAATGGAGTTGAACGACTAGTTAACAAATGTCCTTTATTCTCGACATATGTTTCGAAGGCTGCATATTCCTAATTCCGAAGGAATAAGGAGTACATTATGCAGATTTCTCATCAGGAAAATCAAGGAACTTATGTCGACATCAAAATGCACAAAAACCTTTTAGCTGACCGCTCTCAAGGAGTCCATGGCGATAATGAGTGTCTCTTTATAATGAGTGACGTCAGAGTGGCTGACGATACCCAGGTATCGGTTATCTTTCGATGATGATCCTTAATAAGATAATTCATTCAATTACTCAAATATATATATATATATATATATATATATATATATATATATTATATATATACATATACATAAGGCACTGTGAAGTGCAACATACAACCAAAGATCAAGATCGTAGTGGATTTTATGCTCTATTCTAGTACCCAGTGTAGCACAATGAGGGGCACCAACCTTGGGATAGGCTAGTGTGCAGAAAACAAGGCAAATAATAGAAACAGTAAACAGAAGACAGGTGTGGTAGTCAATGCTTTAAAGAACGTGCACACATTTCAGTAAAATGCAGTAATAATCATATAACAGTTGTAGAAACATTATGCAATCATGCACTCAACTTCACCACTGACTCAAAACACACACACACACACACACAACAACAAGCTTATAGTATACAATGCTCAGGTGTACTGCAACAATATATATGTTTGTGTTTATCTATGTGTGTATTTGTTATACCAAAAGTTGACAATCTGCTCAGAATTTCATCCTAGGTTGTTCATGGTGGTGAAACTCAGAGCAGAGTGCCAACTTGAGATACAATATACACATCGTTAGGAAGGGCATCCAGCTGTAGAAACTCTGCCAGATCAAGATTGAAGCCTGGTGCAGCCATCCGGTTCGCCAGCCCTCAGTCATTTGTCCAACCCATGCTAGCATGGAAAGCGGACGTTAAACAATGATGACATCTCGCTACTGTACCCAACAAATTGTGTTCTACATCAGAAAGTGTTTGAACTATGTAAAAAATATTTTTGATATATTTCATAACTCTTACAATCCAATGAGGCGTGAAGATGGTAATTGGAAAGAAGCAGGTTAGATGCAGCTGAATCAAAGAAAGCATACACAATACATTGGTAGGTATGAGGGGGAGGGGGAAAGAGAGAGAGGGAGAAAGGGAAGAAAATCTATCTTTCTCTCTCATCATCATCATCGTCGTCGTTTAACATCCGCTTTCCATGCTGGCATGAGTTGGACGATTTCACTGAGGACTGGCGAGCCAGAAAGCGGCACCAGGATCCAATCCGATCTGGCAATATTTCTACAGCTGCATGCCCTTCCTAATGCCAACCATTCCGAGAGTGTAGTGGGTGATTTTACGTGCCACTGGCACGAGGGCCAGTCAGGTGGCACTGGCATCGACCACGCTCGAATGGTGCTTTTTAATGTGCCTCTGGCATGAGAGCCAGTCAGGCGGTACTGGTAACGATCATGCTTGAATGGTGCTTTTTACATGCTATCGGCATAGGACCAATCAGGCGGCACTGGCATCGACCACGCTTGAATGGTGCTTTTTATGTGCCACCAGCACGGGTGCCAATTAGGCAGTAATGTCATCAGTCATGACTGTTTCACTTGCTTCAAAAGGTCTTCGCAAGTGTGGTTTATTGTCCAATGATTGAAGGGTACTCTTAAACGGGCTGATTATGCTGCACTGGCATAGGCCACGGTTATGGTCTCACTTGGCTTGTTGAGATACAAACACACACACACATATATATATATATACATATATACATTATTTATTCTACTGATTGTCACATTTGGATGTTCATTTTAAACAGTACCACATTTTGGTCTAATATTCTCTACAACATCAAATTTAGCCTAATCAATCTACAGACTATTATATTCTATTGAACATCAATTTGATAGATCACTAATGTGAACTTATTAAACTATTTGTCTGCTTCAAACAAATCTATTTCAAATCTTTATGTACTGTTTAATTTCCTCTGTGTTCTGATTCCATAACATGTATATAATCATGCACTGATGCACATCACTTAGTGGAGAGTATATACTTGAAGTGAATATAAGTGTTAGGGTCGATGGGGGAATGAGTAGGACATGGTCCATCAGGCCAGTGAGAAACCAAGGAAACTCGTAGCTGTTATTCAATTTCTGGCTGGTCAGCTCTGACTCAGCAGATCTATGATCAAAGGTATTCCAGCCATGGCTATCCAGTCTTCAATTTTAGGCAGTGTGTCTAGGGTCATATTATCTTATTTACCTTTTGTTATTGTTTAACTTTAGGTTAGGTCCTATGGTACTCCATCTTTCACCACCCAGGAATGGCTGTGTGGTTAGAAGTTTGTTTCCCAGCCTCATGGTCCTAGGTTCAATCCCACTGAATAGCACCCCGAGCAAGTGTATTCTACTCCTGAGCAAATCCAAGTCTTGTGAGTGGATTTGGTTGACAGAAACCAAAAGAAGCCAGTTGTATTATTCTTAAACAAGAATCAAAGGTGTGGCTGTGTGGTAAGAAATTTGTTTCCCAACCACATGATTTGGGGTTCAGTCCCACTGCAGGATACCTTGGGCAAGTGCCTTTTACTATAGTCTCAGGCTAACCAAAGCCTTGCGAGTGGATTTGGTAGATGGAAACTGAAAGAAGTCTATATCATCATCATTATCGTCACTTAACATCTGCCTTCCATGCTGGCATGGGTTGGATGGTTTGACAGGAGTCAACCAGGTAGAAGACTATACCAGACTTCTGTGTCTGTTTTGGCATGGTTTTTACAGCTGGATTCCTTTCTTAACACCAACCATCCTGCATATATATGTATGTATCTTTGTGTCTGTGTTTGTCCTCCATTACCGCTTGACACCCGGTGCTGGTGTGTTTACGTCCCTGTAAATTAACAGTTTTGCAAAAGAGACCAATAGAATTAGTACCAGGCTTTTAAAAGATAAGTACTGGGGTTGATATATTCCACTAAAAATTCTTCAAGGCAGTGCACCAACATCATTTAATAAAAGCACATTACTTTCAGTATTTGAATACTATTTTTTTCCACCTACTTTTGCAGTTATGGTGCATGCTTGTATCATCATCATCATCAACCACCATCACCACCACCACCTAATGATTCTGTAAACTCCCCACCATTATGACAATGGTACAATGTACTTTATGACAATTTTGGTAGTAGGCCAGAAAATTTCAGGGGTGGAGCTAAGTCGATTATATCGACCCCAGTGCTCAACTGGTACTTATTTTATTGACCCCAAAAGGATGAAAGGCAAAGTCGATCCTGATGGAATTTGAACCCAGAACGTAAAAATGGACAAAATGCTGCTACACATTTTGCTTGGTGCACTAATGATTCTGCCAACTTGCCACCCGCACCACATTTATGATAATAATAATAATAGTAATAATAAATAAGTAAATTTTTTTTAAATGCCACCAAACTCTCCAGCAACAAAATTTTGCAGGTGGTTAGTAAACATTGTTAAAACAGTGCCAATAGCAACAGACAGAGTCAAGGTTGCCGGAGGAACAACTGTGAAGGAGATTTTATGAATGAATCAGTAAATGTTTGCCAACAACAACAAACTAGAAAGGTTAAAAAAAAAACCAAAAATGTTTCCTGATAACTTTCTCCGAATGAAGAAATCTTCCACCGGAGACACTTAGAGTGCGGGGGGGGGGGAGTAGGGGAGGAGAAGGAAGGGTTTTGGTGGACTTAGTAAGTGGTAAAAGAAAATACCTACCTATCTATCTCTCAGTACACACCTACATACTTCAACACACACCTACCCACCTCAGCATATTCACACCTCATTATGCACCTGCCTACCTCACTACACATCTAGCTATCTGAACACACACCTATATGCTTCACTGCACATAGCTACATACCTATCACAACACCCATGCACCCACCCCATCATACACCTACTCACCCACCCATCTGCTCACCTCACCACACACCTACCTTTTCTTCTCATTACACCTTAGTTAGGACTAAAACCGACTTCTACAATAATTACCATTTTCTGCTTTAAATGAATTTGCTGTGATTGAAGGTTAGAATGAATTTTATGGTCTTAATGGTGGATTGTTGGCATTATTTGGTGTGTGTGTCTGTGTGTGTGTGTGTGTGTGGATGGATAAGCACTATCCCATTGTGTGAATGCATGAATAAGTGCCACCCCGTTGTAAAATGTAGGCTCAGGGGTAAAAACAATCACAAGACTATGGGGTTTGGCCTTTATAGCAACTTTGAGGGGTTTTCATTCCATGCATGATTGAAATTTTGGTAGTAAAAGTCAACTTAGGTGAACTCAGGTCTAAGGCAAGGCTTGTGTTTACTGTAGTTCTAAGGTAAGGTACAAGTATTTATTGTAGCTCAAAGGAAAAGCTCAGGTGTTTACTGCAGCTTTAAGGTAAGGAGGTAGGATTATAGGTGAACTAAAACAAGTTGGAAATCTCCAATCTAGAGACAGAGCTTCACAAGAAGTTGTCTTAGATTTTGTGGTAATCCTTTTCTTTCATTTCAGGTGAGAAAGCTTGAAGAAATCATTTTGTTATGATATTTCTGTCTGGTATTTATAGCACAACTACAAAGTACACATATTCCATCAGCAGCCTGAAACTGGGTTTGTAGATGAGACAGCAAAAAGAATTTCTTCAACTTTCAATTGAAAGTGTTAAAAAGAAAAAAAGAAAAAAAAAAGATTAAAAAAAAAAAGAAAAATGGTAAAAAAGATAAAGGCATTCTCTAATTAGAGTGAAGAATTGTAGCCATAAACGTGTTTTTATACCAGAAAGTAGTCTATGGAGTAGAAGGTGTGCCAAAAATTTTCAAGAATTGAATTAGTTGTGGAAATGAAAATAGTTTTATTATTTTTGGATGCAATCAGATACAAGTTACAAGTTGGAACTTCATTCTAAGGTTCCAGTTCATGTTGCAGGGTAGTAAGAAAACAAGAAAAACAAAACAACCCTCGAATGAGAGTGAAAACTGGAGAATTTGTAGAATTTGGCAAGAGGTGCTTTACGAGTGCGGGAGAGAAAAAGGAAGGTGGTTGAAAGAAGTACTTTGGAAATCTACCAAAATCAAATCGAAGAATTTTGTCTTTGATAAAGATTCCCCATTTCCATGATGCTGTTGTTGATATTAGTGTTTAGTTTCCTGACCAGCAATTATTGAGTGGATCTAGATATAATTAAAGGTATATTATCAAAGATCTTCCTCTTGTCTTTGTCATTTGGAGTGTCTAGAACTGATGAAGAAACAATGAAGCGCAGATATTCCTCGGAAAAGACATAATACACCAAACAATAAAATGACCAGCATAAGATACCGAAAGAGGAAAAGCTAGGCCTTTATAAGACAGTAAAGAGAGATTTGAAGAAAATTTAGCTGCTATGCCTAGCATATTGGTTAACCACAAGGAGGTTTCACTGTGGTCTTGTCATTAACATTGTTGATTAGCTTATTGTCCAGCAAGATAGCAAAGATTAGAGAAAGATAGTGAGGCTGGGAAAATGAAAATGAGGTCAGAGGTCGGGGAGTACAGTCATCCCTTGGTGCAGGGGTGAAAGGGCACAAATTTGATCTAAATTATCATACTTTTTATTTAGAGGGGTGGGTGGGACATTAAAAATGTCTTTGAGCCCCTCTTGTACACAGCACATATCTACATGCTTCCACTCAAGCATTTCAACAATTTCTCTCTCTCTCTCTCTCTCTCTCTCTCTCTCACACACACAAACAAACAAACAAATATTGAGTGTCTTCTATAATTGTCTCTTTTTCTAAACCAAAATATTCAGAATTAGGAAAAACATTTTAATTTATTCAGCAAATTAACTTTCAAATCCCTCCAACATGCATACAAACATACACATACACGCACACAGTAATATACATACACTCTCACATATACACATGTCAACATACAATTACATGAACACCAACACACATTTTTTAAAGAAAAAAATGGAAATAAATCTTTGTGAAAGACTCAAGTATGGAAGGAGTAGTGGTGTTATTTCTGAGTGTGTACATGGGTGGGGGAGAGAGAAAGAGAGAAGCATGTGGGTATGTATGTGTATGTGTGTGTGTATATATATATATATATATATATATATATATATATATATATATATATTATCTGAAATATATATAGTATATAGCCATCAAGGTTGATCTTACCAATTGGTTTCGTGCAAGGAATACAATGGAGTATTAGGTAACAATCTAATTATATAACCTTATGCTCATCAGAGTTAGCTTATATGGAAGGGAATATGGCAACTGCTCTCGATTGTGTATGTATATACACTCACACACACACACACATCGTAGAAGGACCTTTTCTAGGTCCCTCCTGCCAGCAAGTGAGCAGGGCTATCCCTGAAAATGGTTGCTAAGTCACTCACAGTGCTTCTGCCGAATCCCTCCATTGCTACATCTGAAGATGATGCAACCAATGGCCCAAGTTGTTAGGCCTGTATGCTTCTCTATGCTCCCATCGCTGTAGGACTTTTACTGTATGTCCAGGTACCATTCTGAGAACGCAAAAAGCTCTTGTCTGTGAATCTGCTTTGAATGGATGTTTCGGCAGAATCAGCAATAACACCAGTGGCACAACAGAGGTGGAAATGACCAGAAGACCAACTTTTCCTCATGTTTTTATACAAGTTTACTTTCTCCTACAAGTAAATTCTAATGAGAACTAGGGGTCCTTCAGAGTCACACATACTCATCTGTTGGATGGCTGAAGATTCTATAGAGTTCATCCATCCTTAAACTGGTTTCGTTTTACCTCCTGTAGGGTGTCTAATGAAAACCAAGTTTCTTACCAAGCAGACTCCGTAGTATTGCCAGTTCAGTTGTTAATGGCCTGACCAGACAACAGGTTGTCTTGGGTTAAATGTTACCAGTAGTACTAAGAGTGAACTTTCTCTCTCTCTCACACACACACATACACACACACACACACACACACATATATATATATATATATATATATATATATATATACATACTTAGATATACATACATGTACATAGATATGCATACATGCAAATATATTGTCATCAACTGATGTCCATGTTCAATGCTAGCATGAATTAGACACACACACACATCGTGTCATATATATATATATATATGCATACACATATATACATAGACACATGTACACACATACATACATACATACATACATGTGTATACACACATATCTAGATAGAGAATGCTCCTTGTGTGATATAAGAATTACTTGACATAAAACCTTATCTGTTAACACTGAACACTTTATAAGACAAGTGTCACTCTAAATTTATAAAAAAAAAAAGAATCTTTATTCCCTTAGCAAAATATTTTAACACCAGACCAATACCAAAATGGAAGTCTCATCTTGTCTTCCTCAACAGATAAACATTTGTCCTAGACATAAACTGGTGAATAAACAAAACAGTTATTATTAATATTGTTGTTGTTATTAATAAAGTGGTGAGCTGGCAGAATCATTATCGCACCAGGCAAAATGCTAAGCAATATTTCGTCTTAACAGTCTGAGTTCATATGCCGCTGGAGTTGACTTTGCTTTTCATCCTTTCAGGGTCGATAAGTACCATTTGAGTAATGGGGCTGATGTAATTGACTTATCCCTTGCCCCGAAATAGCTGGCCTTGTGCCAAAAATTTGAAATCATTACCATTATTAGTAATCGAGGAGACCTATTGAGTCAAGTACATCAACATCAAAATAAAAATTCAAATGGAAATTGTAGTTAAGACACCCATGCAGGTGACACGTAAAAAGCACTGTCCGAACGTGGCAGATGCCAGCGCCGCCTGACTGGCGTCCATGTTGGTGACATGTAAAAGCACCAACCGATTGTGGCCGTTTGCCAGCCTACTCTGGCCCCTGTGCCGGTGGCACATAAAAAACGCCCACTACACTCACTGAGTGGTTGGCGTTAGGAAGGGCATCCAGCTGTAGAAACACTGCCAGATCAGACTGGAGCCTGGTGTAGCCTCCATGGCTTCCAGACCCCGGTCAAACTGTCCAACCCATGCTAACATGGAAAGCGGATGTTAAATGATGATGATGATAATGTGACAAACTGGTATAAGTGTTAGCACACCAGACAACATGCTTAGCGGCATTTGATTCATCTTTATGTTCAGAGTTCAAATTTCACTGAGATCATCTTAGCCTTGCCTCCTTTCAGAGTCAAGGAGATAAGTATCAGGTGAGCACCAGGAGTTGATGTATTCAACTATCCCCACCCCTCCACCAAAATTCTATGCCTTGTGCCACCTATAGCAGAAAGGAGAGGAAGCAAGCTGGCAGAATCATTTGCATGCTAGACAAAATGCTTTTGTGGCATTCGTCTGTCTTTATGTTCCGAGTTCAAACACCACTGAGGTCAACATTGCCTTTCATCCTTTAGGGCAGTAGTCACCAAACTACAGCCTATGGGGCAGAACTGGTCCACAAGGTCAGTTCATCCAGCATGCCACCACACTCCACCTTTTGCGTAAGTACTTGCATTGAGAGTTCATTCTTGCAGCAATCATGTTTTAACTTGCACTGCCATGTTTAAACATTCTCTTCACAAGAATGTTTACTGAAAATGAATCTGTCACTTGTGCAAGTTACAAAATAGTGCATAAGATGGCAGAGCGAGGAAAGCTGTTTACTGATGGCAACTTCATCAAAGACTGTATGATGGAAGTAGCAAATGTCTAAAGTTGATTTGTTTGGAAGTATCAGCCTTTCAGCACATTCAGTTGTGCGGAGAACAGAAGACCTTGGAGAGAACACAGTGCTACAGATACACAAGAAAGCGAGGAACTTCTTGTGGTATTCTCTGGACACTGGATGAGTATACTGATCTCTCAGGTACATTATGACTTCTCATGTTCATTTGTGGTTTTAATTTGGACTTTCAGATCACAGAAGAGTTGGCATCCGTTTGCAGCATGCACGGAACAACAACTAGAGAAGACATCTTCAGCCAAGTGCAGAAAACTTTGTAAGGCTATAACCGTCAGTGGAATCAGCTTTGATTACAGTGGAATCAGCTTTGATTACAGTGGAATCAGTAAATGGAGGAAAAAACACGGTTGGAGTGAGGAAGGGTCTGGTGGGGCAGAACAGGACTAAGTCTGAAGATTTTCAAGTCCTGGGCGCTCTGTTTACATACTGCATTATACATCAGCAAGCACTCTGTGGGGAAAGATTTAGATATTTCTTGTGTACTGAAAGCAGTTGTTTCTGCAGTGAATTTTATTTGGAGCCAAGCCATTAATCACTGCCAGTTCCAGGCATTTCCTGAAAAAATTGATTCTGAATTCTGTGACTTGCTTTATCACACAGGAGTGAGGTGACTCAGCTGCAGTAAAGTCCTGTTTCATTTTTATAAACTCCAAAGAGAAATAGATATTTTTCTCACCGTAAAGGATAGAGCTGACGCATTTCTGTCAGATTCTACCTGGCTGTTAGAGTTGTCCTTTTTTGGTTGACACCACATCCCTCATGAATGAATTGAATTTGAAACTTCAGGGAACGGATAACCTTATCTGTGATCTCTACAGAATCATCAAAGGATTTTGGATAAAGTTATCATTGTTTGAAGCACAACTGGAAGGAGAAAACTTCTCTCAATTTCAGTGTTTCAAGGAATTTCACACTGAAATTGCTGATGTTGTAGCGTGTAGCCATTTTCAAATAGTAGTGCCAATTTGTGGTAGCTGGCAATATGACGTAATGTCGTATTGCCGAAGAAATATGATTATCGTTTTCCCATTGGTTGATATAACTGCTCATATAGGAATTCTAAGAATTAGTTAAAGAATATTTTTATGTGATTTTGATTCTTTAAAGTCAAGTTGAGCAGTTAAAGAAACTCTGGATTTTGGGAAAAACTTTAGTGTTTGTGGGATGTAACTAAACTCCACGACACTCCTTTGAAACATTGGTTATTTCTTTTATGCCGTGTCTATGAAAAATCCAACAATGTCAACCATGAGTTTCTGAAGATTATTATTTGTGACTTAAATGAACATGTTTTGGAGAGATTTTCAGATCTCGACAGAACTGAGAGTAACATTCTTCTGTTCCAGAATCCGTTCAACTGTAACCTTGGTGACATGCCAGTTGAACCACAGTTGGTGCTCATTGATTTGCAAGCAAATGACTTGTTGAAAGAGAAGCATAGACGAGGAAAACGAGTTGAATTTTATCACTGCTTACCTGATAAGTTTTCAAAGTTTAAGAAACTTGTCTCTGCTATGGCATCAGTGTTTGGAACAACTTATGTCAGTGAGCAAACATTTTCAAAAATGAAGAATGCAAAGTCAGCGAATCGAACAAGGTTGATTTATGAACATTTGAAAGCAATTCTCTTGGTTGGATGCAGCAATTCCAAAGCAAATATTGATGATATCTTAAAAGCTAAACACCAGTTTCACAAATCTCATGAACCTGTTTTTGCTGCTTAGTTTGTGAGATTCAAATATGTGTGCACCGGGTGTGATATGATTATCTTATTGCTAATGTTGCCTTATTTGATAACTTTTTGGTAAATAAATATGTTGGTTGTCTTTAGTTTTAGCGTATTCACTGTACATTATTGAACAAAATGATTATGGGACCCACGCTCGTCACAATCTCAATTATCTGGCCCACTGTGAAAAAGCCTGGTGACCCCCTGCTCTAAGGGATGTTTGCAGAATAAGCACATTGTATTTCTGCAAGGTCAAATGAGGTGACTAAAAGCACTGGCATCAGAAAGAACATCTTTCCATAAAACAATGCTTCTAAAAGTTCCAACCAACCCATGCCAGCATGGAAAAATAGATGTAAAAAGGATAACAATGAGCATGGCAGTGGCAACAACAACAGTGATGATGATGATTACAATGATGTGATGACAATGATTTAATCAACTAATCCCACACTACATCTAACTAGTGGCCTTGTATTATAATTATTTTGATGATGACTATGCGAATTTTGTTTTCTCACCCTCATCCCACCAAACAGAATTTGGTTTCATCTCATTACATGAAGGGCTCCATCAGGATGAATTGACCCTTAGACAATACAACAAAGAGGAAACCCAGTAAAACATCAACATTCATTTTGCATAAAGATCTGGTAAAGATTCTTTACCCAAACACGTGTGTGTGTGTGTGTGTGTGTGAGAGAGAATAGCTAAGCTAGTAGGTGTGTGTATATATATATACATATATATATATATGATGTGTGTGAGTGTGGGGTGTATAAGTGTTGGCATCTATGTGTGAGCCAGCTATGAGTGTGTGTATGTGCTAGCATGCGTATGTATGTGTGTGTGTGATCTTAATCATGATAACGTTTGTATTTGTTTGACATTTCAAGAACAGATGTTACGTGGCTGATGTAATTAAAAATTACTTAACATCTGATGACATCGCACGCTATAGCGGCTTGGTGCACACGAATGCATGCATACCGTGCACATATGCAACGACACCTTTTACATACGGATACTCACACCAACACAAGTCAATCTGTAGGAAGGTATTAACTAAATCGTTTGCTCTTTGTCACTGTGAAGTTTTTATATGTTCAATGATGGTGATGATGATGGTGGTTGTGGTGGTGAGAGAGAGAGAGAGAGAGAGAGACAGTGCTAACTCTAGCTCCCACTCCCATTACCTCATTGTATTACAGTAAATTAATATACTCCATTAATTAATTGTTATCAGACAAAGCTATTTACAGTTAATTGTCTACAAAAGTTAATGCTGTTTGTTAATTAATCTTTATGATGTCTAAAAGAAAGAAAAAAGACAGAATATTAAATGTGGTCAGTTGTGATGGGATTAACACCTTTCATTTTTGTGATGTCAACCCTATTAGAAAAAAAAACAACAACAAAAACTAAGGTATTCCTCCTCCCTTTCTATCTTAGCTAAAGGAACATCTCCAGAGAAGGAAAAAGGATGTTATTGACATCATTGCCAGAACATAGTACAAGTGTATCCAAAGAGCCAGTCTTCAGTGATAATAAAATAAATAAATGCGCCCTTTTAAAGCCTAGCCGGGCTCATGGGCCTAGTTTCCCGGTTTCTATGGTGTATGTGTTCCCCACCTGGACGGGACGCCAGTCCATCGCAGCATTACTCATTTTTACCAGCTGAGTGGACTGGAGCAACGTGAAATGAAGTGTTTTGCTGAAGAACACAATGCATCGCCCAGTCCAGGAATCGAAACCATAACCTTACGATCATGATGCTGACACCCTAACCACTAGGCCATGCGCCTCCACAGTCTTCAGTGATATAAAACCTTAAAAGATATATTTAGTTGTTATTGTTTAGCTCCAGGTTAGATCTGATCCAGTGGATCTATGATCAAGAGTATTCCAGCTGTGACCATCCTGTATTTTTCTAGAAGAATGTAGGAATACTCTATCTGATATTCTTTCGGCAATAAAGGTGTGATTTGACGGCGGTGTGGCTGCTATGTCTAACAAGTCAAGCAACCATGTAGAGATTCACTCATATCTTATACAAAAATAATTTAAGAAATTTTGTAGATTTTCTGGAGATTTTGATAAATTTCAGAAACTATACAATATGCCCATGGACATATGGCATAGTGGTTAAGAACGCAGGCTACTAACCCCAAGATTCCGAGTTCAATTCCAGGCAGTGACCTGAATAATAATAATAATGTTTTTTTTTTGTTTGTTTAAAATATTAGAACGATAAAATTGGTGGAGTATCAAGCCTTATGTTTTGCAGCATTTAGTTGCATCTCTTTATTTTCTGAGTTCAACTCTGCCTTTCATCTTTTCAGGGTTGATAAAATAATGTACCAGTTAAGTACAGTAGTCAGTGTTTCCAAATACCTGCTTCCTTTCAAATTACTGGCCTTGCACCAAAATTTGGAATTATTATCATAATCATCATCCTTAATCATTATTATTATAACTTGTGTTGTATTGCATCCTTTGATGTTGCCCTTCATGTCTTGAGAGCCTGTGGAACTTGGAACAAGACAGTTGCACACACTGTGACAGAATATCCCCAAGTTGGCACAGGACGAATGTAAGAAATGGAGGCACGAATTGGAAATGAGGATTTGACGCTGGAAACACATGGCACAATCCATGAGTTGAAAGAGTACTGGAGTCGGAAAAATGTAAGATTTTAGTGGGACTTTCCTATTCAAATGCAGATGAAGTTAGAAAATAATAGACCAGACATAATGATTATAGATAAGGAAAAGTGAAGTTGCTTGCTAATCAACCCATCATGGATCGAAAAGAAAGAAGACAAAAAAAACCCAAATAAAATATAATTCCTTAAAATTTGAAATAGGAAGAATTTGAAGTATGAGAACTATAAAGGTCGTGCCTATAACAATTGGTGTGTTGGGAACAGTAAGCAAAGATATAGACAAATGGCTGAAAGAGAGTGGAATAGAATGCTCTGTAGAGCTCCTACAGAAAATTTGTCTCTTAGGGACAACAAAGATTATCAGGAGGGTTCTAAGCACTAGAAAAACTACTGAAAACTTGAGGATACCTAAGGTTACCTGCTACCCACATAAATCCTACAAGGAACAGCACTGAACCAGAGTCAAACCAAATAATAATAATAATGATGATGATGATGGTGATGGTGATAATAATAATAATCCTTTCTACTAAAGGCACAAGGCCTGAAATTTGAAGGGAGGGGACTGGTTGAATACATCAACTCCAGTGTTTCACTGGTACTTAATTTATTGACCCCGAAAGGATGAAAGGCAAAGTTGACCGCGGTAGAATTTGAACTCAGAACGCAGAGATATAATAATAACAACAACTATTATTATTATTATTATTATGGTCATCATCATCATCATTACTACTTCTAGAAATCAGATCAGAACTTATCTTTTTCTCTTTCATATGACAATTGACACACACACACACACACACACACACACAAAAAGAGAATCAATGGGGAATTATGAGAGGATTTAATGAAATAATAACTTAATGACAAAAACATTTCTGTATTATAATCTATTATCTTATAATATAATAATGGGATAAAAGTCCAAGATCTAAATTAAAATTCCATAACTGTCAAGGATGAAAGTGTTGAAGAAAGGGTTAATTAAAAGATATAATGAATACCAATAGAAATATGTTTATGGAGAGGGCAGAGAGCATGTAGTAAACATAAGGGGAAAAAGGGATAAGTCACTTTGCATCTTTGCAGGGGATACATTAAAGAAGATGAGAGAGAGAGAGATAGGATTAAGATATAACCTTTAATCGAACAAATGTGAGGATAGATGATATACCAGTTATAAGCTTGGTCCACAAAATACAGGCTTCACCAACAGTAAACAGATATAGAGTTGGTGCAGTGCTAAGATGTGATACCTGGTGTACTTGTTGCCATGAATTTAGCATACAGGTAGAAGTCCACCAAGGTTCAGTTCATGAACCTTGAGAGAAGACTGTGCTGGTATGGTCACGTGATGCATATGGATGAGGACAGCTGCATAAAAAAAAAAAAAGATGACCTCTCATTGTGGAGGGAACCTGTGGAAGGGATAGACCCAGAAAAATATGGGAGAAAGTGGTGAG
The DNA here is from genome assembly GCF_006345805.1 of Octopus sinensis. Classification (NCBI taxonomy): domain Eukaryota; kingdom Metazoa; phylum Mollusca; class Cephalopoda; order Octopoda; family Octopodidae; genus Octopus; species Octopus sinensis. Next base: position 18,158,519 of record NC_043013.1, read on the forward strand.
AAATGATTTTCAGAAGTTGAGCCTCAGAGAAATGACAAGGTACTGTAATCTCTGGAAATTTGCTGTGCATGACAAGATACATCGAGTTCAGTGAAATTGCAGTCATACATACAGGCATAGTTCTTTACAATCATGTCCCCTCCCCACTAACACACACACACAATCTGTCCTCAGTCAAAACACCCATACAACCCATCTTTCCAACATTTCATCTCATCCCACTACGTATGATCATCCATTGAAGGCCCCCTCCATTCCCCCCTCATGTGTTAATCTGCACTCTCTCCATGCTCTAACATATCTACCACATCTTCTCCCACTCCCAGCCACTCCATTTTCTCTCACCATCACTTGCTACAGCCATGTCTTGCCCTTCTCTAGCCATCTCCCCTCACACTCTTATGGAATATCCCCCTCTATCCCTTCTGTACTATTTATACTCCTTCACTGTTCCCTGTAGATAGGCCTCAATACATCCCCAAACACCCATCTGTTTTTCTCTCCCTCACTCTGACTGTCTCTATCTTCCTCTAACTTTCTCTCTTCCCTTCCTCTCCTTCCCTGTCTTTCTGGCACAGCCAAGTATCCCTTCTATAGTTCACAGCCACTTCCCTTGGTTTCCTCTTTCAGCTGAGAGGTCTTTGTTTTGCAAGCTATTTGGTAGTCCTGCTGGTGCCACGTAAAAAGCACTTGTGCCAGTTCTACATAAAAAGCACCAGTTCTGGTACCATGTAGGAAGCATCTGTGCTGGTGCCTTGTAAAAAGCACTTCTCCTGGTGCCTTGTAAAAAGCAGCCAGTACACTCTGTAAAGTGGTTGGTGTTAGGGAAGGGCATCTAGCCACAGCAAACCTGCCAAAATAGACAACTGGAGCCCAGTGTAGCTTTCTGGTTTGTCAGATCCAGCTGAACTGTCCAACACATGCCAATATGTAAAGCAGACGGTGATCAATAAACAGATACCTACCCATACAAACACACACACACACATTTACAAATTAGGCACATGATGCAATGAAAGGTGTGAAGAATGGCATTTGAGTGACTCTGACAAAACTGACAAAAGTAACATCTACATCAGTGTATGTGTGCACTACATTATATATACATTCTTTTACTTGTTTCAGTCATGCTGGAGCACTGACTTTGCAGCCATACTAAAGCACTGGCTTTTATATATATATAAAAATTATATATAAAAATACAAAATGGGACAAGAGCGCAAAATACACAAAGAGACGACACAAAAAACGGACGGGTCATTCGAAGCCTCTAATCTTCAGTCAGGAACTGGATCATCCTAGCAAATTTCGGCTGATTAATCCTGATATCGCTCCGATCCGGCCAGCCCCAAGGAAAAACTAAGCTGCGAGCATTAGATTTCTTGGAAAAAGGATCGAATGTATACGAAACAAGGACAGAAAAACGGACGATGCCACACGAATATAAATACAAAAAACAAAAATAAAATTAAAAAACAAGAATGGTAATAACAGGACAAAAACAGCGGGTGTCTTATGACTTTAGACAATTTAACTTATCTTAGCTGGCATATTTTGAAATAAATGCCTTTGCGGCAGACAAAGAAAAAAACGGTGTTGTCACAGCAGCAGTCAATGGCGGAAAGGCTAGTTGACCAGCAGGTCAACAACAGAATTGATATCTTAACCAAGGTGTCACATAAAAAGCACCCAGCACACTCTGTAAAGTGGTTGGTATTAGGAAGGGCATCTGGCTGTAGAAGCCAAGCCCCCCACCCAACCTATGGAACCTGATGCAGTCCCTGGCCATGTCAGTTTTTGTCAAACCATCCAGTCCATGGCCAGCATGAAAAACAGACATTAAATGTTGATGATGATGATGATATGCATGCACACATCATTATCATCATTTTTAGTACCTCATGGTTAGGAAGCAAACTTCTTAACCATACAACCTTGTCTGTACCTACATACATACAGGTGCAGGTGTGGTTGTGTAGTAAGTTTGATAGCCTTAGGTCAACCAAAACCTTGTCAGTAGACAGAAACTGAAAGAAGCCCATCATGTATATATGTGCGTGTGAATGTGTGAATCTGTGTGTGTGTGTGTGTGTGTGCGCAACACCACTTCTTGAAATCCGGTGTTGATATGTTTATGTCCCTATAACTTAGTGGTTCAGCTAATGAGACCGATTGAATAACGACCAGGCTTAAAAAAAAAGTATTGGGATTGATTTGCTCAACTGGAATTCTTCAAGGCAGTGTCCCAGTATGGCTGCCGTCTAATGACTGAAACACGCACACGAAGATGTGTCTCCAAATCCACTTACAAAGATGGAATGTATTAATAGTATTCTGAATGTCTAAGCCTGTCTTGAATCTTGAATCAAGTGGCTTCTAGTTTATAAAAAAAAATGCCTTTCAAATGTGTGTGTGAGTGAATGTAGGCAGAGGAATGGTTATGTGGTTATAAATTTCACTTTGCAGTCACTGAATGGCATTTTGCACAAGTGTCTTCTACTGTAGCCTTCAGTAAAGCAATATCTTGTAAGTGAAGTAGATAGACAAAAACTTTGATGAACTGTGTGTGTGTGTGTGTGTGTGTGTGTGTGTGTGTGAGTGAGTGAGAGAGAGAGAGAGAGAGAGAGAGAGAGAGAGAGAGGGAGAGAGAGAGAGAATGAGAGGAGATGAGTGGTAGAGTAAAGTTGCTGAGTCACATGACTTAAATACTGGTTTTCAAATTTTGGCACAAGGCCAGTAATTTTTGGGGAAGGAGGTAAGCTGATTACATCAACCCCAGTGGTCAACTAGTACTTATTTTATCAACCCTGAAAGGATGAACGGCAAAGTCGATGACCTTGGTGAAATTTGAGCTCCAAACAAGACAGACAGACAAAATGCTGCTAAGCATTTCGCCGAGTGTGCTAACGACACTACTAACTTGCTACCTTGTGGGTTGACATAAATATTGACAAGAAAACCAGATAAATAGTGTCTTGATGATAACACTAATAACAATAATATTGAAGATGAAGGTGATAATAATAAAAAAAAAAATGATGATGATATATGCAAGAGCAGCTAAACAATTACAAAGAAAATCAGTATGCAAGGAAGCAGGTAGTCTTAATTACAGTACAAATTAATTAAAAGCTGCACTCTGTGCTTACTGTTAAACTGGCTCCTGAGGAGGGCTAAATGGGCTTGCAGCTCCAAACCAAAGAGAACTAAATAGCATGATTATAATATGTCTATAATGACTATATGCCCCGGTGGTGTTTGATCAGAGGTCAAGGACTGATGAGAATTAATTCTGTAATGCAATCGTTCTATTGTTCCAGTCTCAAGTTGAATTCCAACTGTTGGCCAATTTGTTCCAAAGTTCTTACCTTGACATAAAATTAACAAAGTGAATGTCATTTATCTCCTCCCTTGATCTCTGATGTCATCTAACAAACACCAACCAAGATGGTGTGAAGTAGCCATGCTTTACCTGCTAGAAATAGCAACCCAAATGTTTTAAATCAGATCCCAAAGCTAGATGTTCAAGAACCAAGCAAAAGGCAGATTTGCAATCTCAGGAACATCCTGATTCCAAAAAGGTATAATATGTCTATGTAGAGCAAATGTAGACTGAGTTACAGGGGTCCCAGACAGACAGAATTTTGCGTTTATTATTATATATATATACATGTATACACATACACACACAAACAAGGTCTGATCAATAAGTATCCGGACTGGTGCCATAGTAACAAAGCTAAAGCACAAAGAGTGAAGTCACTTCGCAAAGATTGACCTTAAAATATGCTACACATGCTTGCTAAGTTTTAATGTTCTAGCTCACTTCTACTGTTTACAGCAATGCTTGGAAGGAATGTGTGTAGTGTGTGGTCGTCATATTGACTATGACAGAGAAAGTTGTCATGGTGATACCTTCTCAGAGGCCTAAGCAAAGTCGCAGAAAGTGTATGGAGAGAAATATATGAGCTGCACACAAGTGTTCGAGTGGTTCAGACGTTTCCAAGATGGCCAAGAAAATGGCGATATTGATGAACGTTCTGAGAGGCCCACAACCAGCAGAACTGAGAAAAACATTGCAGATGTGCATGCAGCTGTGAGAGGAACTCGTCGAATCACCATCCGTGAGTTATCAGAGGATGTGCAGATTAGTTATGGTTCAGTTCAGTCCATTATCACTGAAGATTTGACTATGAGTTTGTGCCAAAACTGTTTTCAGCTGACCAAAAGGACACTCGGGTTTCAGTTACACAAGATCTCCTTGATTGTGTCAAGAACGATGAAAACATTTTGAAAGCTTTGCTTAGGACTCTGAGCAGGTATCGCCAAGCTTTTGGCAAAATTTGATGCAGATTATTTACTCATCTTTCTCTGTCATGGTCAATGCGACGATCACACGCTACACCCCTTCCTTCCAAGTACTGCTGTAAACAGAAGAAGTGCGCTAGAATGCTAAAACTTAGTGTGCATGCACAGCAGAGTTCAAGGTCAATCTGTGCCCAGCGGTTTTACTCTGCATGCTTTAGCTTCATTACTATGGCAACAGTCTGGATACTTATTGATCAGATCACATACACACATACAACACTCCTCTCCTCGTCTATCTCACACTGTTCTTTTGCACTCTCAAAGCATTTTTAAAAAAACCTACTTTCCCAATCAATACAGTCACCAAATACTGCTTCAATGTCTGCAACAAACTCTTGGTCCTTGAATCATTTTTATATATACATGCACACACATACATAGGGGTGGCTGTGTGGTTAGAAGCTTACTTCCCAACCACATGGTTCCAGGTTCATTCCCACTGTGTGGTACCTTGGGCAAGTGTCTTCTACTATAGCCTTGGGCTGATCAAAGCTTTGTGAGTGATTTGGTAGATGGAAACTGAAAGAAGCCTGTTGTGTATATGTATATATATATATATATATATATATATATATATATATATATATAATATGGATGTGTATGTGTTTGTCCCCCCACCATTGCTTGACAACTGATGTTGGTGTGTGTTACAACCCCATAACTTAGCAGTTTGGCAAAAGAGACCGGTAAAATGAGTACTAGGCTTACAAAGAATAAGTCCTGGGGTTGATTTGTTTGACTAAAGGTGGTGTTCTAGCATGGCCGCAGTCAAATGGCTGAAACAAGCAAAAGATTAAAAGCTATACACAACAAATCTGTCTGTCTGTTTTTCTCTCTCTCTCTCTCTCTCTCTAATTCTTAAACAAGAATGTTTATAAATAATAAATTTGTACTCTACAGAAGTATAGAGTAACTGAATAGATTAAAGCAAAATTGCTTTTATTATTATAACTGAACATAAAAACAAACAATACACACACACACATATTTTCCATTTCATTGAACATAGTGATGTGAGAAGAATCAATTATCAGAGGCAACCAAGTATTAAACAAGTAAACACTAGTGTACAATAAGAAATATGATAGTAGAAACTGAGAAGTACAAAGTTCCAATGGTAACGTGGGTGGAGTGGTAGTAGAGTGGTTGTGGAGTGGTAGCAAAAGTCTGAAAGGAGATGATAGCCTGAGAGAAAATGGGGTTCAGTCTGGCAGGATGAAACTGGGGTGACCATGTGAGCGTATATTATACAGAACATATAGAAAAAAACGGAGACAGGTGAAAGAACAACAAGCAGGTTGTTTTAGTTTGACGCTCAGGAAAAATGGAAGCCCTTGATGTTTCAAGCTTCTGCTCTTTTGTTCCACTTGCTGATGTGAATGTGAGGAACGAAGGACATAAAAAAACATGAGAATGATGCGTATGTCATTCCTAACCACTACTACTACTGCAACCACTATCACCACTACCACCATCATCATCACCACCACCACCACCACCACCACCACCACCACCACCACCACACACTAAGATCTTAAAGAAAACTATCAACTGACATTACAAGATTAGATAATACACAATATGTTATACATCTCATACACACATGAACAACAACAACAACGTCGTAGTCGTCATCATCATCATCATCGTTTAACGTCTGCTTTCCATGCTAACATGGGTTGGATGATTTGACTGAGGTCTGGCAAACCAGATGGCTGCACCAGGCTCCAGTCTTGATTTGGCAGAGTTTCTACAGCTGCATGCCATTCCTAACGCCAACCACTCCAAGTGTAGTGGATGCTTTTATGTGCCACTGGCACGAGGGCCAGTCAGGTGGTACTGGCAACGGCCATGCTCAAATGGTGCTTTTTATGTGCCACCTGCACAGGAGAGTCCAGCAGAACTGGCAACGACCTCGCTCGAATGCTTTTTTACATGCCACCAGCACAAATGCCAGTAAGGCGATGCAGGTAACGATCATGCTCGAATGGTGTTTTTTACGTGCCGCCAGCTTGTTGCTCTGGCAACGATCACGCTCATATGGAACTCTATAGACCTTGGGCAAGTGTCTATAGCCCCAAGCCAATCAAAGTCTTGCAAGAGGATTTGGCAGGCAGAAAATGAAAGGAGCATTTCATATATGTGTGTGTGTGTGTGTGTGTGTGGTTGCATGTGTTGTGTCTCCTTGACACTGAGTTTTTGTTGTAAATGAGAGTCACTGTCATACAAGCTGTATTATTCATTTCAAATATTCTGTGAAGACATGTCTAGTTGGAAACTGGTGAGGGTTGGTAACAGGAAGGACATTTGGCCATAGAAAATCTGCCTCAATAAACTTTTTCCACCTCATACAAGCATGGAAGAGTAGTCATTAAATGATGTGGATGATGATGATATATATATATATATATGTATGTTTCTATCTATGCATGTGTGCGTTTACGTCTGTGTTTGTCTCCTCACCCACCGCATGACAACCAGTGTTGGTGTGTTTATGCCCCTGTAACTTAGCGGTTCAGCAAAAGTGACCAATAAATAAGTATCAGGCTTAAAAAGAATAACTACTGGGGGTTGATTTGTTCGATTAAAACCCTTCAAGGTGGTGACCGAGCATGGCTGAAGTCAAATGACTGAAACAAGTAAAAGATAAAAGATTAAAGAATGATGGGAACAAGCCTAATCTTTGAACAGAGAATATTTTGCCTAAAGTGCTACAAGAAATTGAAGAATACCGTTGAAGTGCAAAGACAGTTCAGGAGTGAGTTTCAAACAGATTCACCAATGTGACCTAACCATCACTCAAATTTGAAGTAGATGGAACTGTTCAGAATTTTCACAAGAAATGTTTCATATGTGTGTGAATATAATTATCTTGTTGTTAATCCCAGGTGATTGCATGCCGCAGATCTATAAACAAAGGTGTTCTAGAAATGTCTAACCACACTGTCTTTATTTCAGATATAGTGTGCCTAGGACTACATTATCTAAAGTGTCTGTTTATATCTTTTAAAGACAGTTATGTGGTGATTGGAGGGAGATCTGGTTAATATTTCAAGTGCTAGCTCCTGATATATTTTTGTAGGGTAGATGGGAGATATCTCTTTGGATCAATGCTGACAAACCTACCACCACCTACTCCAGATTTAAGTCCACTCACATGCCCATCCTTATAAAAGGAAGGGTTTTAACAGCCTGTCTTATACCATGAAGGTAAGACCTTCATGAACTGCTCATACAATACAATAGATTAGGGGACTCCCTCCCTCTGGCTTACACTCATGTATATACACTTTTAGTTAGCAGAGAATTAAATATAAAACTATCTCATTCTCTTTTTCTCTCACAACACACACACACACACAAGCATATATACTATATACACACTGACATGTATTAACATTCACAATACATTCACTGCAGCATACTACAAACTACCATACATACATACGTATATGTATATGTATATATATATATATATATATATATATATATATATATACACACACATATCTGGATATAAAGATACATATTCTTTCATTTCACAAAAAAATGCAAATTGAAATATTCTATTTATGACTTGAGAATTGAATTTAGAACAAAACTAAACAAAACAAAAAAATGAAATATAGTAAAAAAAAAATAAATAAATAAATCATGAAGTAAATTGAACAAAAGTAGAAAAGAGTAAATAGAAAAATTTAAACAAAACAAAAATATAAATAAAGCCAATAAAAATAGAAATAGAATAAAGCCAATATTTAGTGTCCAAAGAAAGAAGAGATCAATATTTAGAGAAATCTTGAAGTTATTGGAAACAGTGAGGCTTCTAATATTACATGGTAGCAGATGCAGAACTTAAGGGGACAGCATGCAAGCAATACCTGTCTCTGTCTTGAAAGACATTAAAATTCTATTGATTTTCATTCATTTTATATACACTAAGTTGAATTTTAAATAGCTCTGTTTCAAAATTTACATACGAGAGGCAATTAAAATCAAGTTGAAGTGTTAAAGTAGGGAAGAATACGTGTGGGCATCAGTACGTCAGCATGGTGTATGTGTGCACACGCACGAGGTCTTCATGAGTGAAATTTATTTCTTCTATTTAAGACAAAAAATTTCCTTTAAAAAAACCTCGGTAAGATAATAGCAAATAGAACTAACAGGAGTGGTGTGAACTGGGGAAAATTTATTTTACGAGGTTTGTATGCAGCGGAGAGACAAGAATCTTGGTGTTTTAAGCCCAAGACCTCCATTAGAGACAGAAAATCCTTCTCTCTCACCCTCACTCTCTGTGACAGAGGGCTTAGTTCTGAACTGCAGAATTCTTCTCTCCTCTTACTCTTTACTCTTTTACTTGTTTCAGTCATTTGACTGTGGCCATGCTGGAGCACCGCCTTTAGTCGAGCAAATTGACCCCAGGACTTATTCTTTGTAAGCCTAGTACTTATTCTGTCGGTCTCTCTTGCCGAACCACTAAGTTACGGGGACGTAAACACACAACCATCGGTTATCAAGCGATGCTGGGGGAACAAACACAGACACACTAAACATATACACACACATACATATATATATATATACATATATATATAATGAGCTTCTTTCAGTTTCCGTCTACTAAATCCACTCACAAGGCTTTGGTTGGCCCGAGGCTATAGTAGAAGACACTTGCCCAAGGTGCCACGCAGTGGGACTGAACCCAGAACCATGTGGTTCGCAAGCAAGCTACTTACCACACAGCCACTCCTACGCCTATATATATATATGTTAGTTAGTTAGTTAGTTAGTTAATTTTTGGCTCAAAAGCAAATAGCAAGGCCATATAGGGGGACATGGAGTTAAGTACAGGGTGGTGTTCATGTAAAGAGTTCAGGCCACTTGAGGTCAAGGGAGACTTTGAACAAAGCGGTCGTCGGCATCATCAACTCATTCAAATTTACAGAGTGTTAAATATAAAAGGTTAAATCAATAAGCAACAAAAACTTATCATTGTCTAATTATAGATTCATGGCTACGTGGTTAAAGAGCTTACTATGCAAGTGAATGACTCAAGGTTTGATTCTACTCTGTTATGCCTCAACAACTGTCTTCTGCCATAGTTTAGAGTCGACCAGAGCTCTATGAACGAAATTTGGTCCATGGAAACCAGGTGGTCCTGTTTTTTAGGTGGTAGACTTTATCCATCACCCCGTTTATCACCACCACCTGGTCTCTGGAGGTTTCAGCAGAGTCTGCGTTGTCACAAACATTCACACCAGTTCATGTCTTAGAATAGCTTCATGAGAATAATTTCCTCTCCTATTACCGGTATCAGAGACCCTGATTAACCCTTAAAAAATAAAAAAAAGCAATGAAGCATGATGGGATAGAAAGGCTCAGTTCTCCATGGAATTCAATTTAAGCTTGAGACAGCTATTGTTAGGTAAGCAAATGTGAGTATACATGTGTGTGAGTGTGTGTGTGTATGAGTGTGTGTGTGTGTGTGTGTGTGTGTGTGTGTGTGTGTGTATGAAAGTGTGTGTGTGTGTGTATGAGTGTGTGTGTGTGTATGAGAGTGTGTGTGAGTGTGTGGGTATACATGTGTGTGTATGGGTGTATTTGTATGTGTAGATGTACAGAGGTGTATAAACACATGTGACTGTTCATATAACAACAGGTGAGGCAAAAAGAATTGAAGGTGTGGTTAATAAAAAAAACACCCAACACCCAAAGACTACAAAGAAAAGTGACTATTTTAAGATAAAAACCAATTCACACACTAAATACTAGATATTTACACACACACATTTATTTGTAAGAACAGAATCAGTCTGTCACTCTTTCACACTTATATATACATTCACATACAAATACTTTTACTTGTGTTGAAAAAGAAACTTATTCTCATATATATATATATATATATATATATATATATATATATATACACACACATACATAAGAGTACATTCAAATATATACAAGTACATATACAAAGGGGTGTGAGTATGTGTATATACATAGACTTAGGGCTGAAAAGAATAGAAGAATAAAAGAATATATATATATATTAGTACACACATACATGCACACACACAACTGCATATACTTAAGAGCAGAAACATATACATCCATATACACAACTCCATGTATGTCAGTATATAATGTACACAATCTGGTGCACACACATACACACAAGTTCTCTCTCTCTTTCTCTCTTTAAATACACACATGCACAAAGGTAGAGCTTAAACAACAATACAAATGATAGATGTTACTGCCTGTTTATATAATATATATGGACATGTAGAAAGTGAGAAATCTGTATAAACAGCTGGACAATTGGAGAGCAGCGGCGTTGTTGGAGGGTGGAGGCGGTGTAGTGGAATTGTCTTTGTGGCTCTGTTAATAGCAGAATGACCCGAAGAATGGTGAAGTGGTATTTAAGACAGAACCCAGGTTAACAGTGAGAATAGACTGTCCAGCAGAAATTATCAAGACAAACTGTTAATACCATGGCATTTGTGCAAGAAGATACAGATAATAAATAAGATGCCTTACGTAGGCCTATACATGAGAAGAGAGGCAGATATGGGTAACCTTTCTTCAACAGTGTGGGCCTTATCAAAATGTTATAGCAAATTATAATTAGGACCACAGCATTAAAACAATCATTTAACAAGCACTGAACATACTATAATACAGTAGAACACAGTACACTGAGTATATAGTACAGGAGTAGCACACAAACACTGTGTATGTAGTAAAAATTCTTAGCTGGCCAAAATTTCAAAGTCACAGTCAACAACATTCTTGTATAAGAATAATATATATATATATATATGTATATTGATAGAAATGGTAAGACAACAAAAGAATGAAAGAGACGTCGATATTATTTAAATAAAGGAATTTATCTGTAAATGTAATATGTGACAATTATTCGGTAGCCATGACAAAACTCCGAGTTTACACACTGTGTAAATAGTATAAAATAAATACACACATTTAGTATATAGTACTGACAACAATACACTACAGATTGTCACCGTAGTGAGGTGTGTGTGTGTGTGAGAAAGAGAGAGAGAGAGAGAGAGAGAAAAAAGAGTGACATTATACAGTAACTGACAGTGGTGTGTAGACCCTATATGACCTTAAAGGGCAAAGGACATATTGGATAAAAAAAAAATGTAATAGATGCAGTAGATAAATAAGATATGATTGGTTAGAGCTAGAATGTCTTTGGTTATAAGGTCTGGTATTTCAGAGTTAACCTGGTGGTTAAACAGCTTGTGAATTAATAGTTACTTCTTTATAAGACCAGAAATATGAGAGGAAGGGGTTACTTGATACCATTGGCCACAATACTTGACTAGAACATGTTTTATCAATGTCAGAATGATGAAAGACAAAGATGGCCTTGCAGATTATGGTATAGATAGATAGAGATAGATAGATAGATAGATAGAGAGAGAGAGATATTTTCTGAATTGAACACAAGTTCTATATGATGTGAACACATATATTATCTATGTAGATATCTCGTTAGTGTATGTGTGAATTTCCCATTTGTTGCTAACTAAATTTGTCAGTTATTGAAAAAAACCCCAAAAAACAACAGAACCCATAACTTTTGCAGATCTTCACAGACAGGTGAAATATGGGAAGGTGATCTTCAGTTTAGACAGACAGACAGACAGACACACACACACACATGCTGTTGTGATTTGGACTAACATTAGCCCTGAAGCTTTTTCTGTTTTAAAAGGTTAAGTCAGATGATTAAAAAACAGCACCCACAACTCTTTCACAGGGCCTCTGAGACTTGTGGGAGTACAGGGGTCGCTTGTCCTCAAATCAGAGACATGGCCAGCACGTCTGCAACAGAGTGAACTCTGCTAATGGTATTCAAAAACCAGGTGGGGTGTTAAAATGGTTGACAACAGAGTGGACTCTACTGGTGGTACTCGGGTACTGGATGCTGGTGCTAAATGGGTGACAACAGAGTGGACTCCATTAGTGGTACCCAGGTACCATGTGTTGGTCCACAAAATGGTCTCCACTTGAAAGGCAAGTTGGGGTTTGAAATCAGACAACAAGGTGTCAGAATAAAGATTACCAGGCAATTCGTCTGATGCTCTTATTGACTCTGCCAATTTGCTGCATGTACACTGATTTGCTACAATCTTCAAAACTCAGACATTTTCTATATCTGGGTGCTTTACCTGTCACCAACCCTTATGTGTTCTCAAGCAAAGTAATAATTTCCTCCTAGTGTGAGCATATTTCCACAGAATAACGCAAACCTGTCACTGCTCATGTGATGGTGAAGTTTGTTTACAATTAGTATACAATGTCAAGACAAGGACACACATATGCTGCTGAGACCCCCTTCGGTCATGAATGACCGTGGGATGGCACCTAGAAAGTGACCCTCCCAGGCACAAATATGGGCAAAGTTGTTTATGGAAGACCAGTAGTTGCCCATGCATACCGGCCTCCCCTCTCCACACCACCAGTGTTATCCAAAGGAAAGGCAAAGGATGATACATCTTGCCACCAGTGACGTCGCAACTCATTTCTACAGCTGAGTGAACTGGAGCAACGTGAAATAAATTGTCTTGCTCAAGAACACAACGCACAGCCCGGTCCGGGATTTGGACTCACAACCTCATAATCGTAAGTTCAACGCTCTAACCACTGAGCAATGCGCCTTCACAGACTATCAGGACCTTACTATCCACTACACTTCACACATGTTCATTATACAACAAACCTTTTCCAAGATTCAGTGAAGCAGCAATTCTTGTTCTTTGTCATGTTAACTCACAATATGTATCTTTTACTTTTCACTTTTTTCACTCATTGGATTGCAGCCATGCTGGAGCACCACATTAAAGAGCTTTAGTCAAACAAACTGACCCCAGTACTTATGATTTTTAAAGCCTGGTACTTATTCTATTGGCCACTTTTGCTGAACTGCAAAGTTACCTGGACATAAACAAACCAACACCAATTGCCAGTTGTCACAGATATATATACGCATGCACAGACATACATGATATGCTTCTTTTAGTTTCTGTCTACCAAATCCACTCTCAAGGGTTTGGTCAGCTCATGGCTATAGTAGAAGACACTTACTCAAGGTGCCATGTAGTGTGACTGAACCCAGAACTATGTGGTTGGGAAGCAAACTTCTTACCACACAGCCATGGCTGAGTGGCCTATAAACCACACTTATAAACATGATGACCTTCCTCAGTTTTCACCTCCCAAAGTCTACTCAAAGCTATGGTAAAAGGTACAAAACCAAAGAGCCATGCAGTGGGACCAAGTTTAACTCCTTAACTGCACACCCAACCCTGCATACAAGAAGGTAGCATTTATTTTCATAATGGTTACATAGCAAGTAGCAGCAGCAGTAGTAGCAGTAGTTCAGACTGATGAACAAATGTGTTCCACCCTTGACTATTCCACCTAATTTTTCAGGCAGCAGTTTATCTAAAACTACTATCCAATGTATCTTTCATTTTTTATAATAGCAGGGTGTGATTTGAGGAAATTTGGTTGGCATTTCTAGCAGGTCAAGAAATTACATAGAGGTGTCCCTGTTCACTTGATAGCTCCCAGTTATGGATATAATGGTGACTTGGTCCAGTATTCTTTACCTAATAGCATAGCTTGGAGTTGTGGGTTCATTTGGGTGTAACATGTCGGGAGACAGACCTAAAAACATGGTCTTGGAGAGGTCAGTGGGAAATCCATTTGTGGCAAAGCATAGTCAGTATGGAACTAGCAGAGTTCCACCAATCACATAACAAAATATCACAAAGTTTAGAGATCATTAAGTAACAAAAAGATGTAAACTCTTATCTTAATTAGGCAGAAGTCAGTCACGGTCTTTCTGTTAGCCATGTTTTGAGGTTATAACAAGTCTATATAAGCTTTACACACACATATACATACATTACATATACACACATAGGTGCAAGCATGGCTCTGTGGTAAGAAGTTTACTTCCCAACTACATGGTTCCATGTTCAGTCCCACTGTGTGGCACCTTAGGCAGGTGTTTTCTACTAAAGCCCAAGTCAATCAAAGCCTTGTGAGTGGATTTAGTAGACAGAAGTTGTGAAGAAGACCATCAGATGTATGTGCATGCGTGTGAGTGTATATATGTATATATATATATATATATATACAGATATATATACAGAATCATCATCCTCATCTAGCATTCGTTTTCCATGTTGGAAATCAGTTAGACCATTTGACTGGAACTGGTAAGCCAGAGAGCTGTGCTAGGTCCCCGTCTGATTTGGTTTGGTTTCTATGGTTGAATGCCCTTCTTAACACCAACCACTCCAAGAGTGTAATGAATGCTTTTTATGCACCACCAGCACTGGCCACAACTTGGCCTGACACGTCTATATATCTATTTCGAGCGTGATCATTACCAGCATCACCTTACTGGCACTTGTGCTGATGGCACATAAAAAAAAACATTCGAGCTGGACTGGCTCCTGTGCAGGTGGCATGTAAAAAACACCATTTGAGCATGGCCATTGCCAGTACCGCCTGACTGGCACGTAAAAGCACCCACTACACTCTCGGAGTGGTTGGCATTAGGAAGGGCATCCAGCTGTAGAAACTCTGCCAGATCAAGATTGGAGCCTGGTGCAGCCATTTGGTTCGCCAGTCCTCAGTCAAATCGTCCAACCCATGCTAGCATGGAAAGCGAACGTTAGATGATGATGATGATGATGGTGTGTGTGTGTGTGCCTCTGTGTTTGTCCCTCGCTACTGTTTAACAATTGGTGTTGGTTTATTTATATCCCTGTAACTTAGCAGTTTGGCACAAGAGATTGATAGAATATGTACCAGGCTTTAAAAGTAAGTACAGGGGTTGATTCATTTGACTAATCCCTTACAGGGAAGTACCCCAGCATGGCCAGAGTCTAATGACTAAAACAAGTAAAAGAAGAAAGATATGCACATATACATATACACACACTCACACATAAACACATACATGCATAAACATACAGATACACACACATATACAAAGACACACACACACATGTATATTAACATGCATTCATGGAAAAACAGTACTGCCATTTCACACACACACACATTTTTGCACTATCTTCATTCATAGTCTGGTAGTGAGATAAAACCTGTTTGTACATAACTAGGTTGGCGTTAGGCCACCGAGCCAACCTTGATCCAGGAGGTCTATGATCTGAGGCATTCTTGCCATGACCATCCTGTGCATTTTTAAGGTATCTGTGATTACATTATGCCATATGTTCTTTTTTCATCGAAGACATCAGAGTATGATTTTGCAAGAGATTTGGCTGCTATTTCAAACAAATCGAACAACCATGTAAAAACTCTCCTGTAACACAACTAGGATTACACTAAAGATGAGAGAGAGAGGGGGGGTGAAGGACTGAAATGTTTAATGTAGGGAATTAGACACTAGTTAAACGAAGGTCTACAGATAAGAGAATTTATTTACCAGAGATTAGTGAGTATACATATACATATGTATAGACGGAAGGATGTGTGTCTGGATGTATCTATATAGATGTATTTGTGTGTGTGTGTGTGAATAAGTGTATGTATAGCAGTGCATGTATCTATTTGCATAGATGTGTGTGTATATATATATGAGTGTGTGTGTGTGTATATATATGAGTGTGTGTGTGTGTGTATATATATGTGTGTGTGTATATATATGAGTGTGTGTGTGTGTGTATATATATATGAGTGTGTGTGTGTGTGTGTATATATATATATATAGTGTGTGTGTGTGTGTATATATATATATATATATATATGTGTGTGTGTGTGTGTATATATATATATATATATTGAGAGAGAGAGAGAGACTGAGAGATATTGATAGATAAACATGGAGTTATTTATAAACACATACTTTCATTTTGTGTATGCTGCTGAGGACAGTGTCTTTGGATTCGCGTGTTCTATATTCCTGGTAAATAGATTTGATCAGTCACATAGACACACAAAGACACAGTGTAGAAGGAAACACAAACACAATTATACACATACAGTGGTAAAAGGAAGCACACACACACACACACAGCCACAGCAGCAGACACACACAAAATGGTAGAAGGAATCAGCATGCACACCCCCTCCTTCCTGAAATCTCTCACATTCTCTCTCTCTGTCTGTCTGCTGTGTTTCTTCTTTCATTGAGAGAGAGAGAGAGAGGGAGGGAGGGAGGGGGAGAGAGAGAGGTGAGAGTGAAAGGAAGAGGGAGGAGAGAGAAAGAGAGATTAAGGAAGAGAGGGAGAGAAAGGTGAGAGGAAAATAGATGGAATCCTGGAAGAGAGGATGTGTGACGTCTTCATCAGTTAGAGGAACTATTTCTGTGTCAGTGAGTCACGTGTCAGTGCAAGAAATTGCAGCAGATCTGCATGTGTGTGTGTGTGCGTGTGTGTGTGCGTATGTGTGTGTGTGTGTATAACACCCTGTAAACAATGACCCATCATTATTTACCTGTCATCTCGACTAGTTTATCTGTTTATGTTGCCTGTTCTGTTTTTAGTCCAGGTATTTTACCTTTTAGAATATCACTCCATACTCTCACCTCCTCTCTCACTCTCTCTCTCAAATTGTATTCTGTTCTTTCCAGTGAAGGAAATAAAAGATTCCTAAAAATCAGTTAACAGTAAAATTTTTACTCCTCTATCAATATGTGTGTCTGTGCACTTTTGTCTAGCTCTCACCTTCCATTTCTCCATTCTGTTGACAGGGGGAAGAAAAGAAAAAAACCCTACGTATATTGATCTATTTATTAAACCAGAAAACCATATGTGTGTGTGTGTGTGTGTGTATATATATATATATATATATTTTTTTTTTTTTTTACTGGTTTCAGTAATTTAACGGTGACCATGCTGGAGCACCACCTTTGGTCAAACAAACAAATCCCAGGACTTGTTTTTTGTAAACCTAGTACTTATTCCATTGGCCTCTTTTGCCGAACAGGGATGTAAACACACCAACATTGGTTGTCAAGCGATGGTGGGGGATAAACAGAGACACAAACGTATACAGGCTTCTTTTCAGTTTCCATCTACCAAATCCGCTCTAAGCTTTGATCGGCCCAAGGCTATAGTAGAAGACACTTTCCCAAAGTGCCATGCAGTGGGACTGAACCTGGAACTATGTGGTTGGGGAGCAAGCTTCTTACCACACAATATATATATATATATATATATATATACACACACACACACACATATATTAAAATCAGAGATATCACACTTATTACTCCAATTTTAATAAGAAACTGTGAATTGAGTACTTTTTCATTAGATTTGTAAACACAGATGTAATATATACATATATATATATATATATATATTGTTATATTTCGGAATGGTCATATTGCCAGTTTAGCCAATAAACGTACTATATATATATATATATATATATATATATATATATATATATATATATATATATATATATTTTAAATATCAAATGGAAATTGTAGTTGTGATATCTGTGCCGCTGGCATATAAAAAGCACCATCCGAACATGGCTGATGCCAGCGCCGCCTTGACTAGCTTCCGTGACAGTGGCACGTAAAAAGCACCAACCAATCGTGGCTGCTGCCAGCCGCCGGTGGCACGTAAAAAGCACCCACTACACTCATGGAGTGGTTGGTGTTAGGAAGGGCATCCAGCTGAAGAAACACAACCAGATCAGACCGGAGCCTGGTGCAGCTTCCTGGCTTCCCAGACCCCGGTCGAACTGTCCAACCCGTGCTAGCATGGAAAACGGACGTTAAACGATGATGATGATCATCATCACCATTTAGCATCTATTTTTCCATGCTTGCATGGGTCTTTAGAATCAAGTGTCTGGTCATTTACATCTGTGATCTGTTTGTCAATCTACCCGTGTAACTATTTATATCTAACCCTTCTTTCATGACTAACACTGTGACAAGACGAAATTTTTAATATTTCATGTCTTTGCCTCAACACTTTTCAAAGACTGAGACACTGCACAGAACACAACAATAAAAACACACAGAACAACATCCCCAGAACACAACTAAAATACCCTTATAGCACTACCAATTTTTGGTAATTTTTATATGGTTGTTTGACCTGTGAGAAATAGCAGCCAAAGCTCACTCAGATCTAAACTAAGTAGCTACCTTACACTAAATATTGTCTTCCTCAGTCTCCCAAAAGATGTCCATTCTTCATCTTTTCTGTATGTTTTGTAACTGGAGTTATTGTTACTGAGATTGGAGACATTAAGAAGCTTGCTCAAATTGGCGACACAGGATGGCCTTGTCAGCAACAACAGGGTTTAACTGGAATAGGCATTAACTGAGGCATATCAGTGAACTTGTTTACTTAGCAGCTGGAGAGGAAAGTTTGTGAAGAACAGCAGCTTCTGTTGCTAGACACTGTGTCCAGTCAAGTCCAGTTTGGACCATACCTTAGGTAGAGAAAAACCTATAATGGGAGGTATGGCCTTAGAAGAAGCTGTACCTGAAAAAGGTGGAAGTGTTTTATGTCTACATCACATTGGACAGTGTACTAACATCTGACGGTCAAACCTTGTTCTAGCAAACACAACCAAATCAGAGAATATATAATTTCATTTTTTTTATGGAAGGGACAGTTTCTGCTGGATGAGGATCCATTCTGCTGCCAATGGTTACTCTAAAATAATTTTAGGATGCTGTGGATGATGGTGTACAGGTAGGTACTATGGCTTGTATATCTGTAGAGAGTCATATGCAACAACACTGAACAGATATATGTGCTATAAATAAAGGATAACTGTAGCTAATGTTTTTTGACCATGTCACAGTCCTAGGTCAAGCAGAGATAGAAGATAAGTATTTGGTATCTGGAAAATTCTCTACAGTTTAGAAATTTGACAATATGGTCAGTGGAAAGTCAACCCTCACATTCTATAAAGGTTAATGGAAAGTGTAAGTTATTCAGGGTGTTGATAAGGACAGTTGAAGAAGTATCTTTTGTTGGGCTTTCAAGTTAGAAAGGAAAATTTTGAAAAGTTCTGGATCTAGCAATGCTTCACAAGGGCTTTGTCTGTTTTACATAAATTCCATAGGTTTGCTATACAGTCAGCAGCTAAACCTGAGGTGCACTCCAGGTGGTGAAACTGCCTGGCACAATCTCATTAGTACCTGTACATTGATTACATTGTAGAACATGATTCTTTGTCCTTGGGTAGCAACTGTTATTTCCTATTTATTTATTCCAGAAAGCATGAGAAATGGCTAATATTTCCTTCAAACTTTGCTTTTGTTACATTTATTCAAACTCCAGAGAATCCCTCTCAACACATGGCTATGATGCTCTAACACTACTCCTGTGCATGATCAGAGATGCACATATTGTCAGCCACTGAGGGACATGCTTGAGTGGTTAAGGTTAAACAACTGACAAACAAATCTGTGATATTGAGCAGAATATTTGCTATAACAATATTTCTGCTTCAGCAAGTCAGTGCTGAATCTGTCTGAAATGTAATGGAAAAAATTGATGTCCAGGTCATAAAAGCAAAGTTCTAAGGAAATAGTGGTCATTTCCTTTGATTTCTAGATAGAAGCAAATAGGAAATAACACTTACTGACCAAAGACCAAAACAAAGAACATTTTTAAATAGAAATATATGTTCTGTTACAGAGTGTTATTTGTAGGTGTATGTTGAACATCAGTTATCATGTGTGGAATGGATCCAGCTGTTAGTTGAGTCCATTGTGAAGACCATCCCTACAACCTTCCTCAGGCAAAGAAGAACAGGAAGGGCTATGATAAATGAAATCATGTCGTGGACATAGTTGAGGAGTTTGAGGACAGAGCTTTTTGTCTCCAGTAAGCCCTTATCAATTTCTTCAAGTAACACTTATAAAGGATTGTGATAATAGAGGGGATCTTAATGGAATGTGGATGGGAATAGTAAAATGGGTCCATGCAAACTACATGACTGCAGGTTGGTGGCAAGGACTGGGAGACTGTACTTGTTCCTGGTGTGTCAGGATAACCAGAGGTTATGTGGGGTTCCCTCACTCAGCAAGGCCTGAGAGGAGTACTTGTATAAGGGTAATTTGAAGTTGTGGACAGGGTGTCTTGACTAAGCCTATGTGGTACCCCCACCCCATTTTAGGGGTCCTAGTTCTTATTTCATTGTTCTACAATATTATTTCTATTTATTATTTATTTATGTTTGTACACACCCCTGGTTGTGTCAACAGTAAAGGTAGGGCAGATGGACTCTGTCTGAATATACCTCTGCCGGTGACCACAGCAGTGGTAAGACAAGAGAGTATGTCTGTCTATACCAATGGTAGTGTTTACAACAGAGGTAGAACAGTGGAGAGTATGTTAGTCCATGCACTCGATAATGTCCACAACAGAGTATGTCAGTTTATACCCAGTTTATATGTCTGTAACAAAGGTAGGGTAGATGGACCCTGTCTGAACATACTTCTGGTGGTGATGACAAAAGTAAGGCAGGAGTACTATGTCTGTATATACCTCTGATAGTCTGAAGGTTTACATGTTTGGGGTTAATAAGGATGATGATGCTGATATTTTAATGAGTTGTGTTAGAGCTGACTGAGTGGGAGAGTTTAGTGTAGTTAGGGTTAGTGCTGAAGTAGTATTGTTTTGGATGTTGTTGTAGTAGTGGATGTGTGGCATTGTAAGTCTACAAGGTTATTGTTGATCAAAACAACAACTGAGGCTACAGCCATGACAACATCAACATTATTGCTATTATAATTCTGACAACTTAGTAATTTCTGTCTCACGGTTTGACTTGAACAACCAAAGCTCATTCAGATTCAAACTAACTGGCCATTCATACTAAACACTGACCCCTCAGTCCTCCAAAGTTGTCCACTCACCATCTCTTTTGTTTATTTTGTGACTGGAACCATTGTTGCTGGGACTGGAGACATTAAAGGGCATCCTGCTAAAACTGAGGACACACAAAGGCCTGGTCAGTAGTACCAGGGATCAAATGGAACATGCATTAACTGAGACAAGTCTTAGTGAACTTGTTGACTTAGTGACTGGACACAGCAACCTCTGTTGTTAGACACAGAGTTCAGTTAGGGTGCTTGAAGTTCAGTTTGGACCACACCTCAGGTGGAGAAAAATTGCTAAGAGGGTAAAAATATATTATTTCTTATTTCTTTATTGCCCACAAGGGGCTAAACATAGAGGGAACAAACAAGGACAGACAAAGGGATTAAGTCGATTACATTGACCCCAGTGCGTAACTGGTACTTAATTTATCAACCCCGAAAGAATGAAAGGCAAAGTCGACTGCGGCGGAATTTGAACTCAGAACGTAACGGCAGACAAAATACCACTAAGCATTTCACCTGGCGTGCTAACAGTTCTGCCAGCTCGCCGCCTTCTATAATTTCTACGTACTTAACTGCCATGCTAGATATAATAGTCAAATCCCTCTCAGATCAACACCATACTGTCTACATAAAAAGGACACATTATATAATGCAGTCCTAAATACACAAACACCGATTATAATTAAAAAAATACATGTAGATCATTGTAGGTGCAACACCTTTAACTAAAGGTCTGCAGGATCAAGGTTGGTTTGGGATTAAACAACAACAAAATGTTGATCAAGACAGGATTAAGCAAGAAGCAAATTCTAGCATATCATCATCATCATCATCATCATCATCATTATTAAGGCAATGAGTTGATAGAATCATTACCACACTAGGAAAAATGCTTGGTAGCATTTCTTCCAACTTTATGCTCTGAATTCTACTGCGGTTGACTTGGCCTTTCATCCTTTTGGGGCTGATAAAGTAAGAACCTGTTGAGCACTGGGGTTGTTGTTGTCAATGAACATCCCCCCCCCTCAAATTCCAGGTATTGTACCTACAGTAGAAAGAATCATTATTATTATTATTTAGGGTAGTGGCACGGCAGAATTGTTAGAGTGTTGAACAAAATATGTCTTGTAGTATTTCTTTTAACTCTTTTACATTCTGAGTTCAAATCTTGCTGGGGTCAATTTTGCCTTTCATTTGTCTGTGGTACATCAAATAAAGTACCAGTCAAGTATTAGGGTCAATGGTATCAACTAATCCCCTACCATCAAAACTGCTGGTCTTGCCTTTGCACTCTGAGTTCAAATTCCGCCAAAGTCAACTTTGCCTTTCATCCTTTCAGGTTCGATGAAATAATTACCAGTTGAACAACTGAGTTCGATGTAATTGACCTAACCCCTCCCCCGAAATTGCTGGACTTGTACCAAAATTTAAAACCATTATTATTATTGTTACTATTGTTGTTGTTGTTGTTAACCACTGAGATCAACTTTTAATCCTCTTGAGGTCAATAGAATTAAGTACAAGTTCGCTACTGGTGTCAATGGTGTAGACCAGGCCTGGCCAACCTGAGGCCTGTGGGCCGCAGACACTTATCTTGCAGCCCACTTGATACTTTCTTGAAATGGGTTTATTTAAAGAAACATTAAAAAAAATTTCATCAAAAATTAGAGATTGTAAAAAACAGAAAGGTACAACTGTTTTTGCAACAATATTTCATGCTAAATTAACGATCATTCATTA